>NC_056660.1:25345000-25677000 GCF_018350195.1 Panthera tigris | reverse complement strand
CAGCTCTTTCTACCCGAAGGTCCTGTCCCCGGGCTATAATAAAACCGCCTTTTTGCACAGATGTCTCAAGAATTCTTTCTCGGCCATCAGTTCCAAACCCCAACACTTCAAACCACATCATATTGAATATCATAGTGAACACGCCCGGCCCTCACTGGTTAGTGGTAAACTAAGCAGACATAATCACTACTCTCGCGGCAAATTAACATCTAATTCCCAGTTGTCTTTTGCAACTCCCCAAGAAGTCATGTGTCAAGGCAGCAAACAGCTAAAACCAGTAGGTAACAGGGGATTAGAGGGGCTTCCCGTCTCTGCTGTAACAAATTACTGCAATGGTGGCATAACACAGCTATTACCACACAGCTCTGAAGGTCAGAAGGCCAAAATGGGTCCATCTGGGCTAAACTTAATGTGTCAGCAGAGCTGTGTTCCTTCTGGAGACTCCAGGGGAGAATCCATTCTCTTGTCTTTTCCAGATTCTAAAGGCCACCACATTCCTTGGCTGATGGCCTCCTTCCTCCCCCTTCAAAGCCAACAGCGGTAGGCCGGGCCCTTCTCATGCCGCCATCTCCCTCGTCCCCCTCTCCTACCTCCCTGTTTCACCTTTAAGGACCCTCGCAATTACACTGGGTCCACCCAATGATTCAGGATGATCCCTCTATTATAACCAACTGATCAGCAACCTTCTCCTTTACCCCTAAATTTAACAAACTCACACGTTCCAGGGACTAGGGCGCGGACACCTTTGGGAAGCCATGATTCTGCCTAACACAACTTCCAGATCCCCTCTTCCTGACACCGAGAAACAGCTGGATCCCAACCTGCCAAGTTGAGGCGGCAGGGCCAAGAGTGCTGTGTCTCTCTCCTCTGGCCTCAGTCACCACCTTCACATCTACGCTCCGGTCAAGGTGCTGAGCCGGGCCTCTCCTGGAGGCCTCAGCCTCCATTTCATTACCCCTCAGAAAGTGGGCCTCTAGTCCCGATTCCTCAGGTTCTTTAATTATCTGGTGTTTCTAAAGGGTTCTTCTATTCCAAAGCCCAGACTTAGCCTGAAGCCAGGAAGAAACAAGAATCCAACTGTGACCTGTGACCTCAGTCTCTCCCTCTGCCTAACTTCTTGTTCTCACAACCCCAACAGGAGGCTCGAGACTGCTCTTTCCTCCATACCTCCTACCTCCTCAGGGCTGGTGACAGACAACCTGAGGCCTAACCCACTACCTGCAAAGGAGGAAGAGGCTTCTCCAAGATCTTCTGAAGAGATTCATAGTTCTCCTACACTAAACTAATGTGAAGAGTTCACATTACACTTCCCTTCACACCCCCTCCCTTCCTCATTCTCCCAAGACTAGGATCTGACTGGGGACTGAGTCGAAACTATTTTAGCCACCAAAACTGACCAATTATCTGGAGTGCCTGGGTGGCTCAGTCGGTTGAGTGTCCAACTTCTCAGGGGTTCATGAGTTCAAGCCCCACATCGGGCTCTCTGTTGTCAGCACAGAGCCCACAGAGCCCTCTGCCCCCCTCTTGCTGCCCCTCCCCCCACTCATGCTCTGTCTTTTTTTCTCTCTCTCAAAAACAAATAAACATTAAAAAAAAAAAAAAAAAACTGATGGGGCACCTGAGTGGCTCAGTCCATTAATCTTCTGGCTTTGGCTCAGTTCATGATCTCACGGTTCATGGGTTTGAGCCCTGCATGAACCCATGCTATGCTGACAGCTCAGAGCCTGGAGCCTACTTAGGATTCTGCGTCTCCCTCTCTCTCTGCCCCTCCCCCACTCGCTCATGCGTGTACGCTCTCTCTCTCTCTCTCTCTCAAAAATAAATAAACATTAAAAAAATAAAAACTGACCAATTATCTTGTTGTTCCATTGGCTCTCTGACCTCCACCTGAAGCTCCCCAAACCCATTGCTTCACTGGGTACCGAGCGCCCCAAAGTAACAAGATTTACAGGCTGTGGAAACACATCTGAAAATGTTTCTAAAGAGCACTCCAACTGTTCTCATATAGAAGTGCGCATGACCTTGGAGAGGTAGGAAAAAGAGGATTAAACTAGAATTCAATCCGAAAAGCGGTGAGAGTAGTTTCTAGCAAAGCCCTGAACCAAAAAGAGAAACTTCTCTATGAAAGGCACATCGTGTGGTTCTCACAACAAGCCACAGACGTGGCGCATTTAGTTACCAACTGAGAATAGTGCAGGGGAGAGTGCCAGAAACTGTCGACACTCACAAAGGGTCTAAAACCCCAACACAACCCACTGCCGAGTCATTAAGTTTCTGAATTTATTTGGTTAAATGTATGGGGTACTTGAATTTATTTTTTTAATGTTTTCTTAAATTTATTTTTGAGAGAAAGAGAGCACAAGCTGGGGAGGGGTGCAGAGAGAGGGAGACACAGAATCCGAAGCAGACTCCAGGCTCCGAGCTGTCAGCACAGAGCCCGACGCGGGGCTCGAACTCACGAACCATGAGATCATGACCTGAGCTGAAGTCAGACACTTAACCGACTGAGCCACCCAGGCGCCCTGGGTGTACTTGAATTTAAAAGCAAGGGAGCTTTCCTTTGAGACACTGTGAGACAACAATGTTTGGTCTGTTATTAAAACTCCAGTTCAAAGTCCCAGCATCCAGGGGATCCACCCCATGCCAAACCTACTTCTTATGCAAAAGGGCTTTCCACAGACTTGTGCACATTTTAATTGTGGGAGAACTGATGTGGAGTTTGGTACCATGGCCTCTACTTAAAAGACCCACAGGAGTGCCTAGATGGCTCAGTCAGTTAAGCATCCAGCTCTTGTTTTCAGCTCAGGTCATGATCTCATGGTTCATGAACTCGAACCCCGCATTGGGCTCTGTGCTCACAGTATGGAGCCTGCTTGGGATTCTCTCTCTCCCTCTCTCTCTTTCTCTGCCCCTACCCTACTCGCTCTCTTGAATGAATGAATGAATGAATGAATGAATGAATGAATGAATGAATAAGACACATAAAGGAGAAGCCCTGGAGTGCTAAGGGTCAGAACTCACGGTTTCTTCAGGATGTATTGCTAAGATGTGACTGAGTGGGGTCTTCCAGGGGGAGGCCTCCAGGGAGTTTTCACAATTTATTCCCCCACCAGCTTGTCCCATCTGTTGTCCTTCTAGTACAACGTGGAATCCACCACACAGGATGGTTGAAAGTCCACTGAGTTTAACGGTATGGGGACATACCCGTGACATGTTGCTTAGTGAAGAAAAGAGGCTCACAGTCTATACACTTCTAATATGGTTTACAAGTGTGTCTGTGGATATGCTTTATATATGGGAGTATGATGTTAGAAGGAAATAACACACAAATCTTAGGGCGTGAATCTCATGAGCGAACTTGTTTTCATCTCACTTTTTTGTATTTTTCAATTTTCAACACTCAACACATACGGCTTTTGTTATCCTAAAAAGAACAAAAACGATTAATTAAAACAAAATGTCCTTTACGTCCTCCTCGCCATGGAGACCAAAGTTCAAATTCCTCCTATCTCCTCCTCCTTTGGCATCTGATCCCACCTTCTAATGAACTACAGCCAAACTATGCAGAAGAGAAGGGAGAGGACAAGAATTCTCGGGTGAACCCCGGGGACACTGGTAACCAAAGGGTTAGTGAGGCTGCACAGTCGGCAGAATTTACAGGGGTCACCATTTTGCTGAGAACCAGCACACCTTTCTTTTTGCTTATAGAAGGTGTGCATTCAGGGCTCTTGGCTGGACAGAGAGGTTCTTAACCAGGGTCTAGATGACCCAGGAGATTTGTCCACAGGACAGGCCAAGACCCTGGGCTGGACTAGTTGGGTCTTTCCACTGTCAGGTATGAAGCAGGGAGAATGAAGTCACTACCTGTGTTTGCCCAGCTTGGCCGGTTCTGTTTGGCAGGTGGGTGTGGAGGACCCACAATGCCCACTGCGACTATGCAAGCCGGGGCAGGCACAGGTGGCTCCCACAGCTGCCTCCTCCCAGAGGACAACACCCTGCCCAAGGCCAGGCTTCCAGAACGTCGCTCCCCTGCACCTACTTTCCCGGCTCCGTGTATTATGGTGCAATGAAAAGAACAAAACAGAAATCAGATCACTAAGTTGGAATCTGTTACCTCCTAGCTGTGTGACCTCGGACAATACTTAACTTCCAGAACATGTGTCCTTATCTATTAAAATGGAAAGAATGTACTAAAGATCTGATTGAGCTGTGAGTTTTAAGTGAGAGCACATATACTGAAGACACTTCGTATTATACAGCAGTAAACACAGGTTTGTCATTCTCCTGAGGAGACGGGGCCTAGCCTTCTGCACCCTTGTCCCCATCATGGCAGGACCTAGGGGACAAGAGTCACAGTCACAGGATAGGTAGGATAAAGAAGTCCCTGCCCACCTTTGCCATCTCATCTGCCCCCGTCCTGACAGGGGTCACCTCCCAGCAAACCACCCTTATGGCACCCCGGGGATAATGATGGTGGCTAATGGGCATGGAGGAAGTTAGAATGGAGGCTTCGGTTGAAACACTAAGACAACAGATAAAAGACGCCGAATTGCGTTGTGAGCAAACCATCCTATAGCCCTGGTAAATGGCGAGTGGCCAAGAACAGCCTGGGGAGTCAAATTCCCCATCCCCATGGAGAGCAAGGGGGCCCTGAGAGGGAGGACTTGCACAGAGGACCGTTGATTTAGGTTTAGGACAGCAGATGCCAAGATGCGAGAGAATGTTCCCACTCCCCCCATCAACCCCTCCCTGCACCCCATCCCAGGGAGGCCAGGAACCACCACTGGCCAGTATGTTGAGCAAGAAAGAGAAAGAAAGGAACCTCCCCCCCACCCCCACCCCCCGCTGCCCAGACAGACTTGATCGCAGCCAGCCCCTCTCCTCACCCACCCCAGCAGAGACAGAAAGACTGGAGTATTCACAAGGATATGAGAGCACACATTCTGATTTAGATGTGAAAATGACTCTACAACTTTGTATTTCCTAGAGCACGCAGGGAAGTCGGAGATGTTTCCTCCAGATGCACAGGGCAGTGGGGGGGAAAGTCAAAGCTGCTTTGTGACTACACCCCAGGAATTTGTGATTCAGTGCATCAATGTTCTAATTATATGTTTGTTGAGCACTGCTGAACACTATTTCAAGCATTCACTTTTATTAAGTTGTTTTAGTCTGACAACAACCATATAATGTCTAATCCCCATGTTACAGATGAGGGAACTGGCACAGTTCCCTGTTCCTGTAAGTAACTTGTCCAAAACTCAGAGATTGGGTTCAAATCCAGATTCACCCTTCAAGCTTTAGCTAGAGCTCTCTTCCTGGGCCATCTTGGATCTCCCCAGGATCCCATAGGCCCTCACCACTAAAGCGGAATTGTGATGGCCTCTTTGGTGCTGATGTCTCCAGTTACGGTGACCTTCCCTGGGGCAAGGGCTAGATCTCTTTCATTTGTGTGGGGCAGGACCAAAGCTCAGAACATCCTGCCTCAGCTCATGCCTGTCCTGTCTCTGCTGAAGAGAGCTCTGACTCTATACACTGGTCCTCTGCCTTGGCCTAGCTGGCCCTTGGGATTCTTGAGCCACTGAGCTGAGAGCAGGGACAGGGATGAGCAGAAGAAGCCTGAAGGCTAGTCCCAAGGAAGAGGTTTTCAAGGAGTCTGGAGGAGGAGGCATGGGACAACTGTGGGGTGTGGAAGGGAGAGAAGAGGGTGTTCTGAGATAAGGACCGGAATCCCACTTAGGGACGTTCGAGAATCACATAGACATATTTGCTTGAAACTACCTTTTTGGTGGCTGGAATGTGGCTTTTGCTGTGGTGATTTATTTCATTTTGTTTGTTGCCAACACTGCTCTGAAACGAAACTGTGTCTCAGCTTCCCAGTCCAAGGAATATCTGTATTCCTGGAACCTGGTCTCTGATGCATAGTAGGTGTTTGGTAAATAATTGTTGAATTGAATTGAAAGGAAATTGCAAAGTATCCTGTAGCTCTTAGTCATCCGCCTGCTTCTGAGGGTGAACATGTACTAGGGGAGGGGCTGGCAAAACAATCCCAGAAATAAACATTGAGGGGCAGCGTTTGGGCAACTTGACCTCAGCCAAAAACCCAAAGACCATTGGTGTGCGGTTCGTGGTTAGGGTCGGGTAGCTGACGAGAGCCTGGGCTAGTGCTCAAAATGTCAGAGCTTGGGCAGAATGCATGAACGTAAGACACCCTTGACCCCCCAGGACTCAAGGGAACAGTTACTTCCCCGGGTGGTGTGAGTCAGAGGTGAGGACTTGAGATGTGACCCTGGCCTTGTCTGTCACTTCGACTTGGTTAGAGTGTGTCCTTCCAGCCCTTTTTGATTAAATTCTATTTACCATTTTCTACTTTTAGGCGACCTTTGACAATATCCACCCTTTGAAATGGTCTGCCCAAAGGATTTCGAAAGGTCAACATCTTGTATCGGGTATTTTATAAAAGGGCCCTTCTTTTCTACATGTGGAACCCAGCTGGGTGAAAGTTTCTTGCTAGAGAAGCCAGCCTTAGAATATCCATATAACACATCATCGATTCAAGACTGGTCCTCATTTTTCTTCCATGTCCTTGAGGGGATTTCTCTGACACTATGGAGCAGAAGGGGGTGTGAAAGAGGTTGATGCCCTTGGCACTGAGAGTTTTGTTCAAAGTCTTATTGTTGCCAGCCTTGAAAGGAAGGCCAAGAAGAGAGAGTCTCTCCGTTCACAGCTGGACAGTTGTGACCTCAAGAATAGATGTGAACTAACCAGGAGTCTCTAATGAGGATCAGAGCCAGCATCCTCAGATATCTTCAATTCTGTGGGTCTTCAGCCCATAGCCTCAGTCCACAAAAAAGTTAGCAACTTCAAACTAAACTCTCCTTTGTCACATTGCTAGTGCTATGGAAGAGATGCCTCAAGGTAGAAATAGCCCAGTAAGTCCAATTAGAAAGGACGACATGAGACCTCAGACTTTCCCTGCCACTCGGGGACAACAGTTTCTTCTCTTCTGCACATTTTCAAGAACTCCAGGACAACGAGTCTACTCCTTACAACTAGACTAGCAAGGAGCTCTTTGTAAACACGAACAGCAGAGAAACACTGTGAAGAGGCACTTCGCTGACTTTTGTCAGAGTGGTTTTAAATGTTTGATATAGATGATAAGAAATAGGAATTTGTTCTCCAAATGGTGTAATTTCAGTAGGAGTTTGATGGTTCCTCTTCTGCTGGATGTGGTTCTTCTTAATGCAGTATGGTCCCTTTTGAGGCAGAGATTAAGTAGGCATAAATTGGTATACCTGCCTAGGTATAAATTATGGCAGCCATCCCATGCCTGGATAGAGCTCCACGTCACTGCAAGGGGAATCATCATCCCCCGCTAAGAATCACATCTGGGGTCTTTTCTTAGTTATAGAAGGTACACATAAGTTATAGAGAGAGCCAGAAAGCATCTGCTGCCCAGAGAGAAGGGGACAGTGGCACCATATGTAGTCAGTCAGACACAGGGCTCTGAACAACAAATACCAAAGGATAAGGCCAGCAATGCTCTAGGGACACAACGGGCCAACTTTTGTGTTTCAAAACAGCAGGCAAAATGTCAAGTATGACAGCATGCTTCAAAATGGCACTCAGCAGGAAAGCCAGGGAAGTGTGGGTGAGGACATAGGCTCAGCCCAAGGATGGAAAGGCGTTCAGTCAGGCTGGCTGTAGTCTGGAGCAAACCCTCCCAGGACCCAGACAACACTGCTTGGGACATGTGGATGAGCACAGACACGCGCGTTGAAGAACGTAGGTGGCCCATGTAGTACACCTTGACTGAGCACGGCACCGAATGAAGAGTGGCGCTGCCGTCTTTCCAATAACCACTGCAGCCTGCGCAGGATGAGGACCAGCAGGGGAACCATCTTAGTCGAGGAGCAAACCATGCAAGACTCGTCTCCAACAGCGACACCATGTGGCAGTGATGTGCAACTGTGAGCGTGTCTGCCTAGGCTCTCTTCAACCCTGTGCCTCAAGCTTGTGCAGAAGCTCACATCAGTTACATTCATTTCCATCTCTCTCACAATTGCTGTGTGTATAAGCATATAAATAGCTTTTAGCTGTACCGGTTTGTGGGTTACTTGTGCTGAATTTCTGGCTTTTCAGTAAATGTCAGGGCTACCCTTAAATGGCCCCAATTTCAGAGGTCTCATGGCAGTCTCTCAAGGGCAGCCAGCAGCAACGGGGTACACGCTGCTGGAAAAGTACAGTCCCTCCCCTGACTGGGTGGCAAAGGGACCCAATACAGCCAGGAGCCCACTGGCTGCTAGGTAATATTAAACCTCTTCTCTTCAGCCCTGTGACCATCTACATGGCCTGCAGCGACACAAAACTGTGACCCCTGAGTCTACTCTTTGGCTGGAGGTTCTCATTCCACAGGGTCTCAGGAGGACTACAGATGCCTTTTGCAGCTTTCTAGCATCTTCCCAGGACATTGTGAGCCTGTGCAGAGAGGGAAGCTGCTCCTGGTTCACTTGGGGACCAGGAAATCAGGTATCAATCAGACAAGCATGAAGACAAATGTCATCACCTTTCTTCCCTAAAGTGACAGAACATGCCCAAGAAGAGACCAAGGGGGCTGGGCTAGCCTTTGGTGTTTTTATATTTCTCAGTTATGCAGAGATGCCACTTAAAGGTGAGTTTTAAATGGGGAGAAGGAAATGGATCTGGCAAATTAAATGGAAAGCTATTTGAAGTAAGATGAAGGCAACACTCTACAATTTGCCCCCCAACCTCAGGTCACAGATCTGCAGCTTTCCACTCCATTTCAGTGTGTCCCGTCCTTAACTCAAAAACACAGAGGGCACCTGGGTGCCTCATTCAGTTAAGCATCTGACTTTGGCTCAGGTCATGATCTCACAGTGCATGGGTTCAAGTCCCACATCAGGTTCTCTGTTGCAGCACACAGCCCACTTTGGATCCTCTGTCTCCCTCTTTCTGCCCCTCCCTCCCCCCAAAAATCAACAAATTTTTAAAAAGCAAAAACAAAACAAATGAACCAAAAAAGCAAAATGCAGGCACCAGGTATGCTGGCCGTTCCAGAAGACGATGAATGAATATAAGATTATTCAGACCTTGCCACCTGTCTTAGCCTGGATGCCCCAGAAAGTAGAATCTGAGGCAGAGGGCTCACATGATTCAAAACTTTGTTAGGGAATATAATCGCCTAAGAATTCTAGGAAGCAGGAGTGAGGAAGAAGGGGAGGGAGGCAGAGAAGGAAAGAGAACCGATTCAAGGATGCCAATCACGGAGCTACCGACCTCTACTACGTGCAAATGCTGGCTACATATGTGGGCATCCATTCAAAATGTTTTTCTTTAACACTTATTAAACCCTAGGTATTACGCGAAAAGCTATAGAGTCGGTGCCTGTCCTCAGCCCCTGGTGGGTGGGGAGGGAGTAATTTACCCATCAGCTCTTGCCTCCCATTGGCTGAAGGTTCACCCCACAGGACTCCCCCTGCCCTTGGCCACTTCCAGTTTGCACATGGTGGGCATGAGGCAAGTCTCATGGAGGCGTCAGTAGAGGTGCCTGGAGCAGGGAGCTGAGAGGTGACCAGCATGCACGTAGGCAAAGCACCACTGTACCCATGTGAAGTCAACTGGAACCCAGTGCCACAGGCTTGTCCACTGGGACAAGAAACAGGTAAGGCCAAGAGGATGGGAAACACCAGCCGCGGGAAGAGTTAGAGGGACAGGACTGTAGCAGCTGTCGCAGGTCCACACTAGGACGTCTAGGGCTAAGTGTCTCTGCCACAGCCAGCACAGCGTGAAGGGGCCAGACTCTCTGAGACAGATGGAAGGGACAATAAGGACATTCTTAGTCTGCGGAGCGAATGGCATTTCACAGGCCTCCAGGGTCTTCTCAAAATGTGCTTTGCTCTGACTCATAGTCCGTGTCCTCCACCATTTGGGGACCCAGCACAATCCCAGTTCCCTCCAGCTGGGAAGGCAACAAGGAAGTTTGCCGGCAGCCTGTGTTCCAGTCCCAGGTCTGCCATCTACTGGCTTTGTGACCTTCTGCAACCTTCTGTGACCTTCCTAAACCTCAGCCTCCGCGTCTTCATCTACACAAGGGGAAACTGATACATCCACTGAGATCATTCAGTGTAACATTTAGCCCATTGCCTGGCCTACAATAAATTCGCCATAAACAGAAGCCACTGTGGTTATTATGGCACCAAATACTGTGCCTCCAGGAGTATCGTGTTTCTCTGGGAAGAAATTAGGCTGGCATGGCACTCAGAGAGGGTTCTAAAGCCTGAAATATATCAACTGCTGCTATTTTAACACCGCTGTGAGCAAATAAAAAAAAACTTGGCAAAATCACCTGAAACAAAAATATAATCAAGTAGTAAAATTAGCATCACATTTTTCCATCTTCGCTCCAGGGCACAAGTGCTCGCCAACCCCCCAGGAGTGAGTCAGTTCTGGCAGAAGAGAAATGAATGCATCCTGAATGAGAATCTCTTATTCTTTACCCCACTAATCCTTTTCTTTCAGACTCAGTGTTTCAGCCTTAAGGAGGCTGCTTGTGAATGACTACATAGGCTTAGGACTTGGCCCCACATGTGTAACTTTCCATAAACAGAGATACCTACTCCGTGACACTCAGTGGTCCCCCTCTGCTTTGTTTTTGGAGTGCATGAGACTCTTATTACAGCTTTTTTCTTGCTTTCAGGGATAGATGAGTGACCTCTATCACTCACCACTGATGAGATATCAGTGATGAGTTTATCACTTCATTACCATCCCCCAGATGTCTACAGAGCCCTGAATTCATGCCAGGCCCTTGGGGATACGGAGGTGAGTCTTTAGGGGAAAACAGCCTAGATGGGGAAACATACGGCACAACAGGTGAGCCCAGAGGCTCAGGTGTGTGTTCAATAGATACTCACTGAGCACTTATCAAGCCCAAGCATTGTGATAAAAGCCATAGACGTGGTGCCTGCCCTCAGGAAGCTTGCGAGCTAGAGGAAGAGACTGATTAATAACAGATGATTACAGTACAAGGAGATGGACAGTGTGCCTGGGGAACGTGCCATTGCGCCCCTTCTAGATATCTATTCCAGGAATCCGTACCAGACTGCACTGTGGCTGAGCCACTCCACACTCAATTCTCCGGCACATCTCAATCTTTCAGTCTCTGGGTATTGGTTCAGACCATTCTTCTCTCTTGAATAAGATTAAGAGGGCAAAGATATTTTTTAAGGGTTGATAAACAAGGGCACCTGGAGGCTCAGTTGGTTAATCATCCGACTTCGGCTCAGGTCATGATCTCACAGTTCATGGGTTCAAGCCCCACACTGGGCTCTGCACTGAGATTCTCTCTTGGGAATTCTGTTTGGGATTCTCTCTCCCTCTCTCTCTGCCCCTTCCCCACTGGCACTCTCTCTGTCTCAAAATAAATACATAAAAATATTTAAAAGAGGTTGATAAATATTCCTCTACAAGATACCTTGTCTGGCTAAAAGCCACCAATCTGGATTAACCAAACTGTCTCAGAGCCCTAGGCATAAGAGGGGGAGAAAGTTTCTCACCCTGTAAAAGACCTGCCTAACAAATTCCCATTTCCAGGCCCTAGACTGCCTCTTCCCATGTGATGACAGGGGAAAAGTCCACTCCCTTCAGTGGAGACCCCTCCTCCCTGCCAAGCCTTTCTCAGTCTAATTAATTAATACCCATGCAGCAGCTGTGGTAAGAGATTTATCTCTATCTCCCTAAATTACCAAAAATCACCCAAAAGTGGACAGGTCCTTTCTTTTTAAATTTTATAAATTCTTTATTGATACATACCATACATATGGAAAAATTGCATAACTCATAAAGCATGTCTGGATGAATTATCTCAAAGGAACACCTCCCTCCCATGACAACTACCTAGGTCAGCAGTTATGTTTTCAGTTTTTAAATGTTTTTTTAATTTAATGTTTATTTATTCTTGAGAGAGAGACAGAACATGAGCTGGGGAGGGGCAGAGAAAGACAGAGACACAGAATCCGAAGCAGGCTCCAGGCTCTAAGCTGTCAGCACAGAGCCTGACATGGGACTTGAACTCACGAACTGTGAGATTATGACCTGACTCCAAGTCAGAGGCCCAACTGACTGAGCCACCCAGGCGCCCCTGTTTTCAGTTTTCTTACGTCTCAATGCTTAGGTTATTCCTAGACCTAGAGTTGAGATTCACCAAACCCAGTCCAAGTCTTTGTTATGGCTCGTTCTCCAGCATGAGGCCAAGGTAATGCCGGCATCCTCTTCCTCGGTCATGCTCTGCGAGCATCAGAGCTCCCCAGAGCAACAGTCTGCAGGCACAGCACGGTTTGGATCCATCATGGAAGAGAAGTCATTTCCCAAAGGCAACACTGGCTGTGGAGAGACATCTCTGCCTCCCACAAAGACAGCCTTTGAATCATTACACAGAGCAGCAATTAACTGCCTCAGCTCTAGCTTCATAATTTAATAGCCAGTTCAGATGTACTTCCCTGAAAAGAGAAGTTTCCATCAAAGGTATATTCAAGGCCCTACCTGTTGTATAACTGAAAACTATTGAGAGTGTGGAAGTGATCTTTTCCCCATCTTTTACCACTCCCAACAAGGTGTCAAAGAACTGACATTAAATTCCCCTTCCCCCACAGAGGGCTCTGAAAGAAGGACGCTCCTTCCCAGCACAAGGACAAGGACAAGGAGCTCCACAATCACCTAAACTCCCATCTCTGGTCAGCTTTTTGTGCCCACTCCAAGGGCCTCATTTGATATTTGTAATCTACTTTTTCACATGCCATAGCATCACATTTGACCTGGCACTTGATGGCCATCCAAGGTTCAGAAAAAGTAATTCACTCCACAGCCACCCTAGACATCAACTCTGGCATCAGATACTGGGTTAGGAGCCAGGAATACAAAGATAAATGTGTCTGGGACGGCTAGCTGACCAACAAATTTCGTGTCCCCCACCCCCTTCATAAAGTTGTCACAGAGAACTGACATCCCAACCAAGAACAACGTTTCCCAGTGCCCCCTGCATTTAGATGGGACTATGTGACCATTTCTCAACAACGGAAGATGAGCAAAACTAATATGTGTCATTTCTGAGCCAAAATGTTAAGAAGTGTGGCTTCTCTTCCCTTATCCACTACTGAATACAGGATTCCCAAGACTTAAGTCATGGAAAATCCACAAAAAGGAAAGAGTCAGGGTCCCTGTATGACCATATAGAGGAAAACCCCCCATCAACCAGGAATATTTATTTTATGAGACTGAGAAATGAATTTCTGCTGTGTTAAGCTGCTGAAACATGGGACGCTGTTACAGCAGGTGACATTACTCTAACTTTTACAATGAACAAATAAAGTCTCTACCCCCAAGATGCTAATATACCAGAATATTTGGACTTGCATTTTAAAAATCTCTTTCCAGAGCACTTGGGCAGCTCAGTCGTTAAGCATCTGACTTCGGCTCAGGTCATGACCTCACAGTTTGTGAGTTCAAGTCCCACATCGGGTGAGCTCCAGCCCCACTTTGGATAAAACATGAGCCCCGGGTGAACCCCACTTTTCTCTCTCTCCTTCACTCTCTCTTTCTGTCTCTCACTCACTTGTGCCCTCTCTATCTCAAAAGAAAAGAGAGAAGAAAAGAAAAGAAAAGTAAAGAAAGGAAAAGAAAAGAAAAGAAAAGAAAAGAAAAGAAAAGAAAGAAAAAAGAAATCTCTAGCAATGGGAGGGAGAATAGACTGAAGTGGGACCAATTAAGAAAGAAGTCTGGTATATAATTAAATGTTTTTAATGCATGTTAATTTTTATAATTATATATTTTTATATATATTATATATTTTTATATATTTATATATATTTATATACATTTTTTATATATTTTTATAATTATATTGTGTGTGTATCAGCTATTTTTTTCATTGTTTTAGGCCCAGCATTTCTCTCTTCTTATAACAACACCCTAATTTTCCTCGATCCATGTAGTTTAAGTGTTCTAAAGGTTGGTTCGGACATCAGAGCCAGGTAGAGATATACTGAGACTTATTCTAGAAGAATGACAGAAAGGCATTCTCTTTTTTGGTTGGGTTACTGAGAGGGTGAATTGTGGGACTAGGGCTCAAGGCAGACATCTTGCCTCTATCAGGGGAAAAATTGTTGAGTGGAAGGGTTGAGGTGGAAGGAGTTAAAACAGCTGGCCCGTGACCCATTTCTTCCCCAATTACTAGAGGGATCCCTGCAAGAGAAGGCAAGTGACACGGCCTAGTCTCTTGGTAAGTGTGATAACTGACCTGATAATAGTTAACGTTTCAAGAAGGAAAGTCTTTATCTACGGAATGCTTTTAGCAGGATGTCTGTGGGTTTGGATGGTTTGTGGTAAACAACTCTAGAATCTATGGCTGTCTGAGGCACGGTTCCCTGAAAAATGTCACGTAAGCTCAATAATAATCTTGCTGTAAAATGGAGGTATTCAAACGTAAACCCTTCTTGCTGGGTATGATGAGTGTAATTATTACTTTCGACCTCATTTTATTAAAAGCGTGCTTAAGCAGGAAGGAAGGGCCTGGTGAGCCACATGGGATGTCCCACACTTTTCTGGGTATTCACCTATCTAGTGCTGTGCAACAAATTCCCTCAAGATTTAGTGGTTTGAAACATCATCTCATCATCTCTTACAGTCTCTATGGGCCAGGAAGTTGACAGGGCACAGCAGGGTCAACACATCTCCGCTCCTTAACGTCCTGTGGGACGCGGGGTGCACAGCACAGCTGGGAGGGCTTGAAAGTGGCTGACGCTGCAATCACCTGAACCCTCATTCACTCACATATCTGAAGGTCGGTGCTGCCTGGGGAATCAGCCGTCGCCAAGGAGGGTTCCACTCCACAGCTTATTCGGCTTCCTCATGGCACGATGGCTGGGTTCCAAGAGAAAGGGTCCCGAGAGGAACAGACAGAAGCCATGTCACCTTTTATAGACCCAGACCCAAAATTCACGCAGGGTCACTTTGCAATGGTCACAAACCTGCCCAGATGCAATAAAAGGGAATCTAGACCCCACCTCTTGAGGGGAAAAGTAACAACGTCACATCATAAGAGCAGCATGTAAAATGGGAGATCCAGTTATGGCCTTCTTGGAAAAATGCAATCTACTTATGCAGTTTGATTATATTTTTGACATCACTAGTAAAGATCACTCATAAAGGTAAGATTGCTGATCTGACAGAGGAAATCAGGGCCAAAAGGTGATGAACCAGAGAGAGCCACGTTGACGGTGTTTGCGCTCTATTTTTTGGCTATGTTTTTTGTTTGTTTTGTTTTGTTTAAATATTTCTTTATTTTTGAGAGAGAGAGAGAGAACACAAGCGAGCCAGGGGGTGGTACAGAGAGAGAGAGGGAGACACAGAAGCCGAAGCAGGCTCCTGGCTCTGAACTGTCAGCACACAGCCCGATGCAGGGCTTGAACTTGTGAACCATGAGATCCTGACCTGAGCCAAAGTCGGATGCTCAACTGACTATATTTGGCTATGTTCGAAGCCAAAATCATTCTCCTGCTGCCCAACTGCATGAACCAAAAATGTCCTCCTTTTTTATTTAAGTTGGTTTGAGTTTTCTTTCACTTGGAATCAAAAGGTTTCAAATTAACATAGTGTGTATATATTATTTACCACTTTGGTGATATTTTAGGCTTCTTCTAAAAATACATACATACCATGCAGCAAGAAAAAAATGTCTTTTATTTAATTTTTAAATTTCTTTAACACTTATTTATTTTTGAGAGACAGAATATGAGGAGAGGGGCAGAGAAAGAAGAGGACACAGAAGCCAAAGCAGGCTCCAGGCTCTGAGTTGTCAGCACAGAGCCTGACCCGGGGCTCAAACTCATGAACCACGAGATCATAACCTGGGCTGGTGTCGGATACTTAATCGACTGAGCCACCCAGGCACCCCCCAAAAAATGTCTTTAAAATGAGAGGAAATTAAGACCAAGAGAAAACAACAATAGAAAAACTTTTAGTTAAAATAAGGATGAGATTGGAACTCACCGCTCATGCTGGAAGACCAGGAACACTTACGAGAAGGAGGGGAGACCAGCTGAGATACTGTAGAAATAACCCAGGTGAAGGTGAGAAGGGACATGAGCAGATGGATTCATTAGGGTTTGTTGACTGACTAACCGTGAAGACTAAAGGAAAGAGTAGGATATAGCACAAGTCCAAAAAGGTTCTTGGGTTTCTGGCTTGGATGATTGGGGCAGACAGAAGTACAACTCACTGAGATAGGGCTATCTCAATGAAGTACGAGTTTTACGGGGATTACCTGGAGGTAAGCAGTTCTTTTCAGACATTTTGAGTGTAAGGTACCATGAGTTTGCAAGTAGAGATGCAAATGGACAGTTGGTTTTCTACGACAACAAGTGAGGACTGGCTCTGAACTACAGATGCAAATTTAGTTTACAATAAACATTTTTTAAGATTTATGATGGACAAGGCACCGTGTCAATTACTGGGGCTAACTCGAGACGAAAAATAGGCAAGATTTCTGTCCTCGTGGAGCTGACATTCTAGCAAAAGCCATCAGCAGATTAAGTGATGGCTGAGGTCATGGCTGTGCAGGAAGTCACCCAGGAACATTGTCTTGGGCAAGCCATGGAAAAGGTCCCACAAAGGAAACTGAGAAGGTGGCCAGAGAAATGGGAGAAAAACCAGAAGGGATGGTGTAAACGCCACCCAGGAGAGAGAATGTGGACTATGAGCAAAAGGACTTAGTAAAGCACTATGTAAATATGTTTTATTATTATCATCTCTGGCTCTCCTCTCTCTGCCTTTTTCTAAGACCATCTTCTAGGTACTCGCCTTAACTACATCTCTTGAGGATGGGGACACTTTTCACCTTGGTGGCCCTGAGTGGCCTGGCTGGTGTCCTGCATTATACTCAGTGCCTGTGGAAGTATCGTGCCTGTTCACTATTATGAGTGTGAGTGTGTGTGCTTCTGTGTGCAGGCGTGCACACGTGGCCCTGCCTGGTCTCCCTAACCTGATCAAACTGCTCGAGAACAGGGGCTGGACAGGACCTTGGGTTCTTTGTCATCAGATCTCCATTATGTCTCTAACACGTTAAGTCACTCAATCAGCATGCGTTGAACTGAATTTTCTCCCCTGTTCCAGAGGCTAAGCATTCATGTCTGACCTCTGAGCACAAATGTACTGCCTGTAGGGAAAAACAATTTGTTTTCTTCTCCCTGATCCCTGTCGTTCCTTTGCACAACATGTTCTCACAGGGCTGTTTTTATGCCAGTGTTGGAATAAAGGTTTCCAAGGTTAGTAAGCAGGGCACTTAGCCTAACCAAGCCCCAAACAAACCAGGTCTGCTGGGATCTGAAAAGTCAGCCCTAGCAACACAGAATTCAGAACCAGAGGGATATAGGAGATCATCCGGTGATGGCCTGAGTCTAGTCCCGCCTCTCTCTTACCAGCAACGGAACAAATACAGAGACTACTTCCAAAACTTGTCCAAGGACACAGCTAGTTAATGGCAGAGCTGAGATTAGACCCCAGTTCCCAGGCTCTCAGGCCTTTCGTCCTTGAACTACACACAAGTTTTCCTCTCAGACTGACTTTTATCTATAAACCTAGAATACTTTGCCCTAAGCTATTCCTGTCACATAGGATTTGAATAATGCCGCAGAGGGACTAATACCCAAACAGAAGCACAAGTTGAGGACTCATCACAGCACTGCGTGGAATACCACGCGTGGAATACCTTTCATTTCCATACCCTATACACTACTGTTGCTACTCAACATTCACTATGGCATAACATTTGTGAAGACCGGAGACTAGAAGTTTCTCCAGACTCTTTTTACAAGACCTTCAGACTACCGTCTTTAAGAGGCTGTCACTCCAAGACCTAATCTTCTATTCACAACATTAGAATCCTCTCCAGGGGCAACTCACTGTGGTGTCACAAACAAAGGATTATAACTACTTGAGGAATAAGCAGCGGAGAGGCAAGATCCTGTTTCCGTATCAGTGTTTCTGGAAAATTTGTTCTTAAAGAAGACACAAAACACAGCAGCCACTTGATCCTCACATTTAATAAAAACAATAACGCCTAACATCTCTTGAGGCTCTTGGTGAATCCCCTGTCACGTATGTGACCCCAATTAACCTATGCGACAATCGTTCAAAAGAGAAATTATGCACAATTCACCACAACGGGAAAGCAGTTAGAAAGCTTAACTAAACTGCCTAGCGTTGTTACGGACGGTGAGTGGCAACGCTGGCCCTTCCTCCAAGAGAGCTGGAAGAGGCAATGAGATATTCAAAATACGAAATACGATACGGACACATTGCATAGCCTTGTTCGGAAAGAAACCACAAACGTCAGATAAAAAGGGGTCGTCCCTTTCACAGACAAACGTCCCAAGACCTGGAGAAGTTAAGGGACTGTTTCCCAAACTCCCAGAGCTGGTAAGTAGCAGAAGAATAAACTATTCGTTTCTCATTCACACTCTAGCACACTGGCCTCTAAGGTAATCTCAGTTATTACCAAGCACCCAGTGTATGCCAGGGACAGATCTGGGTGCTAACTTACCTCACTGAATCCTTGCAATAATCTCACAGGGCAGTCATCACAATACCCATCTTACAAATAAAGAAACTCACAAAGATTGGAAAGTTAGAATATGCCAGAACCTAAACACAGGGCCGAGTCTCCCTACTGCTGGCTTGTTCCCTTTATCTAGATCAAAATATGTATCAACCAAATTTTTTTTTGAAAGACTGAATTTGCCTTCATCATCGGGGCACCTGGATGGCTCAGTCGATTGACCATCTGGCTTAGGCTCAGGTCATGATTTTGCACGGTTCGTGAGTTCGAGCCCCGCCTCAGGCTCTCTGCTGTCAGCGGAGAGCCTGCTTCTCTCTGCCCCTCTCTCTGCACTCTCTCAAAAATAAACATTAATAAAAAAAAAAAAAAGTTGAATTTGCCTTTATCGTCATCATCAAGAAAAACAAAAAAAATTCCACCCACCTACCCCTGTGCTTCAAAGATCCACTATGTGATTCATTCTTTCAAAATCATGATATTATGGAAGAGAAGGCTAATTGTCCCTCGGCTTCCACTTTCCCTCCACATTCCTTAGCCCAACTTGCAGTCAGCAGTGGATGGTGAGAAGTGGACCCATACCATTCTGGCCTGAGCCCCAAGACCATGGCTGTGCCTCCTGGGCACACTTTCCCTTTCTTGATGGCTGCGTGTTGGCATGGAGTGAAGGAAACGTCACCTATGCGGACAAGGACAACACCCTAGGAGAGGGAGGAGACATGCAATGGAAGAAATGGAGAAGAAGTGAATGGCTGTATGGAGCAGACCCACATGCCAATCTGGGACACCTACCTCATACTATTATCTGAGACAGAAATGAAATTCTGTCCTCTTCAAGCCACCAAATCGTTGAACAATAATACCCATTGTTTCAAGCCACTGAGTTATACTGTCACACAGCAATATCTGCTGATGCAAGTAGCAGATGGGACCTCTCTCAGGAGGCCTTTTCATGGTTCTGGCAACAGGAAGTGACTGACCAGTTGAAGCAGGAAATAATCTATTAAGAGAATAGTGAGTAGTTTACATAATCAAGGGAAGGCCGGAGAGGCTGCCTCGGGAAAACAGGCAGGGAAAAGGGCCCTTGGGCAACTCGGAGACACACTCCTGTGGCCACTGCTGGACACTGACTGGACACCAGAAATGACACTGGGGACTGGACCCCACTGGGGTCACCATGGCCACTGCTGCCCTGGAATCCACTGTTGTTGCTGCCAGAACAAACTCCCCCACCATCCCCTATTCCTTTTGAGAGAGAGCGAAAGTGTGAGCGAGCAGGGGAGGGGCAGAGAGAGAGGGAGGGAGAGAGTCCCAGGCAGGCCCTGCGCTGTCAGTGCAAAGCCCGATGCTGGGCTCGAACTCACAAACTGTGAGATTACGACTTGAGCTGAAACCGAGAGTCAGACGCTTAACTGACGGAGCCATCCAGGTGACTCCTTCCAGATTCTAAATCCAAGCCAGACGATCTAATTGGCCACACCTAGATGAAGTACCCAAAGCCTTGCCTTCGGGGGTATATATCTGGCTTTTCCAGCCATTCTAGGCCCACCACAACTCCTTTGGAAAGAGGTTCAGATGTTGGGCAGGCAAAAAAATAAGTGAAAATAATAATAATAATAGAAGCTGCAAAGCGTCCTCCCAGAGGAAAAATGCTTCTACAGCAATATGGTTCTGTAGAAACTCCTCAGTTTGAAAAGTGCTCTCAGAGGGCGCGTGCTTCCTCCCAGCTCATTATATCCAACCTCCTGGTTTGTCTTCACCGGGACTCTCAGTGACAAATGACTGAAACATAATTAAAACTATGTCATGCTTTTTAAAAAGGAGGAGAGTTATTGGCTCAAATAAGTAAAAAGTACAGACAGGTTGGGGTTTGAGGCCTGAAAGGTGTCACTGGGGCTCACTCTTTTCTCTGTTCTGCTTTCCCTGGAAGGCCCATCATCCCCACACACCTCCCTGTGTACGAGATAACTTCTGCATCCTGAGGCCTGTATCCTGTTGCAGGCTTTTTTACCTCAGACCTGGCGTTCGTTGTCTCACCGCTCAAAGAACGAAGAGGTGGACACAAAATAAAATGAGCAGCAGGCAAAAGTTTATTAGAGTATAAGATCAGAAAGTAAGAATAGTATAAAAACTCTTTACAGAGAGGGGGCATCCAAAAGTGAGTGCCCGCGGACTATAGGCAAGGGACAATGTTTTATAGGGTTTGGGTCGGCCCCCTGTCCTTCTCCCCTGTTTCTTCTCAGGTTCTACCCTCATTGGGCAGGTAACTCTAAATGTCTAGTCGTTCCTTGTTGATCGGCTCATTTCTATTGTATGAGGGGCGGTCTATGACCAAACGTTCCTTGTGGGTCGTACATTTTATGGGCTGCTACTTCTTTTTAGTTAAATTCCTGAGGGAAACTTGAGGGGGAGTAGGTCGTGTCTGTTACATTCTGAAGAGGAACTTTACCCCTGAGGGGGTTTGCTGTGCTCAGATGAGCTCCCAGCATTGTTCCAAAATATGTGTTTGTCCCCACCCAGGGACCTCGGGTCCTAACGTTTCCCTCTCTGCCTACTGAATCCTGTCTTTTCCTATCATATCCTCTCTCCTCAGTGTACCCAGAGAAAAATGAGAGCCTCTCCCCCACAGTTTATAGAAGCTCTGGCACTAATTGGTCCATGTCCCTTGCTGACCAGCCACTGTGGGCCTGTGGTACAATGGTCACATTCCCGTATCTGCTTCCCCACAGGGACAGTGAGTGCAGCAGGGTAGTTTTCTCAGAGAAAATCAGGATACGACCACCAGAGGAAGGAGGAAAGGAAACAAGAGATGTCTGTCAAAGGGTTGAATTGACATCTAGCCTAGGGCCCTAGGGGTTGCTAAAGAGGTTGAAGAAAAACATCATCACACAATACAAACCAAATAAAGAAGCCCCCCTAAATCAGAACTTCCTCCCATCTTCTGTGAAGCTTAGCTTTGCATCCACAAGTCAAACCTGAATGTTAGTCTAAGAGGATAAACGCTGTCTGCTTGCCAAATGCCCCCTCAGGGCAGAACCGTCCCCCGGGGGAAAAACCACCCATTAGAAGGCACAAGAACAGAGAGGAAGCATTCTAAATCCTCACCAGGAACAAACCCGAGTCCCCTGGTCCAGGCGGGGCCCCCCCTTCAGCCCTTTGCTGGGGGCTGGGGCTGGCGTCAGCCTGCCAGGGTCTACCCTGCAATTCAAGGTACAGGCAGTCACACATTTTACCACATACTGAGCGCCAGCTGCAGACGAGGCACCACCGGGCGCCTGCGGGCCCTTCCTCACATCACCGCTCTGCCACAGATGTCAGCTTCCTTTTACAAAGGGTGAAACCGAAGCTCTGAGAAATGAACTGCCCCCAAACCACCCTTAGTAAACGCTCGAACCGAGATTCAGAACCTTGGCTATCAGACTCGAGTCCTCGCCTTTTCTGATGCGCCCTGCAGCCTGTTTCCACTTCAGATGGCTCTCTGCATGCAACCTACCATAACTTACGATTTATATGCCAGTTTCTATTTTCTTTGAGGTCTTATTTTAGATTTTCTTTTTTTTTCTCCTGGCACTTTTTGGTTTCTGCTTCGAGAGTTTAATGCCTTTATCGCTGTGGACCTCAAACAACAAAGAACCAAATAACAATAATGCCTTTTGCTCATCCTCTGTGAATGACCATACTTCACTCTTTCTCTTGAAGACTGGGTCACTTTCAAGATTTTGTTTCATGATTTCGTTTGGAATTAGGGGTTGGGGGGGTTCAGGCCACTGCCTGGATTTAAATTTATCATCTTAGAGAATTCATAGTATAATGAAGGGGCTTAGGCTTGGGACTCAGAAGACCTAGGCTTTCATGTGGGCCCTCCTACAAACTTGCTGTGTGACCTTGGGAAAATGATTTAACGTCTCTGAGTCTCACTTTTTTTTTCAACTATAAAATAGGAGGCCTGGACGTATTAATCTACAAGTACCCTCCTAGCAATCTGATGAAGACACTAAATCTGAAATTAATTCCATGAAATATTTAAAATAGTCTGCAAATAAGTAGCAACTGCCGCTTTGCAGGGAAGACACTGGCAAGAGCTCCTCTGTGTGGAATAACAGCTCACAGCTGACTTTAGCTATGTTCCAAGAGGACAGAGAAGGGGGTAGGGCCGTGTCACCTGAGTCTTGATATAAAAGTTAATTAAAAATGCATGCCCAGGCTGAAGGAGGACACCTAGTGAATTAGTGATGGCCCTCGGATGTCTACATTTCAGGGGTGACAGCATGGGTACAGAAGGCACGAGGTAGGACCCGGAGTGAGACCCCACCAAGGAACTGTGTAACCGAGCGCCTGGCTCAGGAGGCCTTCCTCACCCGGTTTTGGGTGTAGCCACGGTGCAGAAGGAGCCTGCCTCTGAGTATTAGGTTAACATGATTCATTTAGCAGGAGCAGGAGGCAAACTCCGTGCCTCCCACACCACCAGGGCACACATCTCGTCTCGCAGCCTGCTGGCTACAGAGAAAATACCAACCCTGCTGTCAAAAAGGGGAGCCTCGCAGCAGGAGCAGGAACCCTACAGAGATGACAGAGTAGTCGGACCCCCCCACCCCTGCCAGGAGCCCACGACCTCTGGAAGCAGGGGAGGAGTTTGTAAAGTGGGCACACACACACACACACACACACCTTCCTACCAGTCCCTGGCACTCCCAGGCCCTAGCACAGCTACTGGCAAAATGATTCTTCCGTTCTTAGTCCTTAGAGGGAGTCTCCAATGGATCCTTCACAGTCCAAGAATTTGAAACTCACCAGAGCTGGAGGGAACCCACCTGCTTTCCGGAGTAAAGGTGGTGGGGGGGGGGGGTTCAAGAAACCCTCCAGGGAGTAATGAGAGAAAGGAGCGTCTTCCTCTTTCTGTTGTGCTGTGGGCCCCGGACTGTGAGCCCCACCTGGAGGGAGAAGACCCAGAGGGTGTTGGGAAATTACCCAGGCCCTCCCTGGCCCCTGGAGTCCTGGACAAATCCACAGGCCCTGGTCATATGCACAGGGAAAGTCAGTCCCAAGCAGTGGCTGCGAGGAGACAGTTCAGAGAATGATTTAGCCCAAGGAAAGCAGGGAGAGGAACGGCCCCGGGCTGACGAGGTATCTGGAAGACGCCAGGCCAGTCACCGAGGTTGGGAGGTGGAGAACCTGGAACTCCGGGATCACTGAGCATTTTGGGGTCATCAGCCACCAGGGAGTTAACGCTTGGAGGGTGGATGAGTCTGTACAGAGTGAGTAGATGAATAACAAAAAGCCTCATCCTGAAACATCCTTTGTTGAGATGCTAGGTTTTCTCTGCCAGGTCACTTTCCAGTTTTTAAGAAGGGCGATGGTGATGATTATCACATATAAACTTTGCAACAACTTTAAAGTCTCAGTTAAAAGAACAGCCAGCAGGCATTCCTCGGCACCTTCCAAGCTTTGACAGATATGCTGGGAAGCTTCCCTGACTCCCCCAGGCCCAAAGGGGGCTTCCTTCATCCACTCAACACATACGTCTTTGACTTCAAGCCTTCATCGGCTCAGTTTATCCTTGTATCGCAAGTGCCAGAACAGTCTCTGGCACATGGAAGGGAGTCGATAACTGTTTTATGAATGAATGAATGATTTAATCATCAATCTTTCTACTAAACACTCAAACCCTTTTTAAAAAACCATTTCCAGGAGCCTGGGTGGCTCCGTTGGTTAAGTGTCCAACTTCAGCTCAGGTCATGATCTCAGACTTCATGGGTTTGAACCCTGCTTCAGGCTCTGTGCCGACAGCTCAGAGCCTGGAGCCTGCTTCAGATTCTGTCTCTCTCTCTCTGTCTCTCTCTCTGCACCTCCCCCACTTGGGTGCACGCGCACTCTCACTCTCTCTCTCTCTCTTAAAATAAACATTACCAAAAAATTAAAAAAAAAAAAAGTCTTTATCCAAAGAGCCTATACCAGTGCCTGTCATACAACAGTTGCTGAATAGGTGTTTCTGAATGAGGTAAAATTATCCAAAGCCAACAGCAGGCAATGTTTGCTCCCTGGCTGCCGGGGGAACAGTTTGCTCCCACCCAACACTCCCCACACCTCCCCTCATTCCTCACCTAAAGGTGAGATGAATTTCTGAGTTGTTTTCTAGACAAGCAATATAGTCACTTATTTCTCTTCTAAAGACATGTGTGCAAATTATTTCTTTTGGCTAAAGATAAAACCAGGCAAGTGTCTACCCCCTCCAACAGCAGAGAAATAAACACAGGACATAGTAAGGATACAGCGTAAAGGAGGAGAATATGTCTACCTGCTTTAGTTAATTTGAAGTGCTGATTTCCTAAGCAACTGTGTTTGTAGAATTATAACTGAGGATGTCCAGACCTCCCAGGCTTTATTTGGTGGATGCTATCAACCGCCTCCATTGATCCCCTCGGCAGCACGGGCTGAGCAGGACAGCACCTTCACCACCAAATCCGCATAATAAACATAATTACTACTATCAGGGTGAGTGACAGAAACCCTGTCATTAAAACTGTTGTGTAATCTTCCTTTTTTGTTTTCGCCTATGGTAAATTAAGACCATTTTCCTCCCCTCTTGAAAGGATTCAGCTGTCCTTCTCTTTCTCTCCCCCCACTCCCATTCCCCATCCCCTGATATCCCAGCCTTCTGCCCCCCCCCCCTTTGCTTCTCCCTCCCATTCCCACATCCACCAACCATTGACTCACCTCCCCACTGTTCCTCTCTGGGATCTGACCAGAAGCCTCCCCTTTTCCCCTTTAATTTAGAGTCGCTGCATCCTCTCCTTTAGTTAGGACACCGGGAGCCATGACCCACCAACGCCCACCCCAGAGGACTACCCAGGCCTCGCTTCTTGGAATTTGCTTTGAAGGAAGCGTTTCTGCCACGTGCAGGCTTCCGAGGGGAGACCTGTGCGTCGCCCAGGATTGCAGGCTGTGGTTTCGGTGGCACGGGAATGAAGCGGGTCTCGTTTAGAACCGATTGGTGAAGCCTGTGGCCGAAGGTTAGCCTTCTGCTGCAAGTTAACGGCCAGCTCTGAAAAGCAAGGAGTCTGAAGCAGAAACTAGCAAGCCCACGTGTCAACAAAAAAACTAAACCCGATTATAACATAACCATTTGTATTCATTTCCTAGGGCTGCAATTACCGCAAATTACCACAAACGGCAGGGCTTAAAACAACAGCAATCCGTTCTGTCGGAGGTCTGGAGGCTACGCGTCCAAAGTCAAGGTGTCCGTGGCTGTCGTAGCTCCCAAGGGGAAGATGCCTCCTTGCCTCTTCTCCGCTTCTCTGGCTCCGGGCAATCCTGGTGTTCCCTGGCTTGTACTGTGTCACTCCAACCTCTGCCCCCTTCTTCACATGGCCCCCTTCCCACTGTGTCTCTGTGGGTCCCCCCTTCTTTTAAGCACACCATTCACTGGGTGTAGGATCCACTTTCATCCAGTGTCATCTCATCATAACTAATTACGCCTGCAAAGACTATTTCCAAATCTGAGGTTCCAAGCCGACATGAATTGGGGTGGGAGGGTGGGTGAATTTGCGACTCAACCCAGAATACTATTTAAAAGACTTAGGGAGGGGCACCTAGGTGGCTTGGTGGCTTGAGCATCCAACTTCAGCTCAGGTCATGATCTCACGGTTTGTGAGTTCGGGCCTCACAAGGGGCTCGCTGCTGACAGCTTGGAGCCTGCTTCGGATCCTCTGTTCCCTCCCTCTCTGCCCCTCCCCTGCTCATGATTTCTCTCTCAAAAAATAAATAAACATTAATTTTTTTTTTTTTAAGACATAGGAAGATAGGTTTTAAAAATACATTTTCTCCATGGGGCACCTGGGTGGCTTAGTCGGTTAAGCATCTGACTTCAGCTCAGGTCATGATCTCACGGTTTGTGAGCCCAAGCTCTGCGTCAGGCTCTGTGCTGATGGCTCAGAGCCTGGAGCCTGCTTCGGATTCTGTGTCCCCCTCTCTCTCTGCCCCTCCCCAGCTCACATTCTATCTCTCTCTTAAAAATAAATAAACTTAAAAAAAAATGTTTTAAAAAATACATTTTCTCTGGAGTTCTTCATATTCTCTTGCATATCTTTCAAATATCATCTAGAGAAGGGAAGCCACGAAGGGATATATGTCAGGGGGTGTTTTGAGGGGGAGTTAATCCCAAAGAGTTCCCACAAAGCTAATTTAAATTTAGGGGCCTGGAGGCACCTGGGTGGCTCAGTCGGTTAAGTGTCCGACTTCGGCTCAGGTCATGATCTCACGGTTCGTGGGTTCGAGCCCCACGTCGGGCTCTGTGCTGACAGCTCAGAGCCTAGAGCCTGCCTCGGATTCTGTGTCTCCCTCTCTCTCTGTTCCTCCCCTGCCCTCATTCTGTCTCTCTCTCACTCTCTCAAAAATAAAGATTAAAAAAAATTTTTTTTTAAACAAAAAACAATTTAGGGTCTGAAAAAAATCTCAAAACAATCCTCCTTAATGTTTTTTCAGCTCAGTGTACACATCTCCTGGCTGGAAAAGGGCGTTTCCTTCTGTGCCCCACCTCCCCCAATCCCCCTAGGGGTGGCCTTAAGGAGCTCATCCACCCGAGTAGAGGGGGACACACTGTAAGAAGATCGAAAACATCAAGGGATGGCAGAGCAGAGGAAAGATCCCTCAAAGCTTGCAAAACTTCATTTTAGAGTGAATTAAAACTTATTTGTATAAGCTTTTCTTAAACTTTAAGTCAAAAATATTCAGTAACTACAACTTAAGGTTGCCTTCCTATTTAAATCTGTAGTTCCTACGTCCTTACAATCATAGTGAGAGAAAACAGTCAATGATCAAGATATTTCAGGTCCAAACTCTGATTTCAAAAACAAAAACATAAAGATAAACAAAACCATTTTTTTTTTTAAAGTAGTGGTTTCAACCAGAAGTGATTTTCCCTTCCCCCACCCCCTAGGACATTTGGCCAGATCTGGAGACATTTTTGATCGTCAGGACTAGGAAGGTGGGTGCTCCTGGCATTTAGAGATCAGGGGTGCTGCTAAACATCCTGCAGTGTACAGGATCCTTCACAACAAAGAATGATCTGGCCCAAAGCATCAATAGTGCCAAGACTGAGAGGCTACTACCTAGCTTGTAGAAAATCTTTCTAAAACCACGCTTCGATCATGCCTCTCTCCTGATCAAATGGCTGTACATGATCTTTGAGAATTCAAGTCCCTTTGCCTTCCAGAAGTTTCCTGAGGCTGCCTTTCCAGCCTTTTCTCTCACTCCTCCCATCAGGAACCCTTCTCACCCACCATCTTGGGTCGGCACCGTCCTGGCTCAAGCCCCTCACAGCTCACCCTACTTTGCAAATGTTTCCCCTCTCGCAGACTCGAACCTTACCTGTCCTGAAAGGATCGGCTCAAGTTCCACCTTTCCAGAAAACTCTCTGGGACCAGCCTTGTCCAGTCAGTCTCATCTTGCATCAGTGTCCCCTCACTCAAAACACTCCGGCCACACCAGACACACTAACACACAAGCTCTTTGCCACCTCCCTGCTCCTGGCTTCCCATGTGGCTGGCTTCTCATCCTTCAGGATTCAACCATCACTTCAGAAAGGCCCTCACTGACCCTCCTATTCACTGCCCAAGTTCTCCATCACCGCTCTATTTAGTTCCTTCAGTATTTATCACTCTATAGTATCCTGTCTGTTCACAGGCTTGCTTTCTTCTTTCCTGCCTTTTTCCTCACACTAGAATATATCCTCTGAGGCAAGGATATGTCCTTGTCCTGCTTGTTCATCAGTATGTCCCAGTACCGTGGGTCTGATTCAAAGTACGGGTTCACTAAATAGTCGTTGGACGAATGAACAAATGAGTGAATGCCCTCATTCATAAGCAGATGTTCTGTCACCGAACTCGTGAACATACATCTCTGTCATTCTCAATATCACAGCTGCCCCACCCCATTGGCCAGCTTGGTGCAGTGGGTACCTATCGAGTGAGTAAGTGCCTGCCACAAATTTAATATCTCCAGAGCTTACATTCTACTATTTCTAGATTTAGACTCCACAGCAGACCTGCTTTAGAGTTAATTCCAAATGGTTGATGGTGGAAGCAGGAAGCAGCATTCTGACAGATTGGGTGAATTATCTGGTAGGTGCTGCATTCTGATGACTTCAAAACAGCTACTTAGGGTTTACGGCACTCATATGCCTTATTATCACTGGGCTTTATATTCTTGCCAGGGAGAAGTGTGCAGTGGTCTGTTTATCAAAATCTGTAGTTTGCCGTGCAAAGACCTGGCAGACAGCCGAATGGTTTTCCTCCCGGGGAAGTTACTTCTTCCCGGGGCCAGTTGCAAAGGATAATCATCATCGTATTCACAAGGCAATTTCTTCCACTCACCTGTGACAGAAATACCATTTCCTGATACATCTCTTCCTTCTTTTTCACGGTTGTGGAATTTTTAGGTGGGACACGGCCACCCAGTTCAAGACCACATTTCCCAGACTCCTTTGGACTGAGGCATGTCCACGGACAAAGTTCTGGCCAATGGGATAAGAATGGAGAGTACCCGTGCACCTTCCTTGTGGTAAGCTTGAAAGTTGAGCTCCTTCCCCTTCTTTTCCTCCTCTGGCTGAAATGTGGATGTGGTAGTCCAAATGAGGGCGAAGTCCAAAGATGGCAGAACAATGAGGAAAAGGCAATTGGATCAATGACATCATAGCTGCTGTGCAGACCTGTATTGCTTAAGCTCAGAATTTTATTTAATTGACTGTTATTGGGGGTATTGTTCCACAAGACGGTCTGACAGCCTCACCCCTTCCTACCTTCCCCACTAACACCCCTGTTTCTTCAAACCGAGGTAAAGGGTAGGGGAAGGGGCATGCCCACATCGTTCAGGAAGATCAGTAGAAATGCTAACCTGGAGCCAGTACCTCCTGGGACGTGTTTTCCTCAGCTTCCTCTGCCACCCAAGCTTCCCTTTTACTGCCTATCCTTGGCCTGCTCCTAGCCCCTTCCAACCCTGAGCTTGCCCACGGGCACTGATCAGGTGGCACAACATAATCTGAATAAAGGATATTTTGAGAGACCCCGAGCAGGCTTATCTCCTGCCAGCAGTGCTTTTTGCATTCTCAGATAGAGTCACTGGGTTCCCTTTCCTCAGCTTTCCCTGAGGTTTCCGGTACTGCAGGACAGTTCCTTCGGCCTCTGGATGCCTCCAGAACTGGTGATCTGAGTCTGTCACTGTGGATTGTTTTCAGGTTATCAGAAACACCTCAAAAATTAAGACTATTTACGGAATATCAAAGGGCTTTCAAATGGTCTCCATTTACCTTTCCTCATTTACCATGTGTTGAAAATAGACGACTGTAGTGTCCGTAAGTGTTCTAAATGGAAGCAGCCAAGGAAGAAGGTGGGGCGAGTCAACATAGTCACACAACAAATGTATACTGAGCACCTGCTCAGGTGCCGTCCCGGGCACTGAAGATACGTCTGCAAGCAAGACCGATAAAGAGCAGCCTCATGGAGCCCCCATTTTAGTGGGGAAGGCAAACAAGGAAGAAGAGGCACAAGGAAGGAGAGAGAGAGGAGAAGGGGAGGGAGAAGGGAGAGAAGAGAAATTAAACAATTTTGTATTGTGATGAAAGCACCATGAGGAAAATACAACAGGAAATGGGTCAGGCAGGCCTCTCCCAGGAGATTCTGAGCTGAGGCCTGAATGACACCAAGCCAGTGGTGGGGATGATGATCTAGGGAAGGGTTCTGGAAGACAGAACGGCAGGTGCCAGCGCCCTGGGGTAGGAACACCTGAGTGTGTTGAGGAGCCAAGAGAAGACAAGACCGCTGTGACTACCGTGAAGTGAATGAGGAGGATAAGGGCATGAGATGGACTTAGCTCGAGGTCCTTCCAGCCCCATGAAAGTTCACACATGGAGTTGGAAAGGTGTGCCTGGAGTTCAGGAAAAGAGATGAGAAGCTTCCCTTTATTTTATTTTATTTTTTTAATTTTTTTTTAAATATTTATTTATTTTTGAGACAGAGGGAGATAGAGCATGAACGGGGGACGGTCAGAGAGAGAGGGAGACACAGAATCCGAAACAGGCTCCAGGCTCTGAGCTGTCAGCACAGAGCCCGATGCGGGGCTCGAACTCACGGACCACGAGATCATTTCCTGAGCCGAAGTCGGATGCTCAACCGACTGAGCCACCCAGGCACCCCAAGAAGCTTCCCTTTAACTAATGTCCTTCCTGAGAAGAGTGGAGCTTCAGAAATCTCTGGAAATCTGGCTTTAGTTGAATCCAGTCAATGTCTTCTAGAGAACATTCTGCCTGTGTTCACATTTGCACATCTGGTGCCTATGGTCATGATGGTTAAGTATTGATAACTGATAGCATCGCTTGGCTTTGGTGTTGAATGTATCCTCTCCCGCCGTCTCTAAAATATGTACCTTCTAGCACAAGCTGAAAGTAAAGCTGCTTCTACTAAGCCTGAGTACTTAATAGAACAATTCATTCTGAAACCAGAGCCTAGACTCTAAAACAAAAGATTCTTGCCTTGAAATCCTTTCTTTCCTGCATTTATTCCTGACATTACAGCCCAGATGGCCCAATCTCAGCCTTGACCGACCCAAAACAGAGGTTCTGATTGGATCTCTGGGATGACTGAAATGAGTTCATGGGAGTCACTTTCTATATCTGGGCCTCATTTTTATCATTGAAATGAATACAAATACCTTAGAGACTAATGTTAGTTAATTGGCAAGTAGACTCTAGAATCTTTTTTTTTGGTAAATCATGATGACTTCTGCCTCTCTCTGTGGCATACCTCCCATTCTCTATAATTTCACCAAAATTACTGCTCGTTGCTCTGTGGTTAGTTATTTATCCATTTCCTGGGCAGCCAAAGGGGACACCGTGATGGACAGGATGGCCATGGATCCTGCCTTCAAGATGCCAAGGCTAGTGGAAAACACAGATACTGAGCAAGCAATTTCTGAAGTAAGTGCCATGCAAGAGAAATTCAGGTCCCTTTGGAAACAGCCATCTACGATGTCCAGGCCTGAGCTTACAGAACTCGATTCTCCTTGAAGGTCTCATCCACTTGAAGAAATTTGGTTCTATCCTTTGAAGATTGTGTTGCTTCGTGATGAACTGAAGAAAATATAGGAGCACCTAGTGTTGCCTACTGTCACACTGTCTCCGGGACCATGGGCCTGCTCATCTTTCTCTAAATATACTTCTAAATGATGTAACAAAAAGTGATGTGGTGTGGTGGAAAGGCCCAGCATTTGGCCCAAGATGATCTGGGCTCAAATCCCAGCTTTGCCTCTGAGAAGTCCCCACACACTCTGAGGATAATAACTACCCCACCCCCAGCCCCACCCCCACCCCCACAGGATTACTGTGAGCATCCATGTGATCATTTACATGAAAATGCTTTGCAAATGACAGAGCATTATTCTCATGTCAGCTGCTATTTCATGAGTCTTAGCGTATTCTGGACTTCAGTTTTTCTGACACTAATATACAGATTCCTGCTATTCTTTTGTGACACCCTTCATGTTGTGCCCCTCCTTCCATCTTTTGTTTGTGTTCATTTAAAATCAGAGCTATGGCGGCTTTCCCTCTACACCACATTGCCTGCTTCTGCCTTTTCTTTCTTGGGATCTTTGGTAACGGTACAGATAGGACGCTATTTAAAGGTTCATAACCTTCCCAGGTCCTTTCCGTCATCCGCAAATCCAAACCCCAGACATCCCCTTTTCCTTTCCATCTATCAGCTTGGAAAATCAGAAAACTCCTTTTAACCCACATCAAAATTATCTCTCTTGGCCTGCTGCCAACTAAGGATTAGCACAGCCCTCAGCTTTTCCATGAAATCTATCCTGTTTGGTGGTGGTCCCGGAAGAACTACATGGAAGCCGTGAGGACCAGAATTTCCTCAAGAGTCTGATAAAGCGGCTCAGACAACCTAGCAGAGGTTTATCTGGGGACTCCTCCCACATCCTGAAGCTGTGTTAGGCCTCCAAGACACCCGTCCCAACAGACCTCATCGAACCCGGAAGCTGGGCCTCTGTTTGCTGACCACTCTAGAACTTGGCCTCGGCCTCCCAGGCAGCTCAAGGCAGGATGGGGGCAAGGTGGGAGCCAACTCCTACCTGATGTAGGAGGCAGGCCATTTCTCCCAGCACCCTCCAGAGGCAGCTCAGGCGTGAGCTTCCCTTTTTCGTCCAGACAGGCCAGCACTGACCCTGGTGGCCACCAGCCAGCAGCATTATCACCTTCTCTGCTCCTGACAATCACAGGGGGCTTTGCACTGGGTCGCCTGGCATCAAAGCAAGAGTGTCATAATCCTCCACTCGGGAAGTCCCAACGGTTGCCGGGTAACACGATAGGCAGGGACTGGGGAGAGTTTCGGAAGGCAAGCAAAGAGAGGCTGTGGATTAATCTGGAGTTTGACACAAACTCGTGAAAACTCAAGAGAGGAAAAGCCCACAGAGAGGAAATTGACATCACTTTTTCCCACTTCAGTGGAAGAGATCTCTGGGTAATTGCAACTCAGACCCAACTTCTTCACTGGAAGTGTCTTGCTGCCAATGACAGTGAACACGGAAGCCAGTAAGATGGGTGACAAAACTTCAGGTTGTGACCAGGAGGGAAGGGGGCAGCCTGGCGATGCCGGCATGAACACTGCTACGGAAACAGCCCTTTCTGTGCTGTGGGTACCTCGGCTGGGGTCCTCATCCCAGCATCCACAGCCTGCCTCTCTGCCTGAGCTGTGTGGTCCCAGGAAACACACACAAAGAAACATACACAAAGGGCAGCCCATTAAAAGGATGCAACTCTCCAGCAAAGAACCCAAGCATGGAGGGGCTGTGGCCACACATGGGCTCTCAGCCTCTGACCTCTGCTTTACCAGGGGACAGCACCTTTCTCTGGGGTGACTTATGAGCAATCCCGGGGGGGAGTGTGCATGCGTTTTCAAACAAAGACACTGGAGCTCTTTGGTCACTGCTCAGGACCCAGTCTTCTTTCTTTTTTCAGCCTTCTTAAATCAATCTACCCATCTTCCATAGTCATTACCAAATGTCACCGAATCCTCTGTGGCCAGAAACAACTACTGTTTGCTTGAAACACAGCTTCGTTTATATGCTGGAATATGACACATCTTAGAAACGGCAAATCAAGAAGCATTCTAAAAACTAAGCACTGGCAAGAAAACAAAATGTAACTTTATATTGTCCAAAACACCAGACCGGGAAATACCATCATTTTACACTCGCTGCAATCAGAGCCATTAATGGACCTCATCTTTCTAATTCTGAGTACAGTTTTAAAATGTGTGCCCTGTAAGTTCCGGCAATTAAAGCCCGGGGTTTTTGTTGTTGTTTTGGTGATGAGTGCAGAACTGTTTAAGGATTTCTTGGAGTTGTTTAGTGTGGCCTCATTTTCTCTTTTTCTTTCTCTCTTTTTTTTGGGGAGGGGTCAGGGGGGTGGGGTGGGGTGGGCTATGGTAATATTGACCCATGAGGATTTACTTAAATCCTCCTTGGTTATAGGCCTCCAAAGACAAAGCCATATCCATGGCAACCACAGGCGACCCAGCAGAAGAGAGAGCACATTAGAGCCCGAGCATAATAGCTGTTTACTGATGACTAAGGTCTTGAAAGCAATACTGTACATCCCAACTCCCGGCTCAGGCAGGACTCCAGCCCATCCTCATCCTCCAGACCCAGCAATCTATAATCAGAGACACAGAAAGGAAGAGAAGCCCTTTGCCCAGCCCTCAAATGTTCCTCTTCCCTGGGAGGGAGGAATGTGCCCCTTCTCACAAGCCTCGAGATGATCCCGCAGGAAAGGAAATGGTGGCCAACATGAGAAGAAGGCAGAGATGGGGTGAGTCGTGGGGGTGCGGTGGAAGTGCACCTGCTGGAGCCCTCACTGCCCTTGGGCTTCCCTGCCCAGCTGGGCACCCTCTGAGGGCGGTCCCTTCAGGAACAGCCTCTTGCAGAGCCAACCCCCTGAGGTAGAGGCGCACACAGAGGCCAGTTCACACTAGACCTTAGTGCACAGCCAAGTGTCTTGTGATTGACCCTGTGACCCCCTTCTTGCACCAGCGTGCCTAATCCTATGTCTTTTTCATGTGCCAATAAGATCTGGTAGGCACACCAACTTGAGTAAAGAAAGGGCTGTGCAGTCCAAGTATTTCCCCCATTTCTGACGCAGGAGCACAAAACAAGAACCCTCACTGCTCTCGTCCAGCTCCTGCACAAGAACATTCGCACCTCAGGCTCAGCAAGAGCTCCCAGGCAGCTAGTCCCACTGTTCCCCAGAAAAGTGAGTTCATCAGAAAAAACACCAGAATAGAAAGAACTCTGACTCAAAGTGCTTTCATTTAAACCCAAAACACACCAGAGCCCTCCATGGGAAGATTTCAGTTGTCAGGATCTGGGAAGAGTGGGGAGCAGCACGGGGGGGGCACCAATCAAAGGTGCCCCTATTCCACAGGGTCTCCCAGCACATGAGAAAGCCCACCTCGATGGCACTGAAATTGCAGGAAACTTCTACCAAGGAGAAGAGGGGACAGAGCAGGTGCTTCCTTGGTAGCAGCTTGGGATTTTTATCTGTTTTCTATGTTGGGCTTCTACATACACATTTATTTGAATTTTTAAAAAGTTCCAGCAGTGGGGAGCCTGGGTGGCTCAGTCAGTTAAGCGTCTGACTCTTGCTTCCGGCTCAAGTCACGATTCCTCTGCTCATGGGTTCCAGCCCTGCATCAGGCTCTGCGCTGCCTGCTTGAGGTCCTTTCTCTCCTTCTCTCTCTGCCCCTCCCCTACTCAGGCTCTCTCACTCTCTACATAAATAAACATTTAGATAGATAGATAGATAGATAGATAGATAGATAGATAGATAGATAGTTCCAGCAGTTAAAACAGTTTGAAAATCATAGCTCTAGAGAGAGGAGAAGGGGGTGGAGATCAGGAGGAGAGAGAGGGAAGGCTAAGACTCTTGGAGTGCCTCCTGGGCACCTTCCGTGTTTATTCATTCATCCTCACATTGACCTTCTCACACAGGCATTGTGTTTTTACTGCTTTTTAGATGAGGAAGTCGGATTTGAAGAAAATACAGAATTTCCCCTAAGGTTACACATTGGCAGATCTCTTCCAAGTCCTCTGTCAAAGTTGAAGCTGTGCTCCCCCCCACCCACCCACCCCAGGCTATCTGATTCACTCCAGCTTTATTTCTCTATAAAACTAGTAGCTGTTTGCCTATTATTACAGATGACAAAAGAAAGGTTACACAGTCTGGGACAGCTTTGCCAAGAAATTCAAAATATTTGGGGACCCACTAAAGTCCCAGCAGGCCCCAAGTGGAAGCAATCACTGTGACCAAACCTTTGATGCCAGATCTAAAGTCTGAAAGCTCCGTGCTGAAAAGCGGGGCCCTGTTTCTTGTCACGAGTGCCCCAGGGACTCTTTGTTTTAGATCCCAGTGATCTGAAGATGTTTAGGCTGCTCCATTTTTACCATCACAGAGAGAGAACTTCGTAGAATTGCTAGGAAATAGAGCCAGCTCTCTATGTCCGGGGAATTTTCCACAGTGTCCTTGCCAGAAAGGGAGCCTGAGCTCGAGTTACAGGGTGAAGCAAAAAGGATTTGCCAAGGGCTCCATTCAGAGCTGTGTGCTGGGCAACCACTCACTGTGTGGGACCAGCTTTTGTGCTCCAAAAGCCTCGTGCAAGTAGCCAAGGCTCCCTGACCAGAAATGCTGGCTTTTTCCAAGTTTAGACTGGTTGAGAATTTTGCCAAAAAAAAAGTCTGGTCTAGCTACAGCATCCAGGGCAGGCAGAAACCGTGAAGCGACATTGTCCCGCGGGCAATGCCTTCTGCTCAGCATCTGGTCACTGAGGTCATTTTCCTCGCCAGTGGCTTGTGGCCCAAGCAGAAGCTGGCGAACGAATCCACGACATGAACTTAAGAAAGAATCTTTCGTTGGCTGCACACTTGATCCCTCAGAACACCCCCGAGAGTCCTTATACTTGTTTGACCCGACTCGGCACTGGGCGTTGGGCAAGTCAGTGGGTAAGGAAAGGAACAGAGGACCTCGAGTGTCCACAGTGGAATTCAGCTGCAGTGCCAGGGACAGGCATCGACACCTCATCCTCTAACAGTAAACAACAAAACAAAACATAACCCCACACAACCAACTCAACTGCCGCCCCTCCTCCCCAACCACACCTCACCCTGAAAATGTTCAAGGAAATACAAGTGTTGCTTCCTCTGTCTCCTGGTGGAAGAGTGGAGCCCTAGGTTTTCTCTTCCAGTGTCTCCGTATGCTCTCCACCCTCTACTTCCAAGCCCATTACCCTCCACCCACCAGCATCTACCTTGACCTCTTGGTCACATACCTGAGGATGGCAGCAAAGTTGTAATTGGTACCTTGAATCTACATAATCCCCTGGCTCCTTATGTTGACCCTCGTCACTTAACTTCTTTTAACTTTTTGTTCTGAGATAGTTACAGACTCACAAGGAGTGGCAAAACATTTAAATTTTAACAGTAATTTACCTGAGGGAAGAGCTGTAGCCTTGTTCACTATGTCTCCCTTCCCTAGAAGTCTCTTGACCCTGTGGTGGATACAACCTGAGGAAAGGATTCGTTGGATAGGAGACTGGAAACGTATGAACTCTTGGGGTCTAACTTTCTTGGAAGAAGGGTGATTATCTATGTATATATGTATATGTATGTAGCTGTATTTATATCATGCCCTCAGAAGATCATGTTTATTTTTTTTTAACGTTTATTTATTTTTGAGACAGAGACAGAGCATGAACGGGGGAGGGGCAGAGAGAGAGGGAGACACAGGATCGGAAGCAGGCTCCAGGCTCTGAGCCATCAGCCCAGAGCCCGACGCGGGGCTCGAACTCACAGACAGCGAGATCGTGACCTGAGTTGAAGTCGGACGCTTAACCGACTGAGCCACCCAGGCGCCCCATGTTTATTTTTTTTTAAGCTTACGTATTTATTCTGAGAGAGAGAGAGAGAGAGAGAGAGAGAGAGAGACAGCAAGTGGGGTAGGGGCAGAGAGAGAATCCCAGCACAGAGCCTGATGCGGGGCTCAAACTCACAAACCAAGAGATCATGACCTGAGCCGAAATCAAAAGTCCAATGCTTCACCGACTGCGCCACTGAGGTGCCTCAAAGATCATGTTTAAAAGGTAGAGAGCTCTTTCTGAATATCCAAGTTTTTCACTGTCTTGTCATCACTGCAGACCCTAATATGGAATGAATTCTATTTTCCCTTCTTATTGTCTTATTTGTAATATCTGACATTGGCCTCTTTACAACTTGTGAAAGTACCAGTTGTTTCTGCTAACCCTCAAATAAGAACTCAAATTATTGTGACTCCCAATATAGAAATTCATTTTGATAAAACTCCCCAGGGCCTTCCACATCCAGCTAAGGAGTAATGGATCAAAACTCAACATGAAAATAATTTTAAAAGGAAAAAACCCGACTTTTTCATTTGTGACTGAGCACTAAGGCAAGGCAGCGCCCTGAAAAGAAGTTTCCAGATGAAGAAAATCCAATCAGATCTCAGTCAGGCACTTAAAAAGTCTCTCAACTCTGGAGGAGGGCTCTTACTGAAGGGTTACCAGATGATCTTGGTTTATTAAAAGAAGGTCACATAAGGGGCGTCTGGGTGGCTCAGTCGGTTAAGTGTCCGACTTCAGGTCATGATCTCGTGGTTTGTGAGTTCAAGCCCCGCGTCGGGCTCTGTGCTGACGACTCAGAGCCTGGAGCCTACTTTGGACTCTGTGTCTCCCCCTCCCTCTGCCCCTCCCATGCTCATGCTCTGTCTCCCTCTGTCTCTCAATAATAAAATAAAATGTTAAAAAAAAATTTTTTTTAAAGAATGTCACATACCACTCACTATCCTGGCATTTCCTGTGCAAGGCCTAGGGCAATCCAAGTTTTGTTTCTGGATAAGAAGACGGACTAACCATTCCTCCCTGGGTGAGGACACAAGGGACTGGTGCCTTGTCCCTTCACTGCTGGCCCCACCCACCACAGGGGTCAGCCCAGAACCCCAAATCTGAAGGGTGAGAACAGTAAGTAAAGGCTGACAGAAGGCTGGAGAGCTCTGAAATCCCCTTCTGCAGGGTTTCTGAGAGCCTATGAAAGCACCTCTCATACTACTCAACACAGATTTCTGGGTTATAGTATTTTCTAAAAACATCAGCCTTCTCCTGGTTAAGGAGGGCCTAAATTGATTTTTCTTTTTCATAAAAGTCTTGGCATTCCCACACTGGGAGTCGAACCCGGGCCATCTGGATTTATTTCAGGGGGAAAAGTTTGTGATTATAAAAGCAATTATATACTCACTTCAAAGAAGTTGGAAAATTAAAATAAGTGTAAAGGGAAAAAATATCACTTGTAATTCTGCCATCTAGAAATAGCCACTGTTAACTTTTTAGCATATTTCTTCCCAGTTTTTGCATGTGTTTACTTACATAAACATATTAATACGTGATACAAAGTTGGACCCACACTATGCATATAGTTTGGGATTCTGCTTTCTTCTGTATCATAAAATCATCTTGACAGTAAATAACACCAGCTGCACAATATTCCATCATATGGATATACCACTTGTTCATGCATTCTCCTATTTTTATCATTTTATTGTTTTACACATTGTTTGGTAAAATTTTTTAAATGTTTTATTTATTTTTGAGAGAGTGCGAGTAGGGGAGGGGCAGAGAGAGGGGGACAGAGGACCCAAAGGGGGCTCTGCACTGGAAGCAGTGAGCCAGATAAGGGGCTCGAACTCATGAACCATGAGATTATGACCAGAACCAAAATCAGACACTCAACTGACTGAGCTACCCAGGTGCCCCCCACATATTTTTAGTGATAGATGATGCTGTAAGGAAAAATACCCTTGCTCATTAATCTGTCCTTGTTCATAACTCTGTTTCTTGGCTCTTCTCTGATTCTTCCTTTGATGCTGATTTCTGGAAATAGAATTACCGGGTAAGGGGAAGAGACATGCTTTTGGCTCTTGAGGTATATTATATGCTAAGCGGTATTCCATGAAATTCGTACAACCCACCTTTCCGGGGTGTCGCGCAATTACACACACAGCACATGCAAGAAGCTATGTGCAGATGTTGAAGTGCCCAATTTACAAAATAATTAGTAGCAGAGGGTCTGTGACTCCTCACATAATGTAGCAAGATCGGAAGGGACTGGAAAATTTGCAAGACTTATAAAAAAAAAACCTAATAAGCACCCCAGAGCCTCTGCTAGCTCATACAGTACCTTTGCACAAATTAGAAAAAGTCACACCTTCCTCAAGACGCTTTGCTGCCACCTGCCAGGAAATCGTCATAAGAAACATCAAATCTATGGGGCGCCTGGGTGGCTCAGTCGGTGAAGTATCCGACTTCGGCTCAGGTCAAAATCTCATGGTCCTTGAGTTCGAGCCCTGTGTCGGGCTCTGTGCTGTCAGTCCAGAGCCCGGAGCCTGCATCGGATTCTGTGTCTCCCTCTCTCTCTGCCCCTCCCCCACTCACACTCTGTCTCTGTCTCTCAAAAAATGAATAAATGTTAAAAAAAAAAAAAAAGAAAGACACATCAAATCGATGCTGGCTGCAACGGGACCAGAGGCCCATGGAGCTCTTGAGATGTCTGTCACTGCGGGTCAGATATACACAGCACAACCTCTACTACCTTCCTTTGCACACACTCGTCCCTCTCCCCCTTTTCCACCACCCACCGCTTGCAACAGCCAGGCACCATTCAGTGAGAAACTCCTAAACCTCCTATTTGCCTGAAAATGACAATTGCCCCCGTAGGTGTCTCAGCTTTCACAGGTGTTCCAGCCTGGATTTCCTGCGCTCTTAGGTTGCTCCATTTAGATGTCCCGGCAGTGCCTCAAATTTGTCAGAGGAGACAAATCTCATTCTCTCTGCCCCACTTCTCTGTCTCTCTGGGGATGCTTATCATCTCGGGGTTGTCAACAAATCATCCCTTCCCTTCACACCCCACCGCTGAGCTGTTGCCAGCTTCTGATCGTTCCTCCTTTCCTTCCCTTCGTGCACCACTTTCTCTGTCTCCCTTGAATCCATTAACCCCAATCAGGACATTAACGAGCACAGGTTATGGAAAATTACTCCAGCTTCTGATAACTGTCAGGTTCACTGTTTCCACCTCCACTCAATGAACACATTTGATGCTTACAGAATCTCCTGCCTTCCTCTCCACTCCCCCGCTTCCAATCTCTCTATATTAGAGCTTAGAATGGAAAACAGCACTAGACCAAGAAGCACCCAGAGGCAAGAAATAAATGATAGGGGCCATTGCCTTTGGCAGATAGATGTGGGAAGTTTATACACCGTGAGAAGACCAGGGTAGAAGGTGATGCAACCAGACTGCTGCAGATGTTGGCTGACGTAGCCAAGACCCACAGTGGCAGGGGTGGGTGTGGGGTGAACTCCCCAGGTGCCAGACCTGGACAAAATCCTTACAGGCCTCCAAATGCTGCATGCAAATCTGTTTGCTTTTGAGCTTCCAGTGGAAATCCTAATGCAGGTGACATTCCTCAAACTAACCTGTGGTTCTAATGAGGCATTAGGCACACCCCAAGGGCCCACTGTTCCCATTTAAAAATCAGAACATGGGGTTGTACGGCAGCCAGCCGAAGAGCGTGGGCCTCGGAGAAAACCTGCTATTCCCCACAGCCCCTCCAAACCCCTCTTTTTGCAACTTCCCTCTGGGAAGTCTAGTGAGAAGCTGGGAGGGAGGCTAGAGCCAGAATGAGCTGCTGTCCTGAGCACTTACTGATGTTTTTGGCAAACAGTCCATGGCAATAACCAATCTTCTCTATCTCTAATGAAGAGAGACTTAGGGAGAAAACATGCTACGTAGTAAAGAATTTGGACTTGCCCAGAAAGAGGTCTGGCCTTTACCCTCAGCTTCTGGGATGTAATCTATGTCATACCTGATAGGAGTGTCTTTCTTTAGAAGCAGGTGCTGGAAACACCTGATAATTTTAGCAGGGAGCTCACCCTGCCAGAAAGACCATGTGACTTAGGGTCAGGGCTCTGGATCATTTGTTATCAGTCAACCTAGAGACTGATTCAACCACGTGGGCGATCCATCAATCACACGACACAATAAAGCCCCAATAAAAACTAGGATGAACTTCTCTGATTGGCAATATTCAATGCACATTGTCACACATCAATACTGGGAGGGTAATGCATCCTGATTCCATGGAGAGAGAAGGCAATGGAAGTTTGGCATTTGGAACCCTTCCAGACTCTGCCCTGTGTGTCTCTTCCTTTGGATGACTTCATTCTGTATCATTTCCCTGTAATTAACCACAACCATGCGTACTACAGATTTCAGTGAGGTTCTGTGGGTCCTTCTAGCATAGCATCAAAAACCTGAGGGTGGTTTTGGCAAGCCCCGCAAACTTGCAGTCCAAAGTAAGGGCAGTCTTGGAGCACCTGGGTGGCTCAGTCGGTTAGTTGTACAACTCAGGCTTAGGTCATCATCTCCCAGTTCGTGGGTTCAAGCCCTGCGTGGGGCTCTGTGCTGACAGCTCAGAGCCTGGAACTTGCTTTAGATTCTGTTTCTCCCTCTCTCTGCCCTCCCCCACCTGTGCTCACTCTCTCCCTCTCAAAAATAAATAATCTAAATTAAAAAAAAAAAAGTGATGGCAGTTTTGGGGACTGTGCCTTCCAACTTTGCAATTTGGCTGATTTCGGGCAAATGGGCTGAAAGCAAAGTGTAATGTTATCTAGGTTAGCCCAAAAGGAAACTTTATTTTATGACAAAGTTGCCAAATTCTGAAAATGAGGTTATCAACGCCATCTCGAGAGACTCGTTAAAACATTCTCATCTTCCTACAAAAGTGTGGTTGGTGCTGACCACAAGCATAGGGCCAGGCAAGAAAATTCTCAAAGCCAGGGAGTCTCCTCATCCTGGGCTGGAACTTTTTCCATACTTAAACCCCCAGAGATTTCTCACCACATTGAGAATGAAATCCAAACTTCTTTTTTAAAATAGTCTTTAAATGTTTTTTTTAATATTTATTTATTTTGGGGAGCGCGCAAGTGGGGGAGGGGCAGAGAGAGGAGGGGGACAGAGGATCCAAAGCAGGCTCTATGCCGACAGCAGCTAGCCCGATGCAGGGCTCAAACCCACCAACTGTGCAATCACAACCTGAGCTGAAGTCAGACGCTCAACCAACTGAGCCACACAGATGTCCCTGAAACCCAAACTTCTTGTCTGATTTGTGTGTGTGCATGTGTGTGTGTGTGTGTGTGTGTGTGTGTGTGTGTGTGTGATTCCCCCAACTAAAATGTAAACCTAGGTCAGTGCTGGCACACCATAGGCACACTATAAATGTTGGCTGAATAAATGAATGGCTCGAATAAAAGAAATATAAAAATGTTTCTTTTGCCAGCAAGATTTTTATCTCTGGCTTACTTTTTTCTATTCTTTTTTATTGAGAAATAATTCACATTTCACAAAATTCAGTCTTTCACAACTGAGAGATTTTTAGTACATTCACAAAGTGGTGCCATAATCACCACTATTTAATTTCTCTGGCTTCATTTTGATACCTATTCCTCCTTCCTCTCCACCATGTGATTCCAGAGAGGGCTGCCAACCATAATACCCCACGTGCATCAGCCATCAGAGAGCACAGGCCCGGGTGAGGCCGAATTCCTCCCCAGCACTTTCCAACAGAAACCAAGAAATGCCTTCCTTCTCTGCTGGGAAAGACGCAAGGAACGAATACAGAGCTGGCAGTGTCCAGATCCCTTGCCAGGTGGAAGCGGCTGCTCCATAAGAGATGAGAGCAAATCTGACAGAGAGACTGAGGGAGAGGGAGAGAGAGAACACTGGCTCTGGTTGTTCTCGAGGCCAGCCTCCCTACCCCTCTCCCACAGTTCTGTTATATAAGCCAATGATTCCCTGGGGCCCTAACTAGTTCCAGTGGCTTTCTGTAACTTAGAACCTAAGGTGTTCCTTAGGACAATACAGTCCTTGTCTGGCTCCCACGTTCCCTCAACACGTTTATTAAGTATTTACTGTGCACTGGCCTTGGAGCCTGTCATCTAGTGGGGCCGTGGCAAGTGCGGTAAATGCAGTGAGAGAGAAACGTGCAGAGTGGAGCATCTCACCTACTCTTGGTGGGGCAAGGCAGACCTGCGGAGGAAATGACATCTAAGCGAAGACCCGAAGTTAGACAGGAATAAGTATCAGAGGGGAGGCACACAGGATACTAAAAGGAATCAGAAGAGGTTCCCAGTGGCAGGAAAGGTAGGGGAAGTTCCGTGAAGGATGGGACATGTGACGTAAGCCTGAGAGGATGGGTAAGATGCAGATATTTGGAGAAAGGGCACAAGAGCATTTCAGTAGAGGAAACACTGAGTAAAAGCAGAGAAATTAACCGGAATCTGTGATGCACGGAGGGAAGACGTAGGAATTAGGCTGCAAAGGTAGGTTGGGAGCTCATAGCAGACAAAGCGGTAGAATGAGAGATGAAGACATGGGTGAGACGGGGACAGAGGAACCAGTTCAGCACTTATTCCAACAGTCCAAGGAGCAAGACAATCTGACCCAGCACAGCAGCAGGGGAAATAGGTGCCGACATACGTGGGCACCACTGAAGAGATAGAAATGGTCAGATTTAACATTGTGATTGGAAATAGAGGAGAAAAAGGAACCAAATGTGGTGATGTTGGTGACGTTCGTGCTGATGGCGAGGGCAACCCGTGGCCACCGGCCCCGACCTGGGCCAAGCCCTTTACCTGATCCAATCTTCACAACACCATGAGGTGGGTCCTATTATTACCCCCATTCTAGAGTCCAGGAACCTGAAGAACAACCGATGAAGTCATTTACGTAAACAACACCTGAATGACACTTGAAGGAATCCAAGCAGAGGCTTGGGAAGAGCAAGGTCATTTTTGCACAGACTGAGTATAAATTGCCCAACCTGGGCGAAGCCCAGCCCTGAACTTGGGTTTGACATGTCCCTGCCAGACAACAATAGCCTTCCCTATGTTTTCTTCATGAGGACACAACAAAGTGCAGAATCCTAGGGTTTCTTAAATCAGGAGAGATTATCTTGGCTGCTCCCCCCCCCCCCATTCCACTGTGCCTGTCACTCTGGGACAGAAGGAAATTAGATTTATCCGATAAGCTTTGTTCTTCACAAAGCTATGTGCGATGATTACCCAGTACCCTGTGGTCTTCTAGGTGTTTGCAAATTGATTTTTTGATTATTTGTTCCAGTGATTTTCCAAGTATTCAGTGTTTTTCCAAGTTATTCAGCTTTACAATGTGGGTGAGTAAAATTTTATATTTGCCTTCCCTTTCCTGTATTAATATGAAGTTTTAATGTTGTGATTAAGATACTCTTTGCATGCAGCACAGATCTCTGAGGGAAGATACATACAAACCTATATGACTATAAATACACGTGTGGATGGGCATACGGCAATCTTTATGCAGACTCCCTCAGAGTTTATGACCATATGCAAAAATGGAAGCATATTGAGAACCTGTGACTAGTTCAAATATCCCAAATAAAGATCCTCACTTTCTAGAAATGTTTATATAATGAATTTTCTAAAAACTCAAAAAGTGTTATGACTATGTTCACATAGCTACTCTGTGAACACTGACCAAAAAGCCTGATACAAAATTTAAAAATTCATGTTTCTTGTACCCAATCCCCCTCCCTGACGACAGGATTTGGAGAGAATGGTGTCTGTTCAGGACACCATACAGAGATTCCATTTTTTTCTGGATAAATCTAAAGTCCAGTACCAAGGAATCAGAGGAATAAAATCCCAGACCCAGTGCTTCATGACTAAAATAAGGGGCTCAATTAAGGGAATGTTAAGGACCTTTGGAGCTTAAATAAGCTATGAATCTAAAGACTGATTATGAGGATGATTAATGAAAATTATGGCAAAGTGTTTTGCAAAAATGCAAGGCTATAAAAATGCCAAATATAACTCAAACAACCATCTCTCCACAAAGTTAAACTCTTTCATTTTATTAGGCATGTCTTTAGAAGTATCACCTATGGACTGAGTCTCAAGGATCATAGGCATCTAAGTATGTAAGTGATGAATCACTGGGTTCTACTCCTGAAATCAATATTACACAGTATGTTAACTAACTTGAATTTAAATAAGTAAATTATGTATTTAAAAAGAAAGGTTTTGTCAAATCCAAGAGCCCCCAAATCTATTTTATGAAAATGATTTATTCATAGGATGAGTACATTTGACAGCCTTCATGTGAATGGAACTCACCTGCTAGATAAAGGCAAATTTTAAAAACAAATGAAAAAGCAGGGCTTCACCCCCACCCCCACCCCACCCCCCCACACCCCCCACCCCCAGCCCTCTCCACCAGCAGCCCTCCCTCCCCTCACCCCGAGGACTGATGCATTATCCTTTGTTTCCCTAAACTCTAAATAAACCTTCAATAGTCCCTTTATTAAATTCTCTGCTCAGAATTTGTCATCAGTTTCCTACAGGGCCCCTGGCTGATGGAGACATAATAATATTAATAACAAAAATTAAATAGAAAAAGGTATATGAAGCATTTAGCCTCATTCATAGCAAGTGCTCAATAGCAAGTGCTCAATAAATATTACCTATTATGATGATTGGGCTTTTTATTTGCCTATCAATTCTCTCCTACTTGATTCCATAAACGTCAATTACCTATTGATGATAAATCTCTCCTCCAAGCCGTTTGTTAGGAACTTTGAACGAATGTATAATTTCACCTAGTAATTTTCTTGTGAGGGATGACATTTGTTTTTGCATCCCTTAGAATCCCAAAGGACTTTAAAAAGAGAGCAAATTTCAAAGTCACATGGACACCAAGTTATTTTCACAATCATTCCTCAGTGTTAGTGGCAGTCTGGGAACAACTGGGGAAGCTTCAAAAAACTCGACACCAGTAGGAAAGGGGTGTGGCTTCTGAACGCCTTGAGTATTTTCCGAATGGCAAATGTTTGGAAAAATAAGCATGATAAACGATTAAAGCAGAGGAAACACTTCTTTGGGTAACAGTTGGAAGCTGTCTTGTGACACACCAACGCGAAGATTCCTAATTCTAGCTCAGCATATCATGAGTTCCAAAAGTTTTTAAAACAGAATGTGCCAGAGAAATGTTAGGGCAGGAGAAGTAAGTGGTTTTTTGTTTTTGTTTTTTGTTTGTTTGTTTGTTTGTTTTTTGAGGGTTTGTTTGTTTTTGTTTGTTTGTTTGTTTGTTTTTGCCGTCGCCTCACTCCTCAATATCGATAGGAACCTAAGTTTCTTTTCCCTTCCCTCTCCCTCCCCACACAACTGGTTTAGCGAGCTCTTCGAATGGCAAAGGCTACAGGCTGTATGCTAAACTACATCTGCCCTTAATAGTGTGTCTTTTCTGGCAATCTTGCTGTCCTTAATGGAATAGTTTTAGGCAACTTAAAAGCCTTATAATGTCCCAAAATGCATCTTTTCTTTTGCTTTCAAAGAAGAGCACTTTTTTGGTCATTTGCTCCATATCCACAGTACAAGGAGCAATTACATCAGAAGTACCAGCTGGAACACGATTTTCTTCACCTGGGTTTAAATGCTGACTTCTCACTGCGGGCAGCTACTGCCTTCCCGCCAGCGGCACCGGGTTTGGGGTGGGAAGCCCTGATTTCCCTTCAGCCCCAAGCTTTCTGGGTTATAGCATTTTCTAAAAACATCAGCCTCCTCCTGGTTTAGGAGGGCCTAAATTGATTTTTCTTTTTCCTAAAAGTCTTGGCGTTCCCACACCGGGAGTCGAACCCGGGCCGCCTGGGTGAAAACCAGGAATCCTAACCGCTAGACCATGTGGGAGACGACGAGCGTCGCTGTACATCTAGATAAATTGAGTCGTTCACGGCGGCTTCCGCCCGCCCCGACACACCCGGCCTCCGGAGTCAGAGCTGTTTCTGCGCCTGCGGAGATCCTGAAACCCCTTAACCCTTTCCAGCCCGCGCTCTACTCCGCTCCGCGCGTTAGACAACTGAAATCTTTCCACTCTCGCGTCTTTTGTGATCTCATCCAGTCTCCTGGTTCTAGACAGCACGTCTACACCCAAGTACACCCCAGATTGGATGAGTCATTGTTCGAAGTTCCGCACAGGAAATCCCGCAGGGTGCAGAAGGACTGGTGTTTAGACTCGGGAATAAGAAACCACTGCCGCGTGGAGTCGTCGTACCGCCACTGCGGAGGCCAGACTGGAGCGGGCGGCGCTGACCCCGAGGGCCGCTGCCTTTGCGTCCCAGCCGCTGACCAGCCGCTCCGAGCCCGCCACCCCTGGCTCCGGGCCTCCGCCTCGGGAGACGCTGCGCGCCGGCGCCCCCCACCCTCCCCGCTGGACTTGCGGGCCGGCAGCCCCCCTCCTCGCCGCGCTGCTCGCGGCTGCCCCCCGCCCCGACGCGGAAAGTTGATCTTTCCTCTCAAGAAATGGGAACAAGGGCTGCCTGCAAGCCCGGAACATTCCAGGCTCTGTTGATTCAACCGCCAATGGCAGATTTGTGTCACCAAAAGTAGGCGATGGTGGTTTGCAAAAGTAGCTTATAAACCTGGAGAAAGCCCCTCCTGCAAGCAGTCCTGGTCGATGGAAATTCTTTGTGGTTTCCAACCCGTCCTCGGGTTGAAGGAGCATTTCATGCGGAGCAGTTTATGCATTACCGATCTACTGTTTGGATTAGGCAAGTACAAAGAGTCAGTTATTCGGGACAGCCAGGGTGGGGGAGCTATGGTTCTGGTGTCCTCGTTGTGGCTTAAGCTACACAGAAATTGTTTTTGCAAGCGGCGGACACTTTGGAGCCCATTTAAAAACCCACTCCCCACCTGCCAAAGGAACGTGGAAGGCCCTGGCTATCCCCCTAACTGAGGCTCTCTAAGGCTTCGATTGTGACATTCATCAGCAAGAGGGGAGGGGCGACGAGAGACCCGAAATAGAGACTATTCTGCCTAGCATTTTTTAACACGGATGAAGCTCCTTAACAGGGAGGGAGCCTAACCCAACACCACCGGAACTTAATGAAGCTCGGAAGAAAAACTAGAACCTACTGACTGCAGACCTACTATGTGTGTTAGACATACTCAAATACGTCTGCTCTCGTAATCGTCACATTATACCGATGAGAGAGGTCTTATCCCAGTCTTTGGTGGTTCTTCCTGTACTATCTTTGCATCTTTGACCAGTTTCATTGGTTCGTTTTTTTAATCAGTGACAGTTGTCTTCCTTTTGGGGACATCTGTTTGGGAACACTAAAGAAAAGTCTCCAAACGAACCTCATCAATTAACAGAATCCCTTACATCATGTGGTTCTCAATTTAGGGCCAAGATTTCTCATGCACCTTTCAGTTTTCTATTTCCATTTGATGATAATCTTTTTAAAAAGTATCTTGCAAGTTTTTAAGATAAAATTTCCCACTGTAGCCCATATGTCGGACAGGCACCATCTTTAGGATATAACCAAAATGCAATTTTATTTTTGTCTCTATCCCCAAGCTGAAATTTATTCAGTTTTTCTCCGCGCCACTGGGTGAAAACTTGGGCACTAATAGAAAGCCCTATAGTCACTTTAAATAATCAAGCACAGTCCAGGACAATATGCTTTTCAACAACTCAATCTTCATTCTAGATAGTTCTGCCCCACCATCCCAGCTTGAGCACGATTTCAGGCTGGGAACACTGGTGTGAGCTGGCTCAGGGTCCTATCAGCTCATATGATCCAACTGTGGGCTTCTCTCAGCTCTGCCTTCAGTGACATCACATCAGTATCCCGAGATAGAGCCATGCTGGGAATATTGCACCACAGAAATCGGCAAATGCACCAAGGCAGGGCTTCTTACCTGGGGAGCTGGTGTGCTGGTTAAAAAATAGTGGTGTACTGGTTAAATATTTACCAGCACCACACTGGGCCAAGGTCTACTGTCGGGGGAACAGGGTGTGATCCACTTCTTATCTCACTCCATGCCCTTCCTTCTGAGGCTCCAAGGCCCTCCAAGATTGGAGTGTAGGGAGGGCAAGAGAATAGGGAACTGAAAGTTCCTACTGGACTGGTACTATCAAAAGTCCGCTTCCTGCTTTCTGGGCCTGCCTGTGTTCTAGGGCTGACTCTTTTTCTCAGTGGTTCTCTGTGGCTTCATCAGAGGCTTCCCTGCTTGGGGCCTTTAGACAGTGTCATCCAGGAAGCCAACAGTATTCTCCCAGTGGGGGTCTTACACCAGTTACACCAGCATCACCAGTGGCAGAATTTAACTGCAGATTCACAACTCTACCCAGAACAAGAACCTCTGGGAGTGGGGACCTGGGAGTCTGAATTTTAACCAGCACTCCCCCCTGCAGTGACTCTGATGCCACCGGAGTTTGAGAAACACTGAACTGCATAACTAAGTTCCCTAAAACTGTTAAAGTCTTTAAAAGACCATGATCCCTAAAGCACAATGTCCATCATTTCCCTTTTCTGCTCAAAAACCTGAAAAAACTGGCTTCCAGTTGACTATTGAGTATGTGAAAGGTGAAATGAATTGGGTTCACTTATGTCAAGGGGTTTTAAAATGGAGCCAGGAGGCCATTAAGGAGATAGGCCTTATGCACGTCCTCTCTAGTGGAACCATGAACTTTTGAATTGGGCCAAACTGCAAATATTCCAAGGGCTGAGCCCCAGCACCTGCACCTTGCTCCAGTGAGAGAGCTTGCTTGGTGAGAGCCTTAGCAACCAATTATATTCAGTGAAGACTAGCTTCCTGCCACCAACACCAATCAAAAACCCTCTGTAGGGGCAAAGGGTGGCTCAGTCACGTGTCCAACTCCAGCTCAGGTCATGATCTCAGTTTGTGGTTTGAGCCCTGCACTGGCAGTGCAGAGGATGCTTGGGATTCTCTCTTTCTCTGTTCTCTGCCACTTGTGGTCTCTCTCTCTCTCTCTCTCTCTCTCTGTGTCTCTCTGTCTCTCTTAAACTTAAAAAAAAAAATTCTTTGTAAACAACTGATACAAGAATGGAGCGCCTGGGTGGCTCAGTCAGTTGAGCATCTGACTTTGGCTCAGGTCATGATCTCACAGCTCGTGAGTTCAACCCCCACATGGGGCTCTGTGCTGACAGCTCAGAGCCTGGAGCCTGCTTCAGATTCTGTGTCCCCCTTTCTCTCTGCCCCTAACCCACTTGCATTCTGTCTCTGTCTCTCTCAAAAATAAATAAACATTAAAAAAAACAACAACAACAATGGATACAAGCATTCCCTTTTTGCTTTAAAAATCCCAACTTTTGCTCCCTAGTGGGACACTACTTAGGTTGCTATGAAAGTCTGTGTACCCTGAATTGCAAGTCTCTGATCCCTGTGAAGGCACAGTCTTGCTTAATTATTGCCTCCTGACAATTTTAGGCTGACAGGTAAAATCTAAATTCCCTGACCATGGCTTTCACGCTGTCCACAATCCAGCCCTCCCATACCTGGCTAACATTATTCTCCCATGTCCCCCTTCAGTGAGCACATTCCAAATCACCCTCCGTGCTCTGTCCCACGTGTACCTCGTGCTTTCCCGCCCTGACCCCTTCACTCCATCTGTGTACTGCCCTCCCCTCTTTTCTCTCCACATCTGACCCCATCTCCGAGGCCAGCTCACTCCCGTGAAGCCGCCTTGGGTCCTCCTGGTCACAAGTCACTCCCGTTTCCTCTGAATCCCAAAGTGCAGGACTTTCTAAAATGGTGACGTGGGCTAAAATGCCTTATTATTTGAGTTATTTAATAGGAAAGTCCATGAATAAAAACTGGACTCCATAATCCCCCTGGGAACCCAGCCCTGCTCTCAATCATTCTACCAAATAGTCCTTCCTTGTAACCAACTTAAATACTTCCTGCTGCACTTCAATGTGAAAGCTTCCCCCTTTTAACCACCAGCGTGAACAAAATGTTCCTGGGAGGAGAAAAAAAAAAAAAAAAAAACGCACAAATTTTTGAAGTTTAGCCAGACCAGTGAGTGAGCTGTGTTTCTTTAGCTCTGCACACACAAAACAAGCCTCCTTGTTGACATAGGAACAGCTCTTCCTGTTCCCATGCGTCTAAGGCTGCCTCACCCCAGCCTCATTGATACTGGGAAAAAGCCCCAAACATCTTGTACTTGCTGGGCATCCATATTAGCCAACGTGCTGGGTGCGATTCAGGTCCCTGCCTGCAATCACTTAGGAGTTAGGATGGTTTCCATTTCAGTGGGCCCAGGAGTCACCCTTTCTAAGGGCACTGGAAATCAGCACCAATTAAACTCCGCTCTCCCCGGGGAGAGCTCTGGTCAGCACAGATCCAGCTATGGCACACAGTTAACCTCAAAGCTCTTTTGGGTAACAGCACCTGCCCCTGCTGACCAGTTGGGGTGAGTTAATCTTTGTGGCCTAACACTAGGTTCAGTTTCTAAAATTGGATCCAAGCTCAGGAGGCCACCGGGATGACAATTTCCTCAGGGCTCATTTAGATTATACAACTCTGCCCTTCACCTCTACCCCAATTCTAGCAACTCCTACTCGTCCTATGACTCAGGGCAAATACCCTTGAACTCCTGGAAATGGGTTAGGTGCTATTCTGTGCACACATCCCATTAATCACTGGGCTGAACGAACTCCCTGCTTCCCTCTCTATGGTGGCCTGTAAACTCCGGATGGTTGGGTCTGGTTCTTACTCTGTTGTATCCCCAGCTTCTGGCACAGCGCTTGGCCCACATAACCATTTACTGAATGAATCAATCTCCTAAAATATCTTCGGTTCCTTGGGGACCCTCATATAAGGGTTACTTTTTTCCTTAAATCAACAGATCACAGGAAGAAACTATTCAATCAGGTAAAAACATCTCCACAGCATGGTACCTTCCCTGGCAGATCAGCAACGCTCAGTGAATGTTTGAGCGGTTGCTTACTTGATTCATTCATTCATTCATTCATTCAGGAATCAGTCAATCAATCAGTCCCAGAGGAATAGTCTTGGTCTTCAGTTAGCACGTGAGTGGTGAGCCAACGAAGAGTCTCAGTGGGCCATAATTCCAATATCTGATCAACTACAACATAGGACAAGAAACCACAGCGCTGTCTGCTAATATCCTTCTCTACCTTGTAGACACTTTTTCCTAATGCCCTCCTCTCCTCTGCTTTGCTCACACAAGACAGGGAGTGCTCTGGCAGACCATCCTCATACACACCCTGTATGTATGTTCCTACCCCGGATGAGCCCTGGGGAGAGACAGAGTTTTTTTCATTTTTCTGGAGAACCACACTCTGGGGTGGTGTGAGGCCAGGGACCCCATAGCCTGGCATCTAGAAACCGTGCTCAGCATTGTAGTTTCCCCTCCATGTGGCAATTGTTCAACTATTGAATTTATGGCCCTCTGAGACCTTCAGTTTGTTTACTCTGCCACTCGAGTGCTAGGTGGAAATCAAGCTGCATAGGAGGTTAAAACCATTTCTGGTTCATTTCTGAACTTCCCACCAGCAGTTCTGGATGGAGTGAGCTTTCTAAAGTCATTTTCTTCTTTCCCCTTGAGATACTCTGTCTCAATTACCATCAATAGATCCACAGCCAGGAATTATGTCAAGTCCAATGTTCATCATGGCACCCGGTATATATCTGACAGTGCTTGATATAAAAATAATAGCTATCACATATAGGATTCACCACGTGCCAGATAATTCTAAACACTTTAATATATTAACATTTTGATTCTCACGACTCCATGTGATAGGGACTAATAGTACTCCCATTTTACAGATTAGAAAACTGGAACACAGGAAGGTTAAGCAACTTGCTAGAAGTCTCACAACTTAGAAATAGTAGAAGCAGAATTCAAGAATTCCAGAATCTGAACTCATACTAACTGCCCCTACTATTATACAGAGTGCTAGAACCGGGGGCTGTCATTGACAATAATAACCACAGTGCCTTCAACAATGACAACATGCATTCCGAGGCCTGATGGCATCTTCAGGGGAGAGGAGAGATGTTATAGGCTCTTTTTAAACCAGTGAAAATAAGCATATCATGACCTAAGGCTTCATAGATGCTGACCTTGGCACAGAGATGGCACCCTGGCCCCTTGTCTCTAATCAGCTTCCCATTTTCAGAAATACCGCCTTCACGGTTATCCAAAAACAAATTGATGTTCTCCCTCTCTCACGGTCTAGGATGAAAAATCTCATAACCCTTTCCCCTAACCTCTATTCAGAGATATTGTTTCCTGTTGATTACTTAGTTGATTCATGCAATCAGCAGCCTAGGCACAGATTCATGAGGGGACATTCTGCCCTTCTGAAGCCACAACCTCCTTGCGATCTGCACGTGGATGGCTACTGAGCATCTCAAACTGAACATGTTTATTTTTTTATTTTAGAAAAAGCACACGAGTAGGGGAGGGGGCAGAGTGAGAGAGAGAGAATCTTTTTAATGTTTATTTGTTTTTGAGAGAGAGAGAGAGAGAGAGAGAGAGAGAGAGAGCAAGCATGAGCGGGGGGAGGAGCAGAGAGCCTGATGCAGCGGCTCAAACTCACAAACCATGGCATCATGACCTGGGCCGAAGTGAGACAATTTTTTTCATTTTTTAATGTTTTATTTATTTTTGAGACAGAGAGAGACAGAGCATAAGCAGGGGAGGGGCAGAGAGAGAGGGAGACACAGAATCTGAAGCAGGCTCCAGTCTCCCAGCTGTCAGCACAGAGCCTGATGCGGGGCTTGAACTCACGAACCACGAGATCATGACCTGAGCCAAAGTCGGAGGCTTAACCTACTGAGCCACCCAGGTGCCCCAAGAGAGAGAATCTTAAGCAGCTTCCCACGCCCCTGGGATCATGACTTGAGCCGAAATCAAGAGACGCTCAACCAACTAAGCCACCCAGGTGCCCCCCAAATGGACATGTTTAAATTTTTTTTTTTAACGTTTATTTATTTTTGAGACAGAGAGAGACAGAGCATGAACAGGGGAGGAGCAGAGAGAGAGGGAGACACAGAATCTGAAACAGGCTCCAGGGTCTGAGCTGTCAGCACAGAGCCCGACGCGGGGCTCGAACTCATGGACCGTGAGATCATGACCTGAGCCCAAGTCGGACGCTTAACCGACCCAGCCACCCAGGCGCCCCCAAATGGACATGTTTAAAACTGAGCTCCTGAGCATCCAGCAACTGCATTCCCCCCAGCCAGCTTCTTTTGCCATCTTCCCCATTTGCATTAATGGCAGCAACATCCTCCAAGTTGCTCTGGCCAGAAATCCGGAATCACCCCGGATTCCATGCTCTCTTTCTCTCCATCCAATCCCTCAGGAAATCTTATTGGCCCAATCATGAAAATATATCCACAATTTGATCACTTCTCCCCATTCCTCTGGCCCGAGTCCCCATCCGCTCTCACCTGGATCACTGAAATAGCCTTACTCCTGCTTCAGCCCACAAGCTCCCCACCCCCGCAGACTATTCTCTGAGTCTGCTAACTCAGACTAACACTGCAGTCTGAGGGCTTCTTTTAAAACAAATCAGATCATGTCACTTCTCTCCCCACAACTCTCCAGTGGCTTTCCATCTCACACAGAGCAGAAGTCAAAATCCCGACTATGATCTACAAGGCCCTACAAGGCCGCCACCCCCTCCCCTCTCTTATCCCCTCCCCACAGCCAAGTGCATTGGGCTTCAGACACACTACTCTCCCATCATCTTCACGTCCTCTAGATATGCTGCCACCTCAGGGCCTTTGCACCTGTGTGGGGAGAAAAGCGCTTTCCATAGCAGGGGAACATCTTCATAAGCTTGCTCCCTGACCCTTCTCAAATCCTTTAGAAATTATCTTAGTGAGACATTTTCTGCCTACCCTACCCCAAATTTCAGTTACCTGCCTTTTCCTGCTTTGCCTTTTCTCATGAGCACCTACTGGCACTTGATATACTATGTGTTTTATGTATGTATGTATGTATGTATGTATGTATTTATCTTGTTCATCACCTGCCTTTCCTACCAGAATACAAACATTTCTGCTGTTTTGATCACTGATATATCCCCTGCCTCGAACAAAACTGGGACTTTAGTGGGCATTCAGTAAATATTCGTTGGGCAAATGAACAAAGGAAGACAGTTAGACAGATGTGCCCATTGAAGGGCACTCTGGGTGGTGTGGACAATAACCACTACAAGAATTAAGGGTAAAAGATCACTTCTTGTAAGGGCAATCACAACAAAAAGGACATAGAATCTGAGCTGGGCTTCTAAACATGAGGAACCTTTGGGCAGGTGTAGGTGGTGGGGAGAACATGGCGTGTGAGAATGTAACACGAGCAAAAGCCTGGAAGCAAGTACCTACAAGACACGCGTGTGCACGCAAAGTGCCTGGAATGGAGGTTCCTGAGGAAGGGAATGCCGAGAGTTAAGCTGAGGCAACTGAGGAAGCTTCGTGTGCAAGCCAAGGAGCGTGGGCTTCCCCATCAAGCCTTACTTCCCACTTCATTTGTCCCCACTGTAGTCATAGCTGGCTCTGCAGCCGCAGCGTGTCAAACACCTGATGTGATCATAGGGCACAAGAAGAGTAGATATCCCGATCTCTTGTCAGTCAGATAGCCATGTTTATTGACCATTCACTGTCCTCAGAACCTGTGCTGTTAACTTCCTGTTCCCAAGCACAGAGTGGCAGCTTCAACCCAAACATCTGGAGGCTGGGACTAGGACTTTTAGCAATGCACAGATTAGCGTTATAAACAGAAAACTCAAGGACAAATTGGAATTCTTCTTACAGTCAATATATTTTGACTGTATATATTATTTTCGTTTACTACCATTAGGCATAGATGGCTGAGACTCAGCAAATTAGAAAGCAGGCTAAGTAAGTATTGCCCCAAATCTTTAAGCAAATGTGATTTTCAGAGGGGGCGTTCAGTAGAACATATAATTAACTTTCATGCAGCTGAAAGACAGTTCCCAACAATTAGACACTGTGGAACCACAATATATTTCTTTGGAGCCACTCTTAGAACAATAAAACTTTTATAAGGAGGACTGGGATGTACTGCTAAGTACAGGGTAAGTCAAGAGGAGTTGAATGTCCCCTTAGCAATCCTTTAAAATTATAAAGCTATTCAGACCACATCAGAACAGCGCTGTCTCCCATTGCCCGTTCCATTTGAGCCCATGTTCTCGCCACCCTACCTAAAAGGAGACACTCAACAGCATTTCCTAGTGATCCTAGGAAAGCAGACTTGCCTCGGCATTGCTGTTAATCTAACTTTTTCTATTATTTTCTTTGGGCAAAATGCCAAGCAAAAGACAAACGATGCTTGTTAAAGTAGAAATAGAAACACAAGGGGGAAGCTGTGCAGCACATGAATCCCAACCAGCAGCAGCAGGATATTCCTGTGGAAATAAAGAAAGACCAACCAAATGAGAAAAGCAAAGGCTATTTTGCTCAGAGCTCGCTGGAGCAAGGTTGTCAGCCTCTGTCGCTTGCGTTCTGGCAGGGACTCAAAGGCAGGCAGAGGAGAGGGTGAGTTTTACAGTGAAACAAAGGGAAGGCTGCAGGTGCTCCTGTTGGAGGCTGTTGGGGAAGCTAGAGGCAGGCTAACTAGAAGCAGGTCGTCCCATGGGGTTGGGTAGAGGGTGCATATTTGGCTTTCTCTGATTGGTCCCTAGTTGGAAGTGGAGATAAAATAGGGCAGCTGTCAGTTATTAATCAAGTTCTGGCCATTTGGGGCTGATTGTTACAGGGGTAGGTGTTTAGCTTCCTGGATTGTTACTAGAGATAACAGTCGGACTTCCTACAAGCCTGACCTGTAGCAGGCTGCCTTCCTGGGTGTTTTCTTGGAGAGCATGGGTTGCTTCCCTGGAACCTGTAGGAAAGCTTCCCTTGGAAGCTGTAGGGTGTGGGTCAGAGTTCTATGTCTATATATGGTCTGGCCACATGGTCTCTGATTACCCAGAGAGTTAGCATCTCTGGCAGTTTCAAAACACCTCTTCAGGCCAAGACACATAATCCAGCTTCTCCTTAAGCCTTCCTTCTGCTTTCCAGACTTGCCCCTCACCTGTGGCTCGGCAATGTGGATTCTTCATTCTGTAGGAACCATCCCTCCCACCTTGTCTACATGGGCAAGAGCTCTCCTTTACACTCAAAACCACTTTGAAAGCACCTGATGACAGGCCTCCCCAGAAGGCTCCGGTTCCCCTTCTTGCTGAAGTGTTCACACGTCATTCACTTATTTACAGGCACTCGTACTTATCATATAGTGTTAACATAAACAACAGTGACCGTGTCCTTTTTCCAAGACTGTCAGGGGGCTGGGACAGTGCCACTATCAGACAGGCGTATAGCAGAGGATTGGCTCTGATGCATTAGGAGGGTGGGAAGCAATTCCAGTCCAGCAGTCAGGAGAGTTTCCAGTAACCTGTTCAACTTCAGCTGATATCTTTCTCTCCTCAGGCCCTCTTGTTAAGTTTACAAACGCAGCAGAGGCATTCCAGAAGTGTATGCATCCTCTATGTTTGGGGGAGAAAAGTTTCCCGGCTCTGTTTGAGGAGTACTTATTATGTATACATACCTTATCCAGCTACTGATTCACCGAAATTTTCACTTATGATAACGTTTTGTTTTTGTTTTTGTTTTTGTTTTTGTTGTTTTAGAGAGAGAGAGAGAGCAAAAGCAGGGGAAAGGGGTAGAGAGGGAAAGAGAATCTCAAGCAGGCTCCACGCTCAGTGTGGAGCCTGACATGGGGCTTGATCCCACGACCCTGGGATCATGACCTGAGTTGAAATCAAGAGTCGGACACTCAACTGACTGAGCCACCTAGGCGCCCCACTTGTGATAACTATTAAACTAAAAGTCATAAGGCAATAAGAATGAAATAGGCCTCCCCACATTCATAATCTGAATAACAAAATAAACTGGGTAAATATAATAAAGGCTGATATAGCAGCACCCAGTTCTAACCATGCCCATCACATAAAACACCTCAGACCTCACCATTATCCACCAGGAAAGCCTGATGTGGCATGAGCTATTGTCCAACTTCTGGTACCAGACTCTAAATACATTCCATTCAATGAAAATAAAATGGAGTTTGATGGGGCGCCTGGTTGGCTCAGTTGGTTGAACGTCCGACTTCAGCTCAGGTCATGATCTCGCATTGGTGGGTTTGAGCCCCACGTCAGGATCTGTGCTGACAGCTCAGAGCCTAGAGCCTGCTTCAGATTCTGTGTCTCCCTCTCTCTGTTCCTCCCCTGCTCACGCTCTGTCTCTCTCTCTCAAAAATAAATAAACATTAAAGAATTGTTTAAAAAAATAAAAAATAAATGGAGTTTGCAAAGCATGTCTATTATTAAACTTTCAAATACTTACATAGTCAAAGTCAGTCACTGCTGTTTTAAATACATGGACTAATGTCCTCTATTGAGATGTATGTCTAAGTTATCTGGGTCCAAATTCTGACTTCAAAAAAGAATGGTCAGGAGGGCCATTATTTATAAACACTAAATCTTAAAACTGTAAAACTGCCCTGTTAATTTTGTTAAGTTCTGAGCTTTTGCTCTCTGTTCTATTTATTTCCTCTGAAACCCTCCCTGGGATACAGAAACCTCTCTGGAACTCCGCCAAGGACCAGAAAGAATACAAATAATAAATACTACTTGTCGTCTGCATTATGCTTTACTGCTTATAAATCAGCTCATATACAATGAAGTCATGTGGACCACAAATTATGGGTGAAATATAATCAAACATCTGTGGTTTTCTATCTCTTAAAAAGGTATGAGTCTTTATCAAAGTGTGGGCAGATATGGGAATTTGCACAAGCCCATAAAATTGTATGCAGTCTAATAAAGTTGCCAGTGGGCCTATCTCCCTGGATCATATGAACATGTTCCATCCAGCGTACTCCACAAAATAGGCCAGGTAATTGCCCACAGTACCAAGTAATAATACAGGATATCCAAGTCAGCGGTCCATGGCTACTCCCTTCCCTGACCTAGAGAAAGATACTAAGTTCAAGTTAATGCTGGAGACTCTTCAGGCAATTTCCCAACTGCCCCCAGGTAATAAATTACTTCCTTCTCTCATTTTGCAACCTTTGGTCAAAACAGGCTTTTAAAAATCTTGTGCTGGTTCTTTCCATCCTCTGTTCTGTGATGCTGGGGCATCACTCTGTAGCCATGCCTCTTTGCCAGCTGGCTTCCTGTTTGGTTCCGTCGGTAGGAGGCAGCAGGAGGACACTTGGAAGTTGTTTACTTCCAGTTCCCGAGTGTGACCATGACCACGAAACACTCTTCATCCTAGCAGCAGCAACTGTTCCCAACACTTCCTGAACAGCCTGATCACTACCACCCCTCCCTGTTCAGAGACCCCCACATTAACTGGCCAGCATCCCCTCCTCAGAGGTCTGAGTACCAGCTCCGCAGAGCCCTCCTCTAAGCTTCTAAGTTTCAAAAACTCCCAGCCTCTTACTTTTGTTACCCCAGCCCTAGGCGTGACTGCCATGATTCTTACCTCTATGAAACCCCAGTGCCCCCTCTTTGCCTTTTGTCTTCTCTAACAACCTGGCTTATAATCCTTTATATTAAGTTCTTCACAAAAATACCTGCTGTGGTCTTTGCCTCCTGATCGGATTCTGACTGATGCAAGGCCAGAGAAGGAACCCTTTCAATCTGATTTCATATAAATTCTCTAAGAACACCGCTGTTGGTTCTGTCTTCCAGAAGGTCTTTATTTGTCTCTATTAATTCATTCCCCAAGGCCAGGAACTGGTCCTCAGCTTGGTAGAATCAGAATTGACAATGCCAGCAGGTAAAAGCAAATCAGTCCGTCAGTTCACTGTCATAAGGGAAGAGACACACAAGTCACCGTGACCATAAGCGAGCCAGCTTTGGGTCAGCCAGTTTCATGGATGCCAGAAGACACAAAACTCCTGGATCAGAGACAAAGGGTTTCTACTCATGGCAATAGTAGTAGCCAGAGTGTCAGCAGGGCGTCAGCCCCAGTTCTCACGTGACCCTGAGAAGAGGGCTAGGTGACACCTGCACATGCAGTGAGTTGAGTTGGAGGACAGGAAGTCTAAGCTTAGGGAATCTAATTTTTTTATAATGTGCAGTAAGCTTGCTTGCCCTGTGCTCCAGAGAGCTAGTATGTCTTTCAAGGCCAGTTGCTATACATTCTTTTTGTTGTTGTTTTGTTTATTGTTATATCAATTAACCCATTTGTTGTAAGTAAGCAATGTTTCAAACGGTGGAGCTTCTTCTGGTCCTTCAACTCCTTCAGTCTCCTGATAGCCGACTTTACTGTGACAGTAGAAGTGGTGTTGTAGGTCCAGGTACCACCTGCTACGGTTTTCATGCAGGAACCACAACGCCAGATCCCCACAGCTCGTCTTTTCATCTTGGTTTTGCCACAGAAGGAGCAAGTGTACTTGGCGTGCTGGCTTATTTCAATCTTATTCACCATTTTCCTGAAGGAGGTACCATAACGGGTCCAGTATTTATTGGCAATTCTGACCTTCTTGGTTGTGTTTAGCCATGTTGCCACAAACTAGGTCCGAGCCCAGAGAGCTAAACATTCTTGAAAAGACAGTCCAGAAAAAAGGAAACACTAGAGACCCTGGGAGAACTCAGCATTCATCTGAAACTTGCATGTAAACATATATTTACATAAGAATAATTAATTGTATAATTGAATTGCTTATGTTTCCACACCAGCAATTTATCTCTAGGACCTAGAATGGTTGAGTCTTTGGGCCACCGTCTCTCCTTTCTTATTTAGTGTTCATATGTCTCTTTGAATCTATTTTTCTCAATTATAGCCTATCAATCCCTTTTCTTATTGACATAGATGTAATTGGGATATATATTGTTACTCAGGTCCTGTTCTGGCCAGTAACTAAAGCATCCTGTCTCTACAAAATGAATGCACTTTCCAGATGTTACCCATTATAAGATTCCACTCTATGGAGAGAGCAGTCATGTTTGCAAGTAGTTAAAAATTACCTTACTCTCCCGTGGTACCATCTATCCCCAATCCCAAAAACCACTTCAGAGATGGTGGCTTGAGCATAAAATTGCTTTCTGCTGCTCTTCCTTAATATAGCATTAAGGAAATATATCTTCTATCTATAGATCCTATCTTTATAATACACATTGGCTTGCAGAATCATAGGAAAAAGTAACACCCAAGATATTAGCAGGCTGAGATTCTTGACTTCCTAGATCGGTGCCCAACATGAGACTACATAGCTGGTGCTTCACATATGTATGAAGCACTCAATAAATAGCATACTGTAAGGGCTCTGGCAAATAACAGAAACCAATAAGTCCGGTTGCACAAAACAGGGAATTTATTATAAGAATAACTGTCTTCTGGAAACCCACAGGCAGGAATGCAGCCAATTTTGGAATGCCTACCCTGCCCTTACTGCTGTTTGTATATGTGACCCCATTCACTGCTACTCATGCAGCTACTATGTGTCAGGCACAGTGTTTGTGTTGTGGCCAGAACACAAAGGGAACACAAACTGATCGACTTTTTCACAGCTTGAGTCCCAGGGTTTATAGTCTAGTAGAGAGACACAAATCAAGTTATCACACAAGTAGATATAAAACTGCACGCACGTGGTGCTGAGTGTGTAAAAAGGGAGGGCCTGACCTACTGAGGGAGGTCGGGAAAGGCTTTCCTCAGGAAGTGATTGCTGAGCAGAGATCCAAGTTTAAGCAAGCAATAACAAGACGCAGGGGAAAGGGAAGCACTCTCCAGGTATGGAGGAGAGAAAAGGCGTCCTGGCAGGAGGGAAGCATGGCAAGCAACCAGGACTGGAGCTCCATGGCTAGAAAGCAGATTAGGTAACCTGCCCAAGATCACAATAAAACCAGGGTCAAGCACAGAAATCTCAGCCCAGATCTGCACAACTCCTCAGCTATTTTCATTCCCCTGCCTAGCCACCCTAACCAGCGAACATCATCTTCTTTCCACTCGAAACTTTTCTCAGGGATAGAGGTCTATCAATTAATGCTCACTCCAGAGGAAGAAAATCACCAAGTAGAACATGACAAAGAAACGCAAAGGCTTGAACCAAAGAAACCCAAGACCTTGCCACAGAATTCGGTTTGTTGTTTCCCAGTCTGGGACTGGGAAGTCTTGGGAAAGATCCACGTCAGTAGTACTCAAAGTGTGGTTTCTGGACCAGCAAACCAGCAAAACCAAACCAGCAAAAGCAGCAGGGAACTTAATAGAATTGCAAATTCTCAGGCCCAATCAGAGACCTAGGAGTCACACACTTGGGAGGAGGGGGACCCAGCAATCTGTATTTTAACAAGCAAGATGTCCACACACACGGGGGTCTACATCAGTGGTTCCCAAACCTGTCAGTCCACATTCATCACCTGCGGAACTTGTTAAAATATTCTTAATATCTACAAAAACCAGAATCTCAGGGTAGGAACCTGTATTCAGATCATCAGCCTGGTTTGGGAGCCACTGGTTGATATCAAATAATAGTGTCTCACATGGTGAACAATTAATTTTCAAATGCCATTTTCCCTTTCTACGAAATTAACGGTAATAAATACCACAGGCTCTACGAGTCTGACTCGGTACGTAATTTGACTGATACCTTATTTTGACTTGATACCTTTTTTCTTATTTTGATGTTTTTTGATGAACGTCTCCTATCTCAGTTTTATATCATCATATCCACCAAAAATAGTATGAGATCTAATAAGTGCCTACCAAATTCAAACCTTGTTATTTTAATTGTAGTCTAAAAATCTGTCCTTGAAAATGTCCCCAAATTTCAAAATATCCAAAAGAAAGCACCCAGCCTTGTAATACAAATATGTATCTAATTCAGAACTTTTTCTTTTTCCTGCTTCTGTAAGGAAGTAGATGTTCTAATACAGTGATTCAGCATTGTTTTAAATATATATACAAACAAATATGGGAGGAACCGAGCCAATATTATGTCTAAAAGCAAAATCCAAAAATACTTTCCAAGCTGAAAGAACAGATACCATAGATTCATTTTCAAGCAGTAACATTTTCAAGAATTTTCCCATTTTGGAATCCTTCCATATTTTGGGATTTATGCAGCTTATCTGCAAATCATATTGACTGGTCTACGGTAGCTAATTTTGTGTGTTTTTAGACAAAATAATAATATATGACTTACTTCCTTCAAGATATAAAAAGGCCACAGTCTAGTGAGAAAGACCAAAAAAAAAAAAAAAAAAAAAAAATCAGTGGTCATTGTGACATTAAAAAAGGCCCCAGTTATTGGTTATCTTCAGATAGTCTGGTGTCTGGGGCCAGCAGTCTTTGATTGTGTAAAATCAAAACTCATGAAGTGGTTGCTGCTACCATTCCAATAACACAAGGAAGCAATTACAGTAGTTTTTAAAACATAGAAAAGAGGGGTGCCTGGGTGGCTCGGTCAGTTAAGCGTCTGACTTCGGCTCAGGTCATGATCTTGCGGTCCGTGAGTTCGAGCCCCGCGTCAGGCTCTGTGCTGACAGCTCAGAGCCTGGAGCCTGTTTCCGATTCTGTGTCTCCCTCTCTCTCTGCCCCTCCCCTGTTCATGCTCTGTCTCTCTCTGTCTCAAAAATAAATAAACATTAAAAAAATTTTTTAAAAAACATAGAAAAGGGCATGGGAAGAAAATGCAGCCTTGATTAAATATCTCTGCCTCTTATGACATTACAAAAAAATCACTGTGGAATTACATAATAAACATGGATTGTTTCCTATTATATGGTATCATCTTCAAAGAGGAAAACAAAACAAAACAGAAATCCTTCTATAGAGCACAGAGCCTAGAAGGCAGCATCAAGATTTACACTTTACCTGTAAAAATAATAGGATTAGAACAACAGCAAAAAAAGGTCGAAGCTCCTCTTCTATAGTTTAATCAAATAAGGACATAAAAGTAACAGATCCCTATATCTCATACTATATGCAAAATAGATTAAATCAAAATATAGTACCACAAAAGTTTTAGAATATATATATGTATGAGGATGACACAAAGCCACAAAGCCATCGAAGAAAAAGTAACAGAATGAACTTCCCCCAAATTAAAACGCTTGCAAGAGACTGCAATATTGAACAAAAGATTGAGATCCATAACAAAGCATTTGTACAAACCAAAAAGAAAAAACCAAGCACCCAACAGGAAAATAAAGAATTGGAACACACAAGTCACAGAGTGCAATGGCCAAAAAAAAACATAGGAAAAATGGTTAGCCTCACTAGCATCGGGAAAATGCAAAACAAGATAGCATTCTCTCACCTGACAGAGTGCTATTTTGAGATGTTTTTGTCCCTACATAAGGTTGTCTGCATATAACCTGTGTTACATTTGAAAGGTCCGACACCAGGGACCTACTCCTGCTCTGGACAGGCAGCTGCTGACAGGCCCAACTCATGGGTAGGAGCATTCAAAGGAAACACACACCTCCTCCACAAGGTGCTACCTGGGATATGGAAGGGGAAGCCCGGGAATCACCTAGTCCTTCTTAGAATCTAGAACCCTCTTCAAGCACCTGAACGGAAGACCCATTGAACTCTGCGGAAATGTTTACAACTTTTTTTTTAACTTTAAGTCTTACAAACTCCCTGGCACATCTCATGCACCAGGAAAACCAGTAAAAAGATGTATAATACATTGGTGAGAACATGAGTAAAAAGAAATTCTCATGTAGTTGTCAAAGAATAATTTTCAAGAAGTTGAAACATTACATAGTAAGCACAGGTCAAAAGATTTCTTTAACTTATTACCAGAGGACCCCAAAGGATGACAAAAGAAGATACTAGAAAAGAATGTGGGAGAGTAAGATTACAAACAAGTCAGACAATTAACATCCTACGAGGCTAAACAACTATACCCTCCTTTCTACCAGAGAAAACAAACAGGTCACTCTACCAAATATAAATCATTTGCAGCTTATCAATATCGTACAAGTTAACATCAGGCCTTACAGAGTCTGGGCCCTAATCAATCAGTAAAACAGAAAGGGTGAGTTAACCATTAGGTGGATGTTTAGGTACTGCTCTAGTTCAGTGACTTCCCAAACATTTGGTCTAAGGACTCCTTCACACTTTTAAAAATAATTAAGATCTCCAATATGGGTTTATATTTATTAATATAATGCTATATGCATTAGAAATTAAAATTTAAACATATATAAATGGGTTATATTTATTAATAAACATAGCATTAGAAATTAAAATTTAAACATTAATTCCATTAAAAACAATAAACTACATATTAACATAAATAACATTTTTTAATCTCTATTTTCTCCTGCAAAACAACTATGAGTGAGCTGAGTGGCATCATTTTTAAAGTTTTCCAAATCATTAGCATTTCAAAATAACAATTTATTGATGACATTAATTCAATAATTACAAGGTTACAAAGACTATTAACAGGCATAACCAAAGATAGCTTAGTAAGAGTACTGAGAACAACCTGAGTTAAGCTCTAAAAACTCATGTATGTTTATTCTCAAACTACCACTTCAGAAAATTCTAGACAACACAAGAATTGCCAAGGACACCTCCCAGTAGCTGTCACAGTAGTGACAGCATCACATATCATACAGCTTTGGAAAACTCTACACATTTATAAAAGAATGAGAATGGTAAAGGCAACTAATGTCCTAGAATTATGAAAATAGTTTCCATTTCACACACCCTCAAAAGGGTCTTAGACACTCCCAGAGGCCTGATGCCACACTTTGAGAACCACTGCTTTTGTGTGACGCTGAAAAAGGATGCAGTAATCTATTTTCCTTCTTTCAAGTTTTGATATGTTTTCTAAACATATTTTTAATAAGAATGTAATCTGATAAACAGCCTTTTAAAGGCAATTTGACCTTTGAGCTCAAGACTCCTACAGAAATATCCGTAGATACACACACACACACACACACACACACACACACAGTGTGAATCCCGGTAAATTCAGCAGTGTTCACTGTAGTCTCATTAACATTAGAGACAAATTGGAAACAAGTTGCCTCACAGAGGAATGATTTAAAAAGTGAAAGCATATATATGCATACATGCATACATTTACATATGTATACACAAACATTCATAACACACTGTCAAGTGAAAAAATTTGCAAAGCAAGATCTATGATGCTTTTCCTATTTGAAAACAATTTATATGAGCATATTTAGATATTTGTAAATATATGTAACTTAAAAGTCTGGAAATATACACCATACAGGTAACAGTGGTATCTCTGGGTAGTAAGAGAATAGTATAGGGCAAAACAAACCTCATTTTTAAAATTTTATATACTACTAGATTATTTGAATTTTTACAATGGGCATATCACTTTTGTCATTAAAAAAAAAAAAAATGAAAAACAAGGTAACCAAGAGACATAGTGACTAAATGCAGTGTGGTATCCCAAACTGAATCATCAAAAAGGACATGATGGAAAACTGGTGAAATCCAAATAAAGCCTCTAGTTTAGTTGTACAAATTAAATAAAAACATTAAAATATATATAGAGAGAGACATTAAACTGCAAATATTTGACCCAGGAGATGGTGGCATTGTCCTCCAATAGCCAGAGACAAAGACTGCCAGAAACCACTAATTGGAAACCACACCCCCTAAGAAAAGTTCTCAGGTGGACACCGTAGGTGGTCCTTGGGGTGTACAAAGAGACATTTAAGTCAGCTGGTACAGAAGATCAATAGAAGACTGAGAAAGTGTTCCAAACACCAGCCACAGCTGGTGTTTCATAGGATGCACTGCATTGCAGGGCATAGTCTAGGGCAACAGCTGTAAAGAACAGAAATTTCAATTTAGGGTCTTTTTTTTTAGGTTGTTGTTTTTTTTTTCTATATGCTCTTAATATCTGTCTTCTTTCCTCCTCCATTTACTCACATGTACTGATTTTCTCCTCTCTCAATTTTGAAATAATCATTGTTTCCTACGCCACTCCCAAGAAGCCTCCAGCTATGCTAACAGGAGAAGGTTCTGGAACAAGTCTGCCCTCTGAGAAGGTTCTGGAACAAGTTCGCCCTCTGAAGCTCCCGCTTCCATCACAGTTGAAGTGGCTTCTCCTCTCCCAGAATGACCATTCAGTCCATTGCAGCCTTGTGTATCAGGGAAATAGTTACTGGACAAAGTCCGTCCACAGGGCAACTTTCAAATGCTTATTAAATATGTGGCAAAATGCCCCTGCCCTGGTCTGTACCTTCAGCAGGATTTTCCTATCTTCCTCTCCCCTGGGAACAATAGTAACGCAGAGCTCTACCGCACTTGCAATAAGATACAAAATAAAATATACAGAACAATCTCAACTATGTTATCTTTTTTTAATTTATTTTTCAGTTTATTTATTTTGAGAGAGAAAGAGAAAGAGAGGGGGAGAGCGAGAATCCCAAGCAGGCTCCACACTGTCAGACATGGGGCTCTAACTCACGACTCATGAGATCATGACATGAGCCAAAATCAAGAGTCAGAGGCTTAACTAACTGAGCCCCCCAGGGGCCCCTCAACTATGTTACCTTAACAAGTTATAGAAAATTCATCTGACTGGGCAGTCGATTATTATTAAGGAATTATTGATCTTAAAGACATGGGGGAGAGGGCACCTGAGTGGCCCAGTCGGTTGAGTGTCCGACTCGGTTTCGGCTCAGGTCATAATCTCAGTTTTGTGAGTTCGAGCTCCACATAGGGCTCTGCATGCACAGAAATTGCTTGAGATTCTCCCTCTCTTTCTGCCCCTCCCCCACTCATACTCTATAAACAAACAAACAAACAAACTTAAAAAAAATAAAGATATGGGGGGGGAGTTAAGTCTTTACCTTCTAGAGACACATACTGAAATACATATGAATAAAAATAAGATGCCTGGGCATTTGCTTCAAAATAATTTCTGGCAGGGTGGGGAGGAATGAGTGAGGTACGGATGAAAATAAGATTGGCCACAGACTGATAAAGTATTGAAGCTGCACGACAGCTGGGAAGAGGGGTGTCATTACATTACTCTCTATACTTTTACATGTTTGACATTTTCCAAAATAAAATGCTTTTTAAAAAGCCACAAAAAGAAGAATTTTTAAATAAAGATGCTAACTCTAAAACTGAGGAACACAACGCATGAAGAAATTGTTAAAAGTCTAGGTTAAAGCAGTGGACTAGCCCTCTCCTCATGCTCCAAATTCCTTGAGATGATATTTTTAAAAAGAACTGGAGATTTACAACAGGGAAGGAATACAAGAGAGAGGGTAATATTGGGGTGCCAGGGGTTTTGAGAAACTCCTAAGTTCCGCAAAATGATTCTCAAATGTGGTCCTCCAGACAAACCTCATCAGCATCGCCTATAAACTAGTTTTTAGAAATGCAAATTCAGAGGGGAGGGGCCCAAATGGCGGAACAGCATAGAAGTCTTTTTTTGCAGCTCCAGTCCCTGAAATACAGCCAGATCAACACTAAACCATCCTGCACACCTAGAAAGCTGATTCGAGGATTAACACAACAACCTGCACAACGGGAACCACAGAACTCAGCAGGTACATGGCGCGGAGAGGTGAACTGGGGGAGAGTGAAGCCACGGAGGTCAGGGAACTGTTTTTGCTTGTGGAGAGAGGACGGAGACGGGGGGAGAGTATGGGGAAAAGCACCCCCCCACACACACACACACAAAAGCAGCTGGAGAGAAAGTGGAAAAGTGGAAACACCCGCAGGGACTGAACAAAAAACGGAGAAAGGAGAGGGTTTAAACTCCACTAAGACTCTCTAAACAGGGGGAGCGCAGAGGCTGAAACTCTGCAGCCCTTTACCTGGTGGAGCTCTGGTGGGAAGAGCGAATCCCCAGGAGCAGAGTGAAGTTCAAGGGTTCTCAGGCCACGGACAGAGGCGGTTCACCTGCTGGGAGGACATCTGGTAGAGGCCGTGCCACACGTCCTGCGAATGTTCCTGGGTACGGCCGGCACCCGGCCGTTGCTTGGTGAGACCCTCCCCCAGAAGGTCTGAGCAGGTCAAAGCCACAGTCCCTCGGAAGTGAGGGGTCGGGAAACAGCCGCATCGGAGATAAAGCTCAGGAGGGAGGTGCCGCCTGGCAGCCTGACGGCTGGGCCACAGACAGTGTAAAGGCGGGGAGTGGATGGAAGCCGGAGCCAAAGACGGGTGCAGACGGCTGAGCCCAGAGAACAGAGTTCCCATACTAGAGACTGGGTAGTTGGGTCACGCCATTTTCCCTCCTCGCGCGCATAGGGACCGACAAGCGCCGCAACAATCCACCTCAGTAAGCCAAGCAGCGCCACCTAGTGGAGAATGGAGCCATTACACTAAGCCCCGCCCAACTGGGCCACCCTCGCTCTTCAGGAACACGGCAAGTCTCTCTGCCTGCTTAGTTTACAGACTATAACGTGCTTCATAGTTTGACCTCTAGGGGAAAACGATGTAATTTCAATTACACTTCAGTCTGTTTGCTGGTCCATCTATTCAATTTTTTTTTCTTTTTCTTTTTCTTGAATACAGAAAGAAAATATTTATTTCCAATTGTTATTAAAAATATTTTTTTGTTTTTTACTATATTTTTTACTTTTTTGTAAATTTTCAAAACTATTTTACTTCCATCTTTCCATTTTCTTCTATTTCATTGTATTCATTTTTTCAAATTTTCAAACTTTTTTTTTTCTTCTCTTATCTTTTCCTTTTTTCTCTAATCTATCGAGCTCCTTTCAACAACCAGACCAAAATACACCTAAGATCTAGCATCATTTATTTGATTTTTTTGCGTGTTGTTTTTAACTTTTTAATTTTAGTGTTGTTTTTTTTTTTTTTACCTTATTCCTTTTCTTCCTTCAAAATGATGAAATGAAGGAATTCCCCCCAAAAGAAAGAGCAGGAAGAAAAAACAGCCAGGGACTTAAGCAAGCCAGCAAGACGTCTGAACCAGAATTTATAATCACCATATTAAGAATACTAGCTGGGGTTGAAAATACATTAGAATCCCTTTCTGCAGAGATAAAAGAAGTAAAAGCTAGTCAGGATGAAATAAAAAATGCTGTAACTGAGCTCCAATCTCAAATGGATGCCACGGCAAGGATGGATAAGGCAGAGCAGCAAATCAGCAATACAGAAGACAAACTTATGGAGAATAATGAGGCAGGAAAAAAGAGGGAGATTAAGGCAAAAGAGCACGATTTAAGAATTAGAGAAATCAGCAACTCATTAAAAAGGAACAACGTCAGAATCATAGGAGTTCCAGAAGATGAAGAGAGAGAAAAAGGGGTAGAAGGGTTATGTGAGCAAATCATAGCGGAAAACTTTCCTGACCTGGGGAAAGACACAGACATCAAAATCCAAGAAGCACAGAGGACTCCCATTAGATTCAACAAAAACTGACCATCACTCTGGAAAACAGTATGGAGGTTCCTCAAAAAATTAAAAATAGAACTACCCTACGACCCAGCAGTTACACTACTATGCATTTATCCAAGGGATACAGGTGTGCTGTTTCGAAGGGGCACATGCACCCCACTGTTTATAGCAGCACTATCAGCAATAGCCAAGGTATGGAAAGAGCCCAAATGTCCATCAATGGATGAATGGATAAAGAAAATGTGGTGTATATATATACGATGGAGTATTACTCAGCAATCAAAAAGAATGAAAGCTTGCCATTTGCAACTATGTGAATGGAACTAGAGGGTATTATGCTAAGTGAAATCAGTCAGAGAAAGACAAATATCATATGACTTCACTCATATGAGGACTTTAAGACACAGAACAGATGCACACAAGGGAAGGGAAGCAAAAATAATAGAAAAACAGGGAGGGGGACAAAACATAAGAGACTCTTAAATATGGAAAACAAACAGGGTTACTGGAGGGGTTGTGGGAGGGGGGATGGGCTAAATAGGTAAGGGGCATTAAGGAATCTACCCCTGAAATCATGGTTGCACTATATGCTAACTTGATGTAAATCTTAAAAATAAATAAAGGGGGGAGGGAGAAATGCAAATTCACAGGCCACATCCCAACCTCCTTAATTATAATCTTCAGAGGTGGGGACCTGCAATCTGGATTTAACAAGCCCTCTGGGTGATTTTGATGCCCACTGAAGTTTGAGAACCACTATAAAGCTGATCAGACTGACAAAAAACAAGAGTGGAGAGCCTCAGCCCAAATCAGCCCTGGAGACACCAACAGAAAAGGTAAAAGCAATTCCAAGGATACTCTAAGCTGAGTCAACAAGGGACAGAAGGTGGAGGCCTCCAGCTAGCTGCAACTGTCAAGTCCTAACCTTGCCCACCTCCAAAACCAAGTGGTGGGTACAGCGTGAGAGCTCTGCCCCACATAGAAGAGCTATATCCTCAGAAGAAAGCCCGGTATATTTTGGCAAAGAGACGGGGGTGATGATGGGACATGAACATAGATCTCCTGCCCATTCCCCATCCATGTATTCTAAAAAGTCTGCATGAACAAGCCCCCCTTTCTAGGTCAAAAGTCTTTTGGAGACAAGAAGGCTTATACCAATGTGGGGAAAGTCCACACCCAACTACCAATACATTCATCAAGTAAATCTTTCATATGTAAGATAAAGACAACAAATAGTGGTAAAGATAATTAATACACTGAACAAATTAAAAGTTGGCAGTAGGAACAAAAGTAATTAGAGGAATAGAAAATAAAGTGAAAATTCCAATTGCTGTCCTCAGAAACAGAAGGGTACTCCAGCTATGAAAAAAGCAATTAGAACAAGAAATCTTGAATATTTAAAAACAAATTACTAAACTTAAGATGAAATAGAAAAGCTAAAATACTAATGTCATGGACACACCTGAAGAGAGAATCAGTGATCTGGAAAATAACATCTGAAGAAGTCTTCCAGAATGGAGCAAAAAGACCAAGACAAAATATAAATGTCCAATGACAGAAGATGAAGGCAGGAGGTCCCACAGTTACCCAGTAAGAGGTGCAGAAAAATAAAACAGATAAAATGGAAAGAAAGTCATTAAAGATGTCTTTCTAGAAGCTGCCCTCAGTGCAAGAATGGTCCAATTCTGCAAAGTGAAAGGACCATGGGGTATGGGAAATGTTCCACATACCCAGACACATAAGGGTGAAATTTTAGGACTCAAACCATGAAAAGAAAATCCTAGAAGTTTTTCAGTGACAGAAAAGCAGGTTTCTACCAATAAACAAAAAGAGAAGGTGAGAGAATCAGATTGGTGTCTGGGTTTTAAATCAGCAATACTAGCAAACAATCATGTTAAGGCTTTACAATTCTCAAGGGAAATGATGTTGAACCTAACACCCTAAACTCAATTTTAAAAAATTTCAAATGGAGGATGCAACATTTAATGACCTGAAGATATGCTTCAGTACACCAAAAACCTCACCCCGGGATGCAAGAAAAAGCAGTGAAAAGGACACAATAAAACTTACAGTTGTCTAAATAACGACGCATACTGTTAAACACACACAAACACACACACCAAGATAATAGAGATTAATCTGAAACAAATACATGATCACACCAGGAGAAAAGGTCCAGGCGGGCAAGTGCAAGAATGCTAAGGGAGAGGGGTGGAGGACATGGCCACTGTAACTGCAAACACAGAGAAAAGGGTAACCACTAAAGGAACAGCAATATGGTTAATTATTTCCAAAGCACTAGAAAGAAAAACGAAGAGAAAAAAACAACACTCAATCGTGCCACTGAAAAGCTGAAATAAAATGGCAGGGACAGTCCAAACATTTCAACAATTTCCATTAAATGCATTAAATTCCCCAGAGACTATTAGACTGAACTCCCAAAAAGCTGTTTTGACTAGAGTAATTAGGGAAAATAGAAGCCAGTGCAGGACTGAGGACAAAAAAAGAGCACTGCATAGTTAAAAAAGGCACAACTCAGCAAGAGTCATCATAGAATGCTTTCACATCTCAGAAATCAATTTACTATATGAATAGGAGAGGAATGTAGAGGTGCCTGAGTGGCGCAGTCAGTGAAACATCCGACTTAGCTCAGATCATGATCTCACAGTCTAGGAGTTTGAGCCCCACGTCTGGCTCTGTGCTGACAGCTCAGAGCCTGGAGCCTGCTTCGGATTCTGCGTCTCCCTCTCTCTCTGCCCTTCATGCTCATGCTCTGTCTCTCTCTGTCACTCAAAAATAAATGAACATTAAAAATTTTTTTTTAAAAAGAGAGAGAGAAATGTAGACTGTATGAGCAATTAACAAGCTAAATCCAAAAATCCTTCTATCCAAGAACAGGCACCCCTCCCCTCAAAAAAACTCATAGAACGGGGCGCCTGGGTGGCTCAGTTGGTTAAGCGTCCGACTTCGGCTCAGGTCACGATCTCGCGGTCCGTGAGTTCGAGCCCCGCGTCAGGCTCTGGGCTGATGGCTCAGAGCCTGGAGCCTGTTTCCGATTCTGTGTCTCCCTCTCTCTCTGCCCCTCCCCCGTTCATGCTCTGTCTCTCTCTGTCTCAAAAATAAATAAACGTTAAAAAAAAAAAATTAAAAAAAAAAACTCATAGAACATTTACAAATATTGACCATGTATTCCATAAAGGAGAAGCAGTATGGGCTGTATTCTAGGGGCCTGGAAATTTTAAATGCACTTGAATAATTCCTGGGTTAAGTATAAAGGTAACTGAATCTGAAATTATCCACTAGAAATAAACAGCAGTCACCAGAGCTCAAGACTGCCAGACACAGTCAAGGTAGTACTCAGAAGAGCATTTTCAGTCTTAAATACATTTATTAGAAAACAAGAGAAATTGAAAATCAAACGTTGCGCAATATACTTTAAGGCAGCGGTTGTGCACATCCCTGGAGACCCAGGGGTCTGTGAAAGTAGCCCTGGGGTCTGGAATCATTTATGTACTTACAGCCTATGGAATGCGCATGCCAACCTGTGATAAAACTGCAGACTAAGTCATGTTTTACAACATCAACCCCATTTGTAACCCTGGTTACTTCGTCACGATGAGATGAAGGGTTAAGAGTCACAACTATGAATAATACAAAAATTAAACTGAGTTCCTTAAAGTCAGGCAAGGCCTCGTTCATGTTGATACCTTTAATCCATGTATAGTGGTGGCACATAAGCAGGCACTCAACAGTACTGTATAACCTGAATTAAGTAATGTACTGGACAGATGATTTTCTAAAGCATTGGATTCACTGGAAGAGGAGAATAAAAGAGACTAAAACGGTCTATGTGGTGGTTACAAAGTCGGGAAACACAGACCTCATATGAATTTTAATCTCAGCTCTCTAATCAAATAATGTTACATGCCAGGTGTTCCAGGATTCTGGATAAGATGAGGTCTTCCTTCAAGGCTCCCATCAGCTTTCTTGCCTTTTTCTTGCAGGCAAGATTCATAGACTTCCATAATCACAATGTCAGATAAAATCAGTTTTTCAACTACAACAGACTGATTTTTAAAAACACAGTCAAGAAGGGAAAGTTCCTGCTCTAGCTAGCACAGGTGACTACAACCTAAAATCAAAATCTCTGGTAGGACAGGACTCAAAAAGATCCATTTATTTAAGACATTTAAAAAGGGTTCAATTAATATGCTCATAGGATGGATTTTAATTAAATCTTAAAACTGAGGCTTTCCGTTATTTCACAAACTACTGTTTTGGCTATAAATTAGTTGGACCTCATCCAGTACCATGCTTTACATAGTTTTCAACAGAAAAATTAAAAAGGTACAATTCTGAACTATACCAAAAAGAAGTACTTTCAGTGACTCCAAACACACATAGAGGACATATTTATATTAATATACCAAACATTCAATATTTGAATTACTTAAGTAGTGCCACTAGGTGAATTTCAAAATGTCCTTTGAAATAAAGAGGGAAATTTTAGATTTCAAGACCTTCGAGTTGAATTAATTGATAGGGTTTATTTTTAAAATAATCCCCCTTGCTATAGTTAAAGAATGATTCTTGCTCTCCTGCATTAAAAGCAAAATGACTGTATTTCTCTCCCTAACCTACAGCTTTGCTCAGCTGAATTCAACATTTTTAAAGCTTTTTTCTCTACTACTAAACCAGTATCTTCCATTCTTAACTGGTCCAAGAGCAAACTACCTTATATGACAGCAATACATACAAATAAATAAAAATAAAAAGTAGAATTCTGCCAGCAATTATTATGCACAACCCCAACAATACAGACACACTCTTAAAAATCAGTTATGTATTTATTTGCATAGATTCAAAGGAAAGAATTAAAAATCCAACATAATATCCCATGAGGCTGACAATTTAATTATTAATCCAGTTGTCTTTTAAAAATGTTTTCCTCTACTAACTTTAGGAGTTACATGAGCGCTGAAACATCAGGTACCTATACATCTTTAGTTTTTGCAGAATTAGTATTAAGTCCAAAAAAGTCATTTTTGATGATGTACCGAACACACTGCAAAATAACATTTCTTTCATGTCGAATGTCTGGAGCTAAAAGCTAAAACAAAAAACAAAACAAAACAAAAACAATAAAATGATTAGCTGGTAAATAAAACATATCCAAGAAATACAATCTAAAATATTATTATATTTAAATTATTTGTTAAAAAAATAATGCAGGAACATTTCCTTTTAACTTATACCAAGACTATCTAGCTTTTTAAACAGCACAAATGTTCACATTTGGGGTCCTCTCTAGGAGTATCTAACAAAGGACAGGAAATATAGGTTTAAAAGTCTGCAATTCTTTAATCTACAAATCCTGTCAAAGAGGACCCTCCTAAAACCAAACCTACAAACAGTATAGAAAGTGATAAGCAGATATATAAATACAGTAATAATGAAACCAGCATTAAAAAATCCCAACATTCCTGGAATTTTACAACTTTTCATTTTTGTGCTTATTGTAATCGAAAGAAATCTAAAAATCCCTGATTTTTAGAAGAAACACATAACCAAGGAATCATATGTGATCTGTAGAAAAGAGTAAGATCACTCAATTTCTTTTCTGATGTCATTAGTGTAGTCTAGAAACATCACAGAGGAACAAATGTTCAGTGGAGAGAGGATTTAATTTACTACTTATAAGGTAAGTATTTTAAAAATGCAATTTACTTTATATAAGCACTGAAATTTACATTTCAGATCAATTTTAAGAAGAAGCAACAGTGTCTACATGTAACACCCCAAAGAGTGCAGGCACAGAACACTTTAGCTACAGCATAAGCACTTACCTGACGGGGCAAAAACAGACTTTCACACAATGTCAACAGTTCTACAACTCTAGTAAAAAATTTGGAATATTTTCTATCACTCTTAGCATGAAAGTCCTGGGTCACTGAACAGCTTCATGTCCATTAATTAGAATCAAAAGATGTGATGCTTCCTCTTTTAAAATTTGTTGAAGAAATAAGATTTTTCAGCATATCACGCTGAGAATAAAGTCAATAACGCACAAAATAAACGCATAAAAACCTCTTTCACCCTTTAGTCTGCCACTGCATTTATCTGTGCTTTCAATGAAAACTTTAACAATGTCAGCACACCTCAATACATATTTCCTTGCCAATCAGTTAAATCTAGATTCTTTTATTTTAAGCAGTTTTGAAAAGTGTAACTATTCTATACATTTACCAGACGTCAGCTATATGTGAAATGAAGCTTCAAAGTTAAGATACACAGTTGAGTCGTCAAGGAGCAAATGTTGTTGGTGACCTTAAAAAACACGCATCGTGAACCCACACACAGACCCAGTGGCTCTGTCTTCATCATCTGAGAAAAACACAAAGATCACAATGTAAAGAACAGTCATTTACCATTTCCAGGAGATATGGATGGTGTGTTCTTGGTTCAAATAATGTTTGATAGTTGTGATAATCTTTTCTCCTCTTAGGGTTTGTCTTTTTAAAACTTTTCTTTTGGCTCTCATACTTTCTAACAGTCACTTTAACATCTTGACTTGGTTTCTTAGGAGTTTCACTATGAAGAACCTCATCTTCCGCCAGAATGTCTGCTTCAGTCTTAATGGGAGCTTCTAAATGTGATGAACAAAAGTACAAAAATAAATAACAACAACAACAAAAAAAAACCTGGTAAACTTCCAACAATTTAAAACAAAAATAGTCAATTATCCACCCCCCCCCCAGCAGCCATAATACTGGCTACTTAGTGATAAAAACTAGGCATTTATAATATAGTACAATATTTTTCAAGTTGGGAATATAATTGGCCAAGAATTGAAGAGATTACCATAAAGAGCTACAGAAAGTGATCCCTATGAAGGAAATAATACCAGATGGAAACCTGGATCTACACAAAGAAATGAAGAGTGTCAGAAATCGTCAATATGTGGATAAATACAAAAGACATGTTTTCTCATTTGCAAAAGGTTTTAAAGATAACTGTTTATTCAGAGCCAAAATAATAACAATGTATGTGGGATTTATAACATCTCTCGGAAAACCCATGATAACAATAGCACTAAGGAAAGGAAGAGGAAAGTGTAAGTATATTGCTATAAAATTCTTAAACTATATGTGAAGTGGTGCAATATCATTGAAACTATATTGCAACAAGTTGAATGAAGATGCACACTATAAACTCAGACCAATTCCTAAAAAATAAAAAAGAGGTTCAACTAATAAGCCCATATTGGCACTACCCTTAAAATAAGACAAGATAAATGCAAAGGCAGGAAAAGAAGGAAAAGAGAACAAAAAACAACTGAGACAAAAAGAAACAAGCCAAATCAATTACCATATATATAAATAATTTAAACATCACACTTAAAAGGGTGAGTGGTCAGACTGGGGAGAAAAACACAAGACCAATTACATAATGTCTACGAGAAACCAACCTTAAACTGTAGCCAGTCCTTGCCTTGCACAAACAGGAATGACAATAAATCTCAGTTACCAAGGAAGTACTTGCCCCAAGGTGTTGGCACCTTGATTTTGGCTCAGGTCACGATTTCATGGTTTGTGGGTTTGAGCCCCGTGTCAGGCTCCCCACTGACAGCACAGAGCCTGTCTGAGAGTCTCTCTCCCTCTCTCTCTGCTCCACCCCCACTTGCATGCTCACTTGCTCTCTCTCTCTCTCTCTCTCTCTCTCTCTAAAAATAAATAAGTAGGGGCACCTGGGTGGCTTAGTCGATTGAGCGTCCGATTTCGGCTCAGGTCATGATCTCACAGTTTGAGTTTGAGCCCCACGTCAGGCTCTCTGCTGACAGCTCAGAGCCTGGAGCCTGCTTCGAGTTCTGTGTCTCCCTCTCTCTCTCTGCCCCTCCCTGCCCCTGCTCATGCTCTGCTTTCTCTCTCTCAAAAATAAATAAACATTTGGGGCGCGTTGGTGGCTCAATTGGTTGAGCATCCGACTTCGGCTCAGGTCACGAGCTCACCGTTAGTGAGTTTGAGCCCCGCGTCGGGCTCTGTGTGGACAGCTAGGAGCCTGGAGCCTACAGCCTACTTCGGATTCTGCGTCTCCCTCTCTCTCTCTCTGGCTCTCCCCAGCTTGCACTCTGTCTCTCCCTCTCTCAAAAATAAATAAACATTAAAAAAAATTTTTTAAATAAATAATAAACATTAAAAATAAATATATATATAAATAACTTTTAAAAAAAGAATTCAAAGTGGTTTATAGAGTTCAAAACTATGGGAATAATAACAAATGGCAGAAAGGGCACTATTTTCTATTATTTCCTTCCCCTCCACGTATTGCTCTTCCAATTCAGGAACACGAAAGTCAAATGGACCGGAGCTCACACTGTCAATCCTCTGCTAAGGAATGAGGAACTGGGACCAGTTATGTTTTTCTTGAGGCTCACAACATTTCCCAGCTTAGTGTCATATTTTAATGCAATATTTATCAATCCAAATGAATTTAAAACATAACCGTTCAAGTTTTTCAAACCTATAAATCATACTTTTTTGGTATGTGGCCTTTTAAAATGAGTTTTCAGTTTAGAGGACCACCGGTCATAGCCCAAACCAGTTTGAAAAAACAATTTTGAAGAGCTATAAAACTGCACTTAACTTCTAACATGGCAAAACAAAAACAAAAAGTTAACATGCAAAACCCAGGACAGATATCAAACTAACCCACTTGGAAACATTACTCACTGAAATTTTCTTTCCTATGTATATCTTAATGATTCGGAGCCAAGCACAGCCTCTTGTTTTGCTTCAATGTTTCTTGAGGGACCCTTTCCTTGTTTAAAACTCTTTCTGGAAAAGCACTATTCATGTTTAAGATCCTCTCCACACCTTTGTATTAATTCCCAAGTTGAGACAGATCTTAATTATGATGATACAATTGTTAAAATCTGTGATGAATCAGACTACTCCTCTCCATTTAGAATCCACTTGAATAAGCAGCCTTCTAGATGTTATTTCATGGTTCAGCGAAAGCCCCCTTTATTTCTTTGGTTTACTTCTTCCAAAGTCCCTCTGTGTCAATATTCTATCCTGTGGCCCAGAATTAACCATGAAAGTTGGAAACTTGCTAGTGACCTGGGCGACTATGTACAATAAAGCTGAATTCAAACTACAGAAAATAATTCTTAAGCCTTAGGAATGTGAAGTAAGGTCTTTTTCCTTTAGGCAGGGAATTTTAGACAATTAGTAAAAATAAGTTCATATAAAATCAAATGTATCTCTTAATAGATGATATCTTCTATTATCTATAAGAAAAGGCTATGCATTTCTGTTCAGGAACACAGAGCATGACTATAATGAAAGGCAATATAGTTGACTTTTTTAGATTTTTAAGTCCCTAAACCTAGGCTTTATATCAGCTCTGACACATACTAACTTCACAAACTTGTCTTCTTTAAATTTAAGTTTCTATAAATGAAGGAGTGGGACCTCCCAGTTTCCTTTCTTCCTTCTAACTGAAAGATGGTGGCAGCCTCAAAATGAAGACATGAGAATGAAAGTATCAAATGTTTTATCTTAAGAGAGAGAGAGAAGAGAGCATTAGTGCAGCTTGTTTTTATGAGATTCAGTAATCTGGTAACAGCTTTCATTGCTATCACCTGTCATAAATAAGAGCGATAAGCAGGAAACATAATATGTGTTTAAAGAATAACTCCATAATCGTATCAGTGTATTGGAAACAAGAGTAAAGAAACAAATACTTTTTCTTAAAGTAAAAATAAAAATAAGAAGAGGCAACCATCTGTTAAGAAATACTCTGATAAAGCCAGAGTAGTTTATATATCAAAATTCAAGTAGCTTTTAACCAGCTACCATAGTAAATCGTGGTCCATTAAAAAAGAAGAAAAAGTCCCTATGTTACGGATACATCTAAACATTATCCTTCATATGAAAGCCCAACTCTTTCTCCTTCAACATCTTCCAACTATACAAACAGTGATTACCTGTAACCTAATTAATATTAAAAGTGCTGCCTTCTTCATCCAATTACACTCAAATCCTCCCTTCTTTCTACACACTCACTTGTAGACCCTATATTCTCATCTTCGGTATAGCTCCTACTGTGATTACACATCTTGTCCCGAGACACACACAAATGAATTCTCTCATGGACGGTAAAGCCCAAATAAATTTGCCATGCAGAGCCAGGGTTCCACAACAGAAGGACACGGGCTTACTCAGTAAGCATATGCTGATGATTTATATATGAACCCTGGGTTTAGAACTGCAACACTACGACGATCTATAACTTACTCACAACTCTTTTAGGTGCCCCTAAAAAAGATGCTAGATTAAGCTGGTTTGTCAACATCTTTAAAGGTTAGACATGTATCCTGTACATCACTGACTTCTCAGAAAGAACAGTCAAGGATTCCATTTCGTCCAGTCTTTAAAACACATAGGCTAATTCAACCACAAGTACAGAGTTACTGTGTTCCTCAAATGAGCAGTTTATATAAATACGCTCTATAAAGAACAATGCTCCATATACATCTAAGGAATTCTATTATCCATTTGGTCACAAATGACCTCTCTCTACCTACCAAAGGTGCTAAATAATTTTTTTTTCTTTTTAAAGTTTATTTATTTTGAGAGAGAAAGAGCGAGCGAGCGAGCATGCACACCAGGGAGGGGCAGAGAGAGAAGGTGAGAGAAACCCAGGCAGGCTCCAGGCAGAGCCCGAAACAGGGCTCAAACTCACAAACTGTGAGATCATGACCTGAGCCAAAACCAAGAGTCGGATGCTTAACTGACTGACCTACCCAGGCATCCCTGAATAAACATGTTAAGACAAGTGTTCTTGAGAGTAAAAAAAAAAAGAAATTAACTTTCTTTGTCGTATCTTTTAGAATTTTTATTTCATTAATGGAATATTTCTCTTTCTCTTTCTCTTTCTCTTCTGTCATTATATTATTTTTGTCTTTTTCTCCCAGGCTAACAATACATTTCTTCGTTTCTCCAGTTTTCCTTTATCCTATGCTAACTTCACTTCTGAATCAGATGAAAAAAGTGAAGATTAAATAAAGGATATACTTGACACATCTTGCCCTCAGAAACACACACATGAAAGGATGCTACTGATGCACAGTATACACCAAATTCAAAAGGCACCAAAACAAAACAAACCGCCTGTAACAACTGAAGCCACAACTTACCTTCTGGCTCACTCTCTGACCCTGAGAGACTGCCATAGCTGCTCATTAGTGAGCACAGGGCTGGTGTTACTTCCTTGGGTATGACAGTACTCTGTGGTTTCTCCTCTTTATCAGACTCTGAAACAGAACAGGAAAGAAGGGAAACAGTCAACCAGAAACATCCACCACCATATTTAAGAAAGCTGACAGCCCCCCACTCCCTCAGATGTTAATAAAAAGGAAGCAATTTCTGATCATTTCCCTAATCTTCCCCAAAAGCAAAATTCAGGAAACCTAAAAATGTCCCTTGGTTTGAAACCTTCATGGTCAAAGAAGCTATCTGCCCCAAAGAGAAGACAGAGGGTCAATGGAAGCTACAAAGAGCTCAGTTACTTACCATGCTTCACAGGTTATGGAATTTGGGCCTTCTCTAAATTAATTATACAGTCTTTGCTATTAATTATTTTACTTCATTTATGCTACTGTGCAAATAATTAATTTCATTAAGGCAGTGGAAAGACCAAGGCCAGAAATTTATTTAACTTCACTAGATTGGGATGGTTGACTGTAAAAATTAGATTTAGGAATAAGTAAACTATGAAAAAAAAATCTACCTCTTTTGTTTTTAAGACTGGTTTTGAGGGCACAAGTAATATTTAAAACACTTTATACACAAAGGATTACTCAAAGAGTTACACTGAAATGAATTCACCCAAAGTTTTTATTATTTAGAACTTCTAAGAACTTAAGTAAACAAGTTAAACCAGAGAATTGAGCAAGTCTCAAAGAGCCTGCCAAAGGTAAAGTGTTTGATCATAGCCCAGTGAACCTGGCAGTAGCCTCAGGACACTGCCTATTACATGTGTTTTTGGCAGCTCTAAAAGTGTATTCAATCTCTTCTAACCAACCAATAAAAAGAAAGCCTGATGAAGAATGAAAACAGGAAGTAACCTGTCTATGTAATAATGAACCAGCTCAACCCACAACCAATATGAAATGTTTCAAGACAGCATTTAACATTCACCAAGTCAGCCCAGGGGAAAATGAAACATGCTAGTAGGATATGGGGTATACGTCTATGTGAACAAGGAACCACCACCTGCTGGTGTATGAAGTTAAATCCCCTCTCCTCCACCCATCCATACTAATCAGCACCACAGCCCCCAAAACGGCTCCTTGTCAATTTTAAGCTATTTTATTATCTTTTCTCATGAATTAAATAAGGGAAAAGAAAAACACACAGTTTTATATACAAATTACTAGTGGACTAAAGAGAATTCTACAGCAATATTAGTATGGAGACTGTTCATCTCATTGTTTGAGTGATGAGATGCCAAACTGTATTATTTCCTTCTAAGACCCAAAGAGAGGTACCGAAAAGCACAACACAGTTGACTATAAAGCTCTCTAAAAGCATAAGCTTGTTTAAGTCTCAGGAGGTGTCATATGTTTTCACTATTCATTACAGGTGATGAAATCAAAATTCAGAAAATCTAAATTACTTTTCCTTCAGGTAACAAAATTATACAACAGTTGGATCAAATTTAAATCCAGGCTATTTGACTCTAAATCCCAATCTTAATTAGTGGGCTAGAATATCTCCTATAGATACATAAAGTCCTCTTCTTAAAATGAAGCCATCCTACCAAAATGTCTCCATGGACGGGGCACCTGGGTGGCTCAGTCGGTTGAATGTCCGATTCTTGGTTTTGGCTCAGGTCATGACCTCACAGTTTGTGAGTTGGAGCCCTGCATTGGGCTCTGCACTGACAGTGCAGAGCCTGCTTGGGATTCTCTCTGTCCTTCTCTCTCTCTGCCCCTCTGCAGCTTGCTCTCACTCTCTTTCTCTCAAAAAAAGAAAAATAATAATAATAAAAAACATAAAAAAGTTTTAAAAAATGTCTCTATGGTCAATAATAATGCTAAAAAATATCTTCTTCCAGCCATGGTTCCATTTCTCTGTTCCCTGTTCTAGCAAAACTCCAAACAACTACCTGATCTACTTGGAGGTCAACAAGCACAAGTTACAGGAGGGAAAGGGTTCGGCTTTGTTCAGTACTGTATCTTCAGAGCCTAAAACAATACATAAATGTTCAACAAATATTTGAAGAACAAACTGTTGCATGAATGAATAACGACAAGTTCAAAAAAGGCTAACTAGTACAGAACAATAGGGTTAGGAAAAGGTAGAGCCTCAACACAAACCTAGTTCTGTCTGGATTCAAAGCTCTTTTTTTTTTTTTTTTTTTTTTTTTTTTAAAGTAGTCTCCACAGGGTGGAGCCCAACCTGGGGCTTGAACTCACGACCCTGAGATTAAGACCTGAAATGAACCACCCAGGGGCCCTTCTTTCTTTTCTTTAATAACCTGATTCCATTTTTATTTTTAAAAATCATATACACGTGATAAGAAAAACATTACAAGGATATACAACAAAATGTGAGCAGTGGCTGTCTCTGTAAGTTAAGAAAAAGTAGGGTTGTTTTTTTTTTAATGCTTTTTAGTTTTTTCTGTTTTTATAATCAGAACATAATAGAAAAGCACAGGGAAATAAACCCTGGAGGATAGTGTTTCCTCACAACTCAATTCGAGAAGTGGAGGGCAAGGCTTTGATTGGCCTACATATCACACCTTTTCCTGCCTTTTCTTTTTTTTTTATAAAAAACTTTGTATTTGAAACAATTAATTTTAGATTTACACAAATGTTGCAAAGATACTACAAAGAACTTCCACATACTCTTCACCTAGCTTCCCCTACTGTTAACATCTTACATAACCATGGCACAATTCTCACAGCTACCACATTAACATTGGTATAATACTACCTAATCTACAGATTATATAGTAATTTCACCACTTTTCCTACTTCACCACTAATGCTCTTCTCTTGTTTCAGGATCCAATCCATATTGACTCTACAGTCAATCATTTCTCCAAACGGCCCTGGTTTCTTCAGTTTGACAATGGTAAAACCACAATATGGATGCCTGGTGAACTCACTACCAGGACTGTCACATAGTTCGCTGCACTTGAGTACCCTCCCCATGGGTAAGAGCTAGGAGTCCACACAAGTGAACAATTGCTCCCCGCTTTCGTTCTCCCTCAGGCATGTTTTGGGAATCCATGATATGCAATAACACTTTGAAAAGGGGGATCGTCTTTTTGGCCCTATCAAAACAGTCCTCGACCATGACTTTTCATCTAAAAAAGAAAAAAAAAAGAAAAAAAAAAAAAGCCATTCCCAAAGTCCCTTGGATCTACCAGCAGTTCAAACGCAGGCATTTTTAGCAGCTGCAAAGAGTATGCTGAAGGCACTGTACTGGCTGACAAAATTATACTCACGAAAATTCACTCACTTTTTAACAAAAGCAGCCGAAACACCTCTCTAACCCAAAAATGCCAGTATAAAGATAGGAGCAATGAAGATGATAAAATCAAACTTTAAAATGATTACAAAATACTAGCTCAAATAATTTCTCTTACTGTTAAAACCCTAGCAATCCTTTCCTTAGGGTAAACCTCACCTCAATCTCTCACACATACATATCATATGCCCTCTGACCAAAATACATATATATATAATAATCTAAAATTTATCACTGGACTATGAATTTCTTGAAAGCAGGGAGAAACTTCTCTAAATTACAATCCTGAACAAGCAGAATGTGGGACCTCAAGTAAATCCTTACTGAAATGAAAAGTGGGAAAAAAATGCCCTCTGTAAGTCTTGCAGACTTTGTAAGTATAAACCCTAGGTGTAAACGCTTCCCATCTGGCTTCTTCCTACAACTTCTTTCTTTACGTGTCTCTCGCCTTCATCCCCCTATTTCCTATAGCCTTTATGAAGCAAAACACAATTACACGCTCTAGCTCCATGAAGATTTATCAATTATGTACCCTAAAGAAAATGCAGTATGTTGAAAAAGTCACCCTAAAAAATGGAAACCTTGCTTTACAGTTTCCAACTCTCAAAAACAAGTATTAACAACAAGCATTCATGGCAACTGACATGCTAGCTTATTTTCTTATTTTCACATCTATCTTTTAAACGCCAGAAGCCCACCTACCTTAATGTCAGTGTAAAGACTGATGTCCCCCAGTGATTCTATGACAATAGCTATATTTATACTATACGACTGACAACTTGGATCTTTTTTGTTTTGTGGATGCTGAGGCACTTCAGTCGGCGATGCTTGACGCACATCATTGCCCAGCTCTTTTCTTTCTAGCTCAGACAACACTTACTAAAACCACATGTCAGGAAAGCCATAAAACATGTTGTATATATACTTAAACAACAAATAAACATGGTCCCAATGAATGAGGTACCAAAAACAGATTTGCAACAACACCTTGCGAGATGGGTTAGCAGAATATGCAAGGAACTATTAAAAAAAAAAAAAATACAGCACCATTAAGGACATCTAGTAACAACAGGCCATATTCAAAACTGATAAACTGGGAGACTCCAAATGATAGGCTTTCCCTGTGTAACAGTATCAATCCCCAGTTAAAGCACCTGCGCAATTAATCAGTGTTCACATCCTGCCAGCTATCACAAAAAACACTGGTTTTCTAAGCATGATCTGAAGTCTATAAAGATCCTTAAAAACTGTTCTTGTTTAAGATGTGAATGCTGATGTCTACATAAGGTTCTGAGCCTAAAAAAGGAGAAAAAAAAAGTAAAGCATTGAGAAATCGTCATTGTAAAAGTGAAATTAGTGATGAAAACTGCCACCTGAGAGCATGAACAGGGCCATATTATTACAATGATGCCCTGCCAACGATAACCTGGATAATGAGCATGACAACCGATCGTAAGGTGGGCCGGCTCAGGCCCATGGAGAAGGAAGCTGCCTGCAAACAAGTGTAGGACTGACAGATTGGAGAGCAGACATGCTGACAATATCTGGGCATGTGAAAATATGGTACACATAGCTTTTTGTAGCTACAACTGGAGTGAAAAGTTGAAGAACCAATGCTCTAAACATTCTTTTGGAAAATATAAAAGTCCAGAAGAAATCCCAGGTAAAGGATAACATAAATTTAAATGGAATCTCTCCCACAAAATAAAGCTACCCTAATTTGATCATTTTTTTTTTAATTTCCTTAAAGAACATTATCATAAACTTAAAACTGACTTGTAAGAGTTTTATATTCAAGACTTACATAATCATCTTTGACCCTCAATACAGGTACATTGCTATCTTTGATCCTCAGTATAAGTAAAGGTTTCAACATTTAAACCAAAACAAAATTACTTGAGATCCCTCATTTAACTGCTACTAGGAATCTGACTAAATGCTTTCTACCATGAACATGAAGGTATTTACACTGTTCTCACATCTAAAGTATCTCCTGAATACCTAGATACAGGCTTCATAGAGCAAAATATATAATCATCTTTTTGTTGGTATTTCACCAGATCACCACATACTAAAATACTTCTTTAAAAATGAGAAAACAGAAGGGGGTTCTGTCTGGCTCAGTCAATAGAGCATGAGACTCTCGATCTCAGGGTTGTGAGTTTGAACCCCACGTTGGGTGTAGAGATTACTTAAAAAAAGAGAAAGAAAACAGAATTACACATCTACCAAAGCTAACAGGATGAAGACTATGCAACATTACAAAGTCCTTCAAATGTTCATTTAGAAAAGTGCATGAAGAATTACATAATTTTCAAATCACTAACTTACTAATTTTAACAGTAGTCTTTGTGTTTCAAGTATTTTAATAACATGAAAGTTTATACTTGAATACAGATGGTTTTTATCATCAAGGTCACACACTGTGAATCTGATGAAGTGTGTGTGGGCTCTAATATCTTTGAAGGGAAAAAAATCAGTGTCCAAGAGTAAACAGCCCTGGCCCAGATGTCATCTGCCTTTTCCTTGCTATCAACAAGGATAAAAAGTTGCCTTTTCTAAACTCTCTCCTACATCTCAACTATCCTAGGCTCGTACAATATTTTTTTAGATAAATTCAGACTTCACATTTAGAGGAAGTCTAGTGTCCGGTCGAGTCAGACTGTTAAATTCAAACTTTGGCTCTGGCATTAGCTAGCAGCTGCACTAAGGTAAATTCCTTACCCTGCGTCCCTCAGTTCTAAAATGGAAGTAGCAACAGTACCTATGCATTAGAAAAGGTTTGCGATGAGAAAAAGAGTTAACACGTACAAAGCACATAGAGCACAGTTAAGTACTTTACTCCATAAGTATTAGTTGGTGTTAAAATAATTACTATCATTCTAACTAAATTCTATCTTATTCTTAGCCCAATACTCTCTTATACCAAGATCCCTTCCATCCTGATTCAGTCACTGAATGAGTGAGCCCATCTCTTGCCATCCATAAGTTTAATAATTTGCCATGTGATTATCACAGAAGCCATTGTCTTCCAAGCGGAACAGAGCTTGCTAGCAAACTTATAATGTAAAACCAGTCCACTCACTAATAACACTCCTTTGCAGAAGAGAACACACATACATTATTGGAAGGAAAGATGGCAGAAGTATTTACACCTACATTTTTGTTTTTCAAGACACTTACATCTACACTTTTATTTTTCAGAAGGGAAAATGGAGCCTCAGAGGCTGGAGGGTATCTCTATGTGGTTAGCAGCATTCTGGTCCTTTAATTTTTCAACTTATTAAGCAAGAATAAGGGAATTTAATGCTAATATAAATATATTCTATGGGCTGAGGAAGAACAGTATCAAATACAATGAAATAATATCATTTACCCAAAGAGATTACGTTCACGCTTAGCTGCATAAATAATACTGGCTTCCGCTGGAATTACCCACTTCACTGGTGGGCGAAAAATTAACATAACTGAAAGATTTTGAATCTATAGCATTAACACATTGAGAACAATCTTAAGAAAGTTCCCAAGATTACACCATACTATGAAAATTATCCAATAAATACAACCTTCCTTTCATATCTGTCTGCCTCATGCACCCACTCCCCAAGATTCAGAAAAAATGACCTGAAATGAGGGTTTTGACAAGACACTCCCATTACAAAGAAAAAGAAAAGCATCATTCTACTTTTGTACATATTTGCCATTAGACTCTCCACAAATAACACTGTGAAGAATCAAGTTCAGCACCATGGCCTGTAAGCTTATCAACATGCTGCTTTCCTGTTTAGCTTACCAGAGTCCGTGTTTACCAAAACACCCAGAGGGTCTGCATTTGCCTTGGGCGGATCTTCAGGCTTCGAATCACGCAAGCTACTACCAGATCCAGTGGCTGCTGTCTGTCCAACACAGTCATTTTTCCATTTGTGATGCCTGCCAGGACTTCTGATCTTTGCCATATGTGAATGTCTGGACATCCCTTTCATCTTGCTGGAGTGAGAAAAATGCAATTCTTAATATAAAAGGCACTGACCCCCCAAGAAAAAGAAAAAAAAATTTGTTTTTGAGAGAGACCACAAGAAAGCACCAGTGGGGGAAGGGCAGAGAGAGAGAGAAAGAGAGAATCTCAAGCAGGCTCCTGCCCAGTGGGGAGCCCAATGCAGAGCTCGATCTCAGGGCCATGAAATTATGACCTGAGCCAAAACCAAGAGTCTGACGCTTAACACACTGAGCCACCCAGGTGCCCTCCTCCCAAGAAAAATTTAAAGGAGAGTACTGAATGCAAAAGAAACCTAGCCACCAAATCAATCATTCATTTGTAGCCTACTACATTCAAGAGATAAAAGAAAGAAACTCAATGGCTTCCAAGGACAGGGAACTTTATGGCAGAACTTTAATAAAATAACACACGACAATAAATACCACTTTATGAATTCCAAGGTGTACATTTCCTCCCGTATTTTAACCCCTCTGAAAATGGTCTATGTTGTAGGATCAACAGGAGGTGAATTTAACTGGCAGAATTTTCATTCTGATTGTGCATAAAAGTGTTTCTTAAACTTACAAAGTGTGTTAACTCTTGTCTAGTCATTCTACAGGCGTCTTAAAGTTTCTGACGCACTTACAAATATGCTGCCTTGTTTGATCTTCATGACAGCTCTTTGAAATTGGCTAGACAGGTACTACTCTCTTCACTTTGTAAGAGGATAAGCTTAAAGATCATAAACTGAGCACAGTTTCACAGCTATCTCAAATCAAGTGCCCTCTCAATGACTACAATTACTCCTCTTAGAAGGAAAAACAGTGCTTACACAAGCATATTCTAATGTAAGCTATGTATAGGGAAAAATTTCAAAAAAAGGTTTGTTACACATTCTCAATAGAAAATACAAAGTATCCTTTGGTGGGGATGAATTTTCACAAAAATATATTTTTTTTCTAATTTGTCATTTACCAGAATTCTTTTTTTGTTTGGTTTTTTTTTGTTTTGTTTTTCATTAATAATGGAGGCTGCAGTTAGGAATATCGAAATTAGAAATCTGGGTTCAAATCCCAATTTTGCTACTTACTAGCTGTGCCTCTTGGACAATATTAATATCCCTGAGTCTGCTTAATCCCTTGTTTGTAGAAAGGGAATCACAGACACATAGAATTAATATAAAGTGCCACAGTGAGCCCTTAATAAATGGTAGTTATTACCATAACATTTTCTAAATAACTTGCTAAGCCAACATATTCGGTTAATATTTCTGTAATCCAAAGGTTCTTAATTCTTTTAGGGTCACCATAATCCTTACAAAGTCTCATTCCAAAAAATCATATATAGGCTCCAAATTTTGCAGAAAACCATGGACCGATTTCTAATGTGCAACCGCAGACGTCAGGCCTCAACAGTTTCATCACAGGTAAAACAAGTTAAGAGTCTTGCCTCTGGCTCACAGTCCCCATGAGGATGATGAAGAGATGCCACTTTCCATAGGCTCCCATTCACAGAAGCCTTCCCTGTATTCTGCTCCTACAGTACCTCACCACAGATGACTTCTAAATGATCATTTTTAAGGTATTCAGTAATAAGCAATGAATTAGAATGGCCTTTTTTTTAAGATTTTTTTTTCCAGTAATCTCTATACCCAACATGGGGTTCGAACTCACAACCCCAAGATCAAGAGTCTCATGATCTACTGACTGAGCCAGCCAAGTGCCCCTGGAATGACCTTTAACTGATGAGATCAGTAAGACTTCACTGAAAAGTGATGTATCTGGAAGTTGCACTGCCCCACCTTTGAGGGAGTAGTTCCTTTACACAGTTGCCTAACAATCATTTACAGGGAAAAGTTTAGGGGCGCCTGGGTGGCTCAGCTGGTTGAGCATCTGAGTTCAGCTCAGGTCGTGATCTCACAGTTGGCGAGTTCAAGCCCATCGAGCTCGCTGCTGTCAGTGCAGAGCCCGCTTGGGATCCCCTGTCCCCCTCTCTCTGTACCTCCCCCACTTGCACTCTCTCAAAAAGTAAATAAAACATTAAACGTAGATAAATAAATAAAATAAAAAGTTTATTTAATCAACACTTTAAAACACTTAAAGTATAACATAAGTTAAAGTGTAGATGCACATGAAGTGGAGAGATAAAGGAACAATTACAACTAAAAAGCTAATAGAGGGGGAGCAGAATATTAACAAATTATTCAATTATTCCAAAAGGAGGCAAGGAAGGAAACAACAACAAAAAAAACAGGACATATAACAAAAAAAATTAGGGCGCCTGGGTGGCTCAGTCGGTTAAGTGTCCAACTCTTGATTTCAGCTCAGGTCACGATCCCAGCCAAGGTTGTGGGATCGAGCCCCTCATCAGGCTCTGCGCTGAGGATGGAGCCTCCACTTATGATTCTCTCTCTCTCTCCCTCTGCCCCGCTCTCCCACTTGCATACTGTCTCTCTCTCTCTCTCTCTCTCTCTCTCTCAAAAAAAAAAAAAAAAAAAAAAAAAGGATACAAAAAGAAAGGCAAAGAAAAACCTTTTCAGACACACAAAAGCTGAAAGAAGTCACCTCCAGCGGTTCTTTACTACAAGAAATGTCAAAGAAAGTGTTTTAGCAAAAGGAAAATGCTATTAGACGAAAAGATGGATCACCATTAAAGAATGAAGAGTACCAGAAATGGTAAATATGTAGGTACCCCAGCCATCAGCCAGGCTAGATCAGCCATCAGCCTACCAAACCCCAGCTGTGACTGAACTTTGTCAAGATCTAACTGAACCCCAACTGACTCCAGATATCTGAGCGATTAATACTTGCTATTTTATTGGGGGGAAAAAAGGACACTCATTAAGAGAGTAAAAAGGCAAGTCATAAGTTGTGAGGGTATATTTGCATATATACACTCTACTCAAAATAGGATCTGTATCTAAGTAAATAACTCCTACAAATCAAGAAAAGCAACCCAATTAAAAACTGGTCAAAAACTTGAACTGGCACTTCACAAGAAAATAGCAAAATTGGGGTGCCTGGGTGGCTCAGTCGGTTAAGCGTCCGACTTCAGCTCAGGTCACGATCTCACGGTCCGTGAGTTCGAGCCCCGCATCAGGCTCTGGGCTAATGGCTCAGAGCATAGAGCCTGCTTCCGATTCTGTGCCTCCCTCTCTCTCTGCCCCTCCCCCATTCATGCTCTGTCTCTCTCTGTCTCAAAAATAAATAAACGTTAAAAAAAAATTAATAAAAATAGAAAATAGCAAAATGGCTGATAAGCAAATAAAAAGGTGTCCAACATCAGCAGCACCTGGGTGGTTTGGTCAGTTGAACGTCCAACTTTTGATCTGGGCTCAGGTCACGATCCTAGGGTTGTGGAACTGAGCCCTGCGTCAGGCTCTGCACTGAGCATGGAGCCTGCTTGAGATTCTCTCCCCACCCCACCCCTCTTCCCTGCTCACGCACTCTTGCTCTCTCTCTCTCCCTAAAATAAAAATGGTGGGGGGGGGGGGTGCCTGAGTGGCTCAGTCAGTTAAGCATCCAGACTCTTGATTCTCGCTCACTCACGGTTTGTGAGTTCAAGCCCCGTGTCGGTCTCTGCACAGCCAGCAGGGAGTCTGCTTGGGATTCTCTCTCCAACCCCTCTCCGCCCCTCCCCTACTCACACTCTCTCAAAATAAATCAATTTTTAAAAATAAAAAGTAAAATAAAATAAAAATAAAAATAGGGGCAACATGGGTGGCTCAGTTGGTTAGGCATCTGACTTGATTTCGACTCAGGTCATGATCTCATGGTTCACTGGATTGAGCCCATGTCAGGCTCCATGCTAACAGCATGAAAGCCTGCTTGGGATTCTCTCTGTCTCTCTGTCTCTCTCTCTGTCTCTCTCTCTCTCTGCCCCTCTGCCACTCACACACACTCTCTCTTGCTCTGTCCCTCTCAAAATAAACTTTAAAAAATTTTTTCTTAACTTTTAAAAAAGGTGTCCCACATCATTAGTCAAGAGAGAAATGGTATGACATGAGAAAAAGGCATAACTAAGCATTAGTCAGGAAACAAGGGCAATTAGATACACAATCAGTACGAGTGTAAATTGGTACAACCATTGTGGAAAACTGTTCGGCTTTACCTATCAAAGCTAAACATACAGATGCCCAATGATCCAGCATATATATGACCAGTGAAAATGAGTACTTATGTTCCCAAAAGACATGTAAAGGAATGTTCGGGGTGCCTGGGTGGCTCAGTTGGTTAAGTCTGACTTCCACTCAGGTCATAATCTCACAGTTCGTGAGTTTGACCCCTGCGTTGGGCTCTGCACTGACCGTGCAAAGCATGCTTGGGATTTTCTCTCTCTCAAAATAAATAAACTTTAAAAAAAAAAGAAAAGGATGTTCATTAGTAACAGCTTATTCATAATAATCCACACTGGAAACAACCCTAATGTCCAACAGTAGAATGGATATTCTTACAAATGAGTTCTACACAAGAATGAACAGTTTACAGCTACACATGAAATGAATGAATAGCACAAAATAATTCTGAACCATAGAAATCTTACACCAAAGAATATATATTATATGATTTTTATATAAGGTTCTAAGAGCAGGCAAAATAAATCTGTGATGACAGAAATCAGAAGAGAGGTCATCTTTGCGGAGAGGCATCGAACTAGGGAGAGCTTAAGAGAGATTTATGAGGCGAAGACATTTTGTATATTAATCTGTGTGGAGGTTGCACGGATGTATAGGTGTATGTGTGTATGTGTATAAACCCGAGTTGTACACTTGAGATTTACAGATTTTGTTTATATTAAAAATAAACTTTAGCAAAAAAATAAAATGGAGACAATTTTTTTTCAATTTTTTTTTTTAATGTTTATTATTTTTGAGAGAGAGACAGAGAGCAGCAGGGAAGGGGCAGAGAGAGGGGGAGACACAGGATCGGAAGCAGGCTCCGGGCTCCGAACTGTTAGCACACAGCTTGACGCAGGGGTCGAACTCACTGACCGCGAGATCATGACCTGAGCTGTAGTCAGCGGTCCAACCGACCGAGCCACCCAGGGGCCCCAAAATGGAAACAATTTTGAACAAACTTCTATGAAGGTGAGGGACTGGGGAAAACAGGGCGTCTCAGAGGCCGCTGGTGGGAGAGCAAGCTATGACAGCTATTTGGCAGTTAACCATTAATACTGCAAATACACATTTTATCTTTTGACTCAGCAAATCCACTTCTAGGAATCCATCCTTAGAAATATTTGTACATGTGTAAAATGTATGTGCAGGCCAAGCATGGCATATTTTTATTCGTAAAAGATTGGTAAAAACTTAAGTACCTGTCAACGGGAAATTAGTTTTAGAAAAGAAAAAAAAAACAAAAAACCTGTGGGTTACCCTTAGGGTTCTATACATCCTTGAAGAATGAGGAGGCTTGTTATTTATTAATATGGGACAATCTCCAAATATATCATTTGGCTAAAAAAGCAAGATATAGAAATAGTGTCAAAAAAGGAGAAAGTAAAAAAAAAGACTACTATCTTATGTGCTATATGAAGTATCTCTGGAAGGAAAAATGGGTTGTCTCTGAGAAGGACAACTGTTTAGCTAGGAGACAAAGACAGAAAATACTTATTAACGAGTCTTTGTGAAAACCACGCGAATATGGGGTATTATCTGTTTAAAAATATAATTTAAAGAAATCCTGGGGGCGCCTGGGTGGCTCAGTCGGTTAAGCGGCCGACTTCAGCTCAGGTCACGATCTCACGGTCCGTGAGTTCGAGCCCCGCGTCGGGCTCTGGGCTGATGGCTCAGAGCCTGGAGTCTGCTTCCGATTCTGTGTCTCCCTCTCTCTCTGCCCCTCCCCCGTTCATGCTCTGTCTCTCTCTGTCTCAAAAATAAATAAAACGTTAAAAAAAAATTAAAAAAAAAAAAATAATAATAATAAAGAAATCCTGAAGTTAAAAATTTATAAAAGCAGAGATTTCAGAATCAGAAATGTAGAAATTTTAAGATTTTGGTGTATGCTCGTTTATTAATTTTCAGCATACTCGTTTAAAATAAGCATTGAGGGGCGCCTGGGTGGCGCAGTCGGTTGGGCGTCCGACTTCAGCCAGGTCACGATCTCGCGGTCCGTGAGTTCAAGCCCCGCGTCGGGCTCTGGGCTGATGGCTCGGAGCCTGGAGCCTGTTTCCGATTCTGTGTCTCCCTCTCTCTCTGCCCCTCCCCTGTTCATGCTCTGTCTCTCTCTGTCCCAAAAATAAATAAAAAAACGTTGAAAAAAAAAATTAAAAAAAAAATAAATAAATAAAATAAGCATTGAGTTGGGGTGCCTGGGTGGCTCAGTCTGTTGAGCCCCCGACTCTTGATTTTGGCACAGGTTATGACCTCATGGTTTGTGAGTTCAAGCCCCGTGTCTGGCTCTGTACTGAGAGCATGGAGTCTGCTTGGGATTCTCTCCTCCCCCTGCCCCTCCCTGGCTTGTGCACATGCGGGCACGCTCTCTCCCTCAAAATAAAGAAATAAACATTTAAAAAAATAAAATAAAATAAAATAAAATAAAATAAAATAAAATAAAATAAAATAAGCATTGAGAATGCAAGCGATTTTAAGGAACTTACCCATACTGTGTTGTTGTCAAAACTGCTCCTCTCTTTTCCTTTTCAAGTTTTAATTTTTTCTTTCTTTCAATATTGGCCAGAGTAGGGTAGTTTCTAGAAAACAATAAAAATCAATTATAAAAGGGCTTTTAGAGTACAAATTTAATTATCTAATCAAGCAATTACTGCATTTAGCAATTTCTGTTTATTTAATAACTAATACAATAAATCATTTTAAACCTTTAATTCTTTCTAGAATTTTTTAAGGGAAAAAAAGTAGACTGTGACAATGCTACTCAAGTAGACCAGCTGTCAGTCCACAAACTGTCACCAGTCGATGAGTAGATAAGGAGCTTATACTAGAATGTGAATTAAATATATCATAAAATGTGCTCAAACTGATATAGTTCATTTATTTGCCATTTATCCATAAATACTATTTAAAAAATGTAAGTCTATGCAATTACTTATGCAAATACATACTAGGTACACCCAAAGTTACCAAAACGAGGAAGAAACAGTTCTCAAAAAAAGATAAGAAAAGCACACAAATAGCTATTACAAAGGGCAAAATATAATAAAAGTACCCCAAAGAGGTACAAAGACTGGGTGGGAGGAAATGATCATATCCAGCAGGAGAAATCCAGAAGAAAGATGAAAGAAATTAGTCTTACATGGTGTTAATAAACAGAAATCAGATGGAAAAGCTTCAGTGTTCTAAGCAGAATAAACAATACAAACAAACCAAAGCCTCAGAAGGTGTGCAAGATATCCAGGGAATGGCAAGTGGTTCATTTTGTACGAAACAGTTACAAGCAATCAGACAGAAAGGGAGGCTGAGGCCATTAAATGTGCCTTGAAACCAGACTAGAAAGTTTATATTTATTTCAGTGACAATAGGGAGCCACTGAAAGTTATGAACAGGGAGAGCTCTGTGTAAGGCAGTGATTAAGATTAAATCTGACAGCAATGTGCAAGATGAATTGCTCTGACAAAGCTTTCTTTGTCCCTTGGCACAGTTGTGTGGAGATGCAAACTCTGGTGGTGAGGGGAACAGATCTTAGGAGTATAAAAAAAGCACAGACAGAGGGGGAACACAGCTCTCTACCACTCAGCTTGGCTGATCATCAGAGTAAGTATTTTAAGAAATATCAACAAATTGTGTTCTGCCATTGTTTCTAGGACATTGTTTCCACCCCAACTTCCCCTTTTTTGTTTTTGTTTTTGTTTTTTAACACCTGCATCACTGATTTGAATGGCACAGACAACATGAAGCCTTTGGGTTGGCCACAATGGAAGATAAGAATGGAAATGACATTGAGTAAGTGGTGAAATAATCAGAAAAAAGGCAATGAATTTCAATGAGGACCGTGCAAAGCAATCTATTCAGCCAAGGAAAGTAAACGCCATAAATAAAAGATGATGAATGTACAAGCTATAAATAAACATAAGAGGAGAAGATCAAGGTCATAGGAGACAAAAATCTGACAGCCAGTCAGCACCATATGACTGGACTTTTGGAAAGCAAACATAATCTAAGGTTATGTGAAATGGAGTCTGGCATACGTACAAGTGTGAAATCTTCCTCTCATGATATTCAAAAGTGGTCAGAAACTCTCAGGGCACTGTGTTCAGTTTTGTGCCCCTACACTGAAGAGGAATGTTGAGGAAAAATAAAACTTGGAAGGGATTCAGAAGAGATTCAAAGATCATTAACAAGATGAAAAAGAAAACCTCTGAAGAAAGATGAAAGGACCTGGAACTATTTGCAGCCTTTAAAAGAGGAAGAGAAATGACAATAAACGCTCTGACAGGAAGGATGGCAGCCAGCTGGTCCCAATCTGAAGACAGAAACACGCAGACGCAGAAATGGTGAGAAAAACGGTGATGACGTTCGCAGGCCCCACAGTGTCTAGGCAAGTGACTCACAGCCACTCAACACCCTTCACATCTCCGAAATTCACTTCTTACTACGAATGTTTCTTCAACACTTTTCTTCTGAGTACTGCAGACCCTGACCATGTTGAGCCATACGCCAAGCACTAAAGACTTGGTGCCACAGTGGGCCACGAACAAGCAAACAGAGGCTACCTACGTGCTTCCCAAAGGTAAAGAATGTAAATGTGACAGCAAGGGGATTTTAGGTGAGATCTAAGAAAGAACTCCTTAAGACATCAAGGAGGTTGTGCAAACTCCGATGGTGAAAGTCTTTTAAAACAGCTCACTTTGCCTCTAGCCGATACTAAAGTAACACTTTCCTAAAGGTAAGGGCTCTTTTAATATCCCTTGAAAAGCTACAAGATGCCATTTTTCAGTGCTTGAGTTAATAAAACCCTCTTCCAAATTTATGCCATTCCTATTTACACAGCACCCGAAGACTAAAAACTAGGAAAAGCAAGGGCACTAGAAAGCAAATTATCCAAAAAAAAAGGAAAACCAGAAACACAAGACCTTGTTACATATAGAGCAACATTAATACTGAAACACAAGAATAAGGAAGAGTTTGCAGCTTTGATTAAAAAAGCCATATGCCCTTTTTCCTTCTCCTCCTTCTTTCCTGTCTTCCCTACTCTGTCTTCCCCTTGCCTCAGCCTTTAGCCTGCAGTGATGATCCTTAAGCACTGAGGTCGATAAACGGTCAAAACTATGCCAACCGTGATCTCGGCACACATCATTCCGGTCATACTCTGACTCTTTCCTTCTCAAATCACCACCCATTTGTTGACTTTTCCCCTAAGCTTATTCTCTATATAAACACAATCCCTCTTTACTGGCACTGACCCACAACTGCTTCCACACAAGCCATACTACTGTATTTTTATTTCAAAGTCTTTCTGGACTTCAAAAAGACGTAGCATGTTTTAGAAGCAGACCCCCTCTGTTGGAATTCTGAAAGAATTGGGGTTACAACTTAAAAGAATTTCCTCAGCACCACAGTAACTAGTGAAACATGTATCACATTACTACTCCACCTAGTGGACTCCCTGTCTACTGTGAAATACGTTTCAACGTTTCTAGCAAACTTCCACCGCTGCTTTCAGATAGATTCTGTGTTCTAGAATGCCAAATCACAGCATTTATACCTCAAAGGTCAGGAATTAAGAAAGAATTGCTTCTGGCAGGGTGGGTTGCAGACTATTAGCAGAAAGCCTTAAAGTTGTTTTTTGGTTTTTTATTTTGAGAGACAGTGCGTGCAGCATGCGCGTGCAAGCAGGGGAGGGGCAGAGAGAGAAGGAGAGAGAGCATCCCAGGCAGGCTCCACGCTGTCAGCACAGAGCCTAACGTGGGACTCGATCCCATGAACCGGGAGATCATGACCCGAGCCGAAATCAAGAATTTGACACTCCACCGACTGAGCCACCCACGCACCCCAGAAAGCCTTAAAGTTTTTAAACACAGTGGGCATCTCCAAGTTTGGCTGGATAAAGGAATAAACGTAAAGATGTACTTCCTTTAAAGATAAACCAAATCTTTAGCATTCTCTTCCAACTCTAAAATTCTTACTGTATGAAAATCTTTTACATTTTTTAACATAGCAATTACATAAAGGCTTTACCTTCCCTGTATATCAAAGAATACAATGCCTTCCTCAGACAGAAGGTAGCACTCAAAAGATAAAATTCAAGACATATGGATTATTCTGCCACATTGATGTGAAATTTATTCTTTTTAGGCCTTCAAATAACATTTTTTAATAGAGAATGATAGAATTTTAAAACGTAAATATATTTTTATAATTGGTTTTTATAAAAACTGCTAGTGGAAAGAATATTCACATATTCTTAAGAGATCTATCAAATGTACCAAAAAAGAAATGTTTCCCAGGCTTTTTATTAATAAAGTACACTTAGAGAAACAATGTATGAATATTTTCAGAGAAAGAACTTGAGGAACAAGATATGGAATAACCTCAGATGAATCAGCAAGTGCGAAGGGATCGTCTCAGAGCACTTTATTATTATTTTTTTAATGTTTTTATTTATTTTTGCGACAGAGAAAGACAGAGCATGAGCAGGGGAGGGGCAGAGAGAGAGGGAGACACAGAATCCGAAACAGGCTCCCGGCTCTGAGCTGTCAGCACAGAGCCCGACGCGGGGCTCGAACCCACAGACTGTGAGATCATGACCTGAGCCGAAGTCGGACGCTTAACCGACTGAGCCACCCAGGCGCCCCACAGAGCACTTTATTAATAAGGCAACATCACAGGTATAAACTTCATCCCAAGTTGTCATCCTCACCCAATATCCTCATTCTCTTTCAACATCTCTAAATTTCACAAATCTGTAACTTCATTTATTCACTCCACAGGTTTACCCATTCCTTTCCCAAGGCATTTCTGTCCACTGTCATGGGATACTTTCAGCCTACATTCTAAAAACTAGAACTATACTCTATCCCCTCTGTCCCCACCTATCTTACATAAAAATCATCACCAATAAGCATATTAAACACTTGCTCAAGTCCATCCTTTAGTCAGGATAGAGCTGCTTCCAAATACCACTTAAGAGGTTTGAAATTAAAAAAAAAAAAAAAAAAGAGTTTTGAAATTCAAGGAGCTTTAAACTTGGCCACCAAGCACCGAGGCCAACACTACGAACTGCCTGTTCTCCCCTCTTCCTTAACAATTTCATTTGGGGATGCTCCACCAACCCTGTCGTCACTAAAAGTGGTCAAGCAACCCACTTATAGCCAATGAGAGCTACGTGGGAGTCTCTTGGTCGGGTCTAAAAACAGAGCTACTGTTCTGCCAATGAAAAGAGGCAAACTCAGCTTTGTGTGTCTTTTGCCTTTTTCTTGTCGTCTTGCCTAGAATGAGGGCTTAATATTTGGATATGCAGGAACCTTCCAGCGGACATGAAGAAAGCCACCAACTAAGGAGCAACAAGCAAGAAAATGTGCCTGATGATGCTGCTAAGCAGCAGTAGCCCCAGACTTTTTTTTTCCACTTGGGAAAAACAGACCTCTTTGTGCTAAGCTAAGATAGTAAGGTTGCTGATCCATTTACTGAAACAGGATCCTAACTGATGTAATCACCAGTGCATCCTAGCCATCCTCTTTGATCCGAATGCTGTCCATGCCCAACTAGGCATATCTGGATTTAAAAACTCGCCTCCTAAAAGCAGTTCCTTATAAAGTTAAACATACGCTTCTTATAAAGTTATACATATGGTTATCCTATGACAAATCAATCCCACTCTCAGGTATTTACCCGAGTCAAAAAAAAAAAAAAAAAGTCTAAACAAAACAAAGACCTGTACATCAATGTTTACAAAAGCTTTACTCATAATTGCCAAATACTGGTAACATCCCAATGTCCCTCAGTTGAGAAGTAAATGAACAAATTGTGGTACATCCATATAGTGGAACAGCACAGCAACAGAAAGGGACGAACCACTACCACATACAACAATATAAATGAATCTCAAAGGCACTGTGCTAATAAGCAAGAGTCAGACTCAAAAAGTCACACACCGTATGATTCCATCGACACGATATTCTGCAAAGGCACAAACACATCAACGGGAAACGTATCAGTGGTTGTCAGGGGCTAGAGCTGGGCTAGAAGTTGACCACATCGGGCATGAGGGGATGTGGGGGGATAATGGAATAGTTCTATACCTTGACTGCGGTGGTGATCACGCGACTACATACATCTGTCAGAACTATGCATTAAAAAGGATGAATTTCACTGTGTAGACAACATACCTTAAAATAAAGGGGGAGGAGAGGTGAGCGGGCACTATACCTCCTATAAGAAGTTTTGTAAAACAAATTAGTAACCCTGCCTGCCTTCCAAAGATTCCAAGTACACCTTAACCAGTCATTATTATCCCTACATGGCTAAAATTCAGCCTTTACTTGCCTGTGGTCTCATGGCCACCTCACATATATTTATCTTAGAGCTCATATTAGGTTAAGAGTCTGAAAGGCAAGTGTCTACTGCTTTAAGTTTTTGGTGACCTCAGCCACATACAATGTTTGCCTTTTGAAATACTGAATGTTTCTCTCTAATTTTTAAGCTAACCAATTGTCAAGAAGTTAGTCAAACATACGTTAACATAAATTCAAAGGGTACTAGGATTTCTTGCTACCATTAGAAAGTCAAACTAGCCTTCTACTAGGGATTTTACACAGGCTACCTAAGCTGGTTTTCATCTTCAAAGGCTAAAGCATTTTTTACACAAAACCACAAGGGGGCATAGTTCATATGCATGTGGGGAAGCTACGTTAGAAAAGAAATGCATTCAGACACACATCAATTTGGCTGGTCTAGTGATGGTCTGTCCTATGTGGTGAGAATTTAATGTTCAAAACCACAGCAGTTTAAGTACTATTAGCTATTATTACTGGCTTCCAACCACAATTATTAATCAGATCAACACATTTCTGCCCAATTTCTTTAGAAACGACAAAGGTACAAAAATAAATAAATAAAAATGACAAAGGTATGGTTTAAAACAGGAATTAAAAATATGAATCTCAGCAAAATTTCTACAAACACTTACTTGAATATACCATAAGAGAATTACACCCATAATAAAAACATTTTCCAGTCCCATAAACATATACCAACATTTACAAACATCCCTTAGATCTATGGCACCAGGAGGTAAAACAGCCACATATTTATATTTCTAAAGACTATAATTTAGTTTTTTTTAAAAAAAAGACACATATGCAAAGAAGTTCATTAATAGGATCATAAGGGACATCTGTATTAAAGTGGCAGACAGAAAAGAAGGACAAGATAGTCCTCTAGCCAGATGAGGGGGAAAAAAGCCCTCAAGAGGCAGGATTTAGCTGGTCTAAGGGCAAAACTCAAAGATAGAATAGGTAAGATTTTTCTAGAAGTAACCGCATGAGCAAAACTGAAGCTGAAAGGCCAGAAAACCTGTTTGGGAGACGCTTAGTAACAGGTCTAGCCGGGACAAAGAGCTCCTAGGAGCAAGAAATGTGGAAATAATCAGAAAATGCATGTTAAGCCCACATTACAGAATCCTGACTGCCACTTTTAAGGAGCTGTTTTTACTGGCATCTTTGTTGGCTAAACTAAATAAAATCAGTTTAACAAATTTATTGAAATTTTATTCTACATAGTCACCTATATAACCAAGAAATGTATGCCTATTGAACATCTAATTTTGCACAACAAGGAACAAATACTAAGAAAATGACCCAGCCTTCTCATCAGTTAAGTCAGTTCCTTGCAGAGAACACTTCAACTGTGTGATTTTCTTGAACAGCGCTCAGCACCTGAGCCAGAGCTGACATTTTTGCCAGGTGGCTACAACGAAGGATGAAGGAATAAGGAGCTGAGATATTAACCAGAGGAGCTGAAGCGAAGGGAAGACAGAGAGGATGATGGAAGAAGAAAGTAAAAGGGGTAAGGGATGGGAGGTCTCAACTAGTCCCAGACCAGGCAGAGGTAACAGAGCTGGACAGAATGGAGGTTATGATCAAAGAGGAGTATGCCCAGGGGAGCCTGGCTGGCTCAGTCAGTAGAGCATGTGACTCCTGATTTGGGGGTTGTGAGTTCAAGCCCTACATTGGGTGTAGAGATTACTTAAAAAAAAAAAAAAAAAAAAAAAAAACACTTTAAAAAAATTAGAAAAGAGGAGTATGCCCAACTTTAAGATTTTCAGGACAAAAAGTCCAGAGAATGACCACAAAAGAGGCTAAAATTGCATGCACAGAGGTGAAGGACACTGGAAATCCGAATATGAAAAGGTACTGAATGAACTATTACAATCTGAGTCTCAAAAAGTCAGGGGAATTCAAAGTATACACACTTCTGTTGGAGCATCAAATATGTCAAGGGCAGGTGGCAAAGGCAGCTGCAACCATCTTGTTGGGAATCACTGGGGAGGGTGTCAGAACTGCAGAGATCTGTGTAGACAGATGGCAGGAAACTCAAAGGAGAAGAGCGAAGGAGCAATCAATCACCTGTGTCCACATCAAGGAGCCCCTACATGTCACAAAATCAAATAATCACTTTTTGTTCTTGCTTTATCTGACCTTTCCACAGCAAACTACACTGTTACTACTAACCACATCTTCCTTCTTAAAATTCTCCTGTCCACTGGCTTCTGTGACATGTCATGTTCTTAGCTCTCTTCTACCTCTCTGGCTCTCAACTCAGCAGTCTTGTTGGTTTTTATCCTGTTAGGCTGCCTTCTCCTTTCACTCTGTCCTCTCTGTCCTCTCTGGGGAGAATGTCTTTACATTTGTAATTTCATGATTTAAAAATATCTATCTCCAGCCCAGTCCAGTCCAAGTCCCAATATCTACGCAACATCTTCAAGTAAGTATCTCAGAATCTCCTCATACTGAACAATGTCCAAAATCAGTATCTCCACACCCTCTTCCAGGATTCGCCTCTCAGATTCACCAAGTTCCTGTCAGGAACTTGGAAGTCTCCTCAAAACCTGTTTCCTCCTCTACCTCACATTCTATCACCAAATAGTGCCCATTTATCTCCCAAATGTTCTGTACCCACCTAGTTCTCTCTGTCTGTAACACTGCCATCTTCTAAGAGCTTCTGTCATCTCTTACCTATAGTCAAGTCCCTTGAACATGCCAGTCCATCTGGACACTACTCTCTGCCTCCCCTCATCTTTTCCTAGTTAGATCTGAGTTTAGCTCAACTTCCCTTTGTCAAGGAACACTGCACTCCTCCAGACTAGATTGAGGTCCTTCTCTTACAGGCTGAGAAGGAAGGAAGGATTGTGAGAGAGTAAAATAGCTAGACTTGTAGCAGAGGGTCAACGGAGGTGGTGACCATTAATAGTGGTCTAATATTCCCAAAGTTCATATAATGACTCCGTTTACACACTGACTACAGATAAGAGAACCAAAGCTGACAAATCAGAAACTCATCAGACTTTTCCTACTGAGTTAAGTGAACTCAAAACTTGAGAGATTCAACAACTAAGTTTACTTAGTTAACTTCTTAGTTGCTTTATAATCTTTTCTGACTAGCAGCCATTGCTACTCTCCTAAAAAGAATTAAACATTTATGAAAGGGGCTGGCACCACTGAGCTACACTAACTTGCAAATGATCAAAGTCAGGGCTAAGTAGTAAGGGGACTATGTTAGTGTTTTAGCAGTCAAGCCATTTCCACCCCATCTAGCAGGATACAATCTTCAACACTGGTAGCATCCGCTCCTGAAAAACTAAATATCAGACAGAAAGCGGAGTTAACTCCTCTTGCTTTACTATTCCTCTGTGTAAAATAATCAGAAAAACATTAAACCAGGTGATTAAAACGAAGAAGCAAAACAAAACAAAACAAAACAAAAACATATACTTGATAAAATGCTTCAAAATTCTTCACCAAGTCAAACTACATCATGGTCCTGACTACTTTGACAATGCAACTGGCTCCCTCATGCCAAGACTGGGTCTTCCTACTCTGCACCACTTAACAGGACTTCGATCAACAACAACAAAAAGAAATTCGATCAACAAGCATTTATCCTCCACATACGAAGCTCCAGGCACAGTGCGAAGTGCAGCAGAATCAAAGATGTCCAAGACTAGGGCCAACTATAATAGAAGGCAACACGCGCTACTGTGGTCGTATTACTAAGCTACGTATTCACAAACGAGGTAGCAGATAGTGCTTTACGTTACGGCAGGCCATGGACTGGCAGCCAGTCCACACACTGATGCCAGAGTATACGTCACTTCTGTCGCTCAGCAAAATGTTTAGATCAGCTGACATCATTTTCCTAGCAAGATTTTCTGAATAATAAAAGTGATGAATAAATTCACATTCTGGTACAAGTTCCTTAACTTGTTACAGACTAGCACTCTGGCAGCACCGAGATAAAGGAAATGAAGATTGAGAAAGAGTGACAAACCAAGTGACATTTAAGACAGTCTTTCAAGATAGTAAGATTCTGCTAAGGAGATAAAGAGAAAAAGGCATTCTAGTATACTCTCTCCAAGAGGCCTAAACTCCTTCGTTCGTGAGCCAAAGATGAGACTGAAATTCTATTAAATCCACCAAGTCCATGCTGAAGTTTAAAAGTGAGACAGTGAGCGCTGTATAGAGCATAAGATAACTCTGGGGTGTATTTCATTGGAACATTTAGTCACAACCTCACACCGTACCCAAGGCATGTATTAACCCATGGCTATACTCTACTTGCTTAAAGATTCAATTCTTCCGATTATCCCTTCACCCTCTCCATCTCTGCACACTATATTAATAACCGACACAACTACACACATCTACTAAATTCTATTTGCTCTCAGTTGGCTCTAAATCTTCATGTTTATGCGGGCTTCCCTCAGAATTACCTCTGAAGCTTTAACGGGCAGTAACTAACTTTTTCACCTAATAGTATAACGTCTGGCACAATACTACATGTAAGTGGATTTAAACTAAAAACTTAAGACCTGAAGGGAATTATGGTAAGTGAAATAAGTCAGAAAGAGAAAGACAAATACCATATGATCTCACTTATATGTGGAATCTGAAAAATTAAGCAAATTAAATAATAAACAAAAAGTTCCCTATACACATAGAGATAACAAACTGATGGTTGCCAGAGGGGAGGTGGGTGGAGGGATGGGTAAAATGAGTGAAGGGGAGTGGGAGATGCAGGCTTCCAAGTATGCAATGACTAAGTCACAGGGTTAAAAGGTACAGCACAGGAATATAGCCAATGGTACTGTAACGGCATTGCATGGCGACAGGTGGCAGCTACACTCTGGTGAGCAAAACATATAAACCTGTTTAATCACTACGCTGTACACCTGAAACTAATATAACATTGTATGTTAACTATGCTCAAATAAAAAAAAAAAAAAACCCAAAAACATGTATTTTAAGAAGTTTAAAAGCGCGACAGTGAGTGCTATATAAAGCGTAAGATAACTCTGGGGTGTGTTTCACTGGGACATTTACTCAACCTCACACTGTACTCAAGGCAGGTATTAACAAAATAATAAAACATGCCATGTCATGTTTTATTGTTTGCTGGGCATCTGATCAAGCTTATCTCACTCATATATCCAAGACTTTAAGGATGATGGTAGTGAAGATAACAAATACCTATAATTTGACTAACATTCTTTTTTTCATAAAGTACATAGTCTCAAATAATTCATTACACATAAAAATGTTGAATTTAAAAATAAACTAAAACCTTAAATTGAGCTGAACAAAGTAAAAATTTGACCCCCCTGTCAAAAGTTTCAAGTATCTTTCTTGACCTTAGAAGAGAACTATCCCCTTTTTCATCTCAGGCTCTCTTCATTTTTTAGTGCCAGAAAAACACTGTTTGACTTCAAAATGCGTCTGACCATTCTAAGAGTTCTGCCTTAGTTTCAGCTTCAGGATGATATTATAGTCCTTTCTGAGAAGACAATAAAACAGTGTCCCACTGGGGTTTTTCATAGAATATCCTAGCTAGACATCTAGTAAATGTTCTTCCTTAATAAGCATAAAGCCCTAAGTCACATGGCCAAATTTCTTAGACATTACTTAAAGGAAAGAATTCCTGGCCTTTTATAATTAAGGATAAACCCGTGTATCGTTGTTGTACTCCCTCTACTTAGCATGCTGCAGTCAGTCAACAAATTTTTGCTGGGAAAAAAAAAAAAAAATCAAAGGAAAAACACAGCAAAGCATTATATATTTTTTTAGTAAGAGTACCCACTCATTACTGCCTCAACATTGAACTTCTGACACAGGGGGCATGTAGTAGCTCCCCTCAAAGAGTAGACTACAGTCCCATTATGTAACCAGTCATTTACAAAGAACTCCTATTAGGTTTTCTAAAAACTTATTCAATAATAGCCTCATATAATATAGCTTACTGTCCTATCCCCTAGCACCAACATCATAAGGGAATTCAATGAATCAAAACTACCCTAATAAAATTGTAATGCTTATATTTGAAACATCAAGTAACAATCTCAAAGTCTCTGTATACCAACTCGGAAGAACAGCAAAATTAGTCAGTACTAGTCGTTTTCAGATGAATATTTGCAATGTTAAAAAACACCAAATTTCCTTTTTCAAATTACTCATTAGAGCCAGAATGGCCATTATTTGGAAGTACTCAGCCTTGACACAGAAGAAAAATTATGTCACTAGTTCTGAACTCTTGACTCACTTCCTTCTTTCTTCCCTCCATCTTGCAATCTCCTCTGGAGTGTCTAACTTGATCTTCTTCATACCAGGAGCATGCATCTAGGGAGAAAAAGCCTGATGAACATCAGGAAGCATATTGTACATGTTTGGGTTTTGGGTTTTTTTTAATCTTTTTTAATCTTTAAGCAGGCTGCACGCCCACGTGGGGCTTGAACTCACAACTCTGAGATCAAGAGTCGCACACTCTACCGGCTAAGCCAGCCAGGCCTCCTCATATTGTATGTTTCTGACTAAATTTCAATTATGGGGGATAATGGAGACTCTGTATTCAACATTAAATTTACTAGCAGAGACAAATTTAAAACTAAGTAAGCAGGTTTTATCCATCCATATTGTGACTTTCCCTTTAAAGAAAAAGGGATAATTTCTCATGTGTTCAGATTAGTGCAATTGATAAGGAAAAAAGGAGTAATGCAATTTTGGTTACAAAGTAGGTATGTCACCCATATCTCAACTAACATCATGTACCCAAATGAATGACCCATCACCCAAAATTGAGTGAGGTAGCTAAAGAAATAATGAATACACAGAACGATTTGAAGCAGCATGGCATAATAAAGCAAGCAAAGAATTTGTGATCAAGAAACTCAAGTGCAGAAATCAGTTCTAAAGCGCTCGGTAAATCCTTTTTTTTTTTTTTTTTTTTAATGTTAATTCTGGCCAATATTTATCTATTTCACATAGTGGTCTGTGAAGATAAAACTGAATAATACAGGGGCGCCTGGGTGGCTCAGTCGGTTAAGCGTCCGACTTCAGCTCAGGTCACGATCTCACTGTCCGTGGGTTCGAGCCCCGCGTCGGCCTCTGTGCTGACTGCTCAGAGCCTGAAGCCTGTTTTGGATTCTGTGCCTCCCTCTCTCTCTGACCTTCCCCCGTTCATGCTCTGTCTCTCTCTCTGTCTCAAAAATAAATAAATGTTAAAAAAAATTTAAAAAAAAAAACAACTGAATAATACAAAGTACTCCATGTTACTTATTACTAGGCTATGTAAATGAAGAGCTGTGAAGATAACAAATCAATGAATTAAAAAGAACGTGAATTTAAAAAAACAAAACAAAAATTCACACAAGAACTTACATTTCTCCAATGGAACTGGACAATCTTCTCATGTGCACTAAAAGAACAATCTACCTCAGGACACTGCAAGAGTTTAAAGAAAAAGACTATTCAATGTTTTCTATGTTAATTTTACCCTACTACTGCATATTCAAACATAATCTCACTGAGCTACATAGTTATCCCATCTATGTGGGATAGACAGCATCCCAAACTATGTCAATAGCAAAATAAAGAGCACTCCAAACCAGGTTGTATTTAAAAAGGAATGACATTCTCAAAGCAGATAGTACAGTAACACATATCATTTACTTCTCTACTTAGTATATACATGACATCGGCAATGTTATAAAATTTTCTTAACTCCTAAAGTTGAAGGCATTCCTATAAACTGAAAAAGAACCTTTCCAAATTAAGAGCATTTTTTTTTTAAAGTACTTAATAAGGTCCAGACCAACCTTAGAGAGTGATGGGCCATGGCAAATTACACAGTGTGATTAAATGGTCAAGGGCAGCCTTAAAGGGGAAAAAACACACAAAGGTACACAGAGCAACTGGGGTGAGGCCCAGCACTCTTACTAAGCAGAGGAGGTGAGCACACACAGTTGTCAGACCTCCTTTCTTTACTGCCATCTTGCCTCTTCCTGAAGCAGTAGGCTCCCCACCCTCCAACTGCAAATCCCAGGGTCCCTATCTCAATGCGTCAAGACATCAAATGACATTTCTATGAAAACTATAAACTTTTAAGGAAAAAAAGCTTGGAATTTCTACCAAGTATACTCATTTTGTTAAAGACACTTCAGGGCAACCAAGAAAAACCTACTTTTGTATGTTCAGACATGTGTTTATCATACTTCTCTTGATTTTTAAAACCACGATCACAGGTATCACAAAAACAGTGAAAAACTGGTTCCTTTCTTTTCTGCAAACAAAAACAAGCATTAGATTTTTGATAAAAAATGTTTACTCAATGATGAAAATATAACTATCCTCTCAGTAGGATGTACTTTCTCACATAATCCCTGTATGTGGGGAAAACTTCTGAATACGTTTCTAATGAAAGGATAATTCTGTTTTGTTTTCTATAGGAAATATATTAGGAAAAACAAGCATTATAAAAAAATTGTTAAATCTGAGTAGAATATAAACTGCGAGTAGATCAAATTGGTAATCTAATTAAGGGCACAGCATATGTCAAAATGGTCTAATCAATACTCATGGTAAAACAGCATTTTGGGGCACCTGGGTGGCTCAGTTGGTTAAACGTCTGACTTCAGCTCAGGTCATGATTTTGAGGTTCATGGGTTCGAGCCCTGCATCAGGTTCTGTGCTGACAACTCAGACCCTAGAGCCTGCTTCAGATTCTTTGTCTCCCTCCCTCTCTGCCCCTCCCCCACTCACACTCTAGCTCTCTGTCTCTCAAAGATGAATAAATGTTAAAAATAAAAAAAATTAAAAACAAAACAGCATTTCAACTTTTAGGAAAAACAACTATATCAGATTTTGTTTTAACCCCAAAAAAGAATCATTTAGTAAAGGTCAGTTACTTATTCCCAATTTGCTATTTTTATTCTTAAATTTAAAACAAAAAAATTGTTTACAATGAGACTAGGAAATGGCCTTCTATTGTTTAACATTGGGATTATGTTAATACACTTGTACAATATTTTGTTAATACTAGCTACACAGTTTTCACGTCGAAATGAGGAATCCTAATTTCATGCTGTAGACTTTATTCGACTCATTCTAAACTAATGACATTATTTGTTTTCCAGATTTTATTTTTAAGTAATCACCACACCCAACACGGGGTTCAAACTTACAACCCCAAGATCAAGAGTCACATCCTCTACCAACTGAGCCAGTCAGATGCCCTGACACTAATTAATGCACATCTTTAAAACAGACCAGATATATAAATTTCCTCAGAAAGCAGCCTATTTTAAGATTTGGTCCCTGAAGCATAACAAAGAGTTGATCCTGATTTTTAAAAAACAATAACTTTGTTCCTAAAAATGATAAATATCTACTACTGAAAAGAACTGAAGCAGTACAATGAATTAAGATAAACAAATAAATAAAGTAACAATAATAACACAAAAAAATCTTGCCTGAACAATTTCAGATATGACTTCAGGCACAGAGGATAAACTAAATATAAACTATTTTAAATTAACATTACATTTAATTTTAATTGATTTTGACACAAGAAGAAGAAACTGCTCTTTTTTCAATCACAGAAGTATTTTTTCCTAAAAGATCCCTGTGTCAAAAAGATAATGAAAAATAAAGAGTTTATGTCATTATAATTTGTTCTTAACTCCATACTTTCAATTTTATAAGAGAAAGTTTGGACTTCTGTTCTTCTCCCTAAATTCCATCCTTCCCCTTCCAATTTGCTAATATATAAATATTTAGTTCACCAAGGTTTAATAACATTTATATTTACTCATAATCACAATTCTGTTATGTTTATTTTTGAAAATATATTGAAATGAATTCAATGTTTTCTCTCTCTACAATTTCTCCATTTACTTCTCAAAAAGATTTTGCTTAAAGTTTTTACTTAAAGCTAAGATCTTTAAAGATCCTATTATAGCAAGGCCCCACTGTGTCAATAATGGATGCAAAACACTGAAACAGTTATGTTAGAAACGCAAGGCATGAAACAGTGACATAGGGACCGAAGTGTCCCATTCAAGAATATCTTTAAAAATACCTTTTTCTTCTGTTTTCTACTGGGAGGGAAGTTGACGTCAGTGAATTTTGCATCATATTTTCGTGGAAAATAAGAACGCTTAACTAAGAAACAAAAAGAAATCCATAAATATTTGCAACTATACAATTTTTTAAATTTTTATTTGCTCTATCATGTCACAAATACTTGGGCAGAAACTACCTCTTCTAGGAAGAAAAGTAGTTCAAACAAACTAACAAAGATTAAGACTAGTCTACCAAATAAATATGTTTCAAATGAACACATAATTGGTAAGATTAGATGTCCATACAATGTTTCAAAGGCATCAAAGAAAGGAATGGCTACTCTAACCTTGATGACATTTCTTGTTATTTGAAACATTAGAAATGTAAACAATACTATCCCAATACAGCTTTTCAGCATCAATTTTATACCAGGAAAACAACCTTGTGAAATACATTTTCTCTCAAATTCTTTCCTTTCTTATGGTTGTGATCCAGCTCTGAAACCCTGATCCTTCACCAAGATTACTTTGACAGCCTCCCAGACTGTCTTCCAGTTCCTAAGCCCTCTCTTCCAATAGACACTGTGCACTGACACCACCGAAAAATAATCCTCCAATGGTCACAAGCTTGCTGGAAAATCTACGAATGACTTCCCAGAATCCTTCAATGAGACGCCGGTATATTTTCTCATGCTACTCTTCCCCCATACCCTCCACTTACTCGGCTTCAGTCGCAACAGAAAGTGCAATCTTTAGAACTCGCCTTGTACTCACACCTCTTTGCCCCGACTTACAAAAGTATCTCTTCCAAAATCCTAGACAGCTTCCAAGACACTTCTTCCAAAAACTTTCCCCAACTTCCTCCACACTCTGAAATCACCTTTCATACGCCTCCAGCACAAGTCATGCTGTGTTGTGGTTATTATTTATGAACCCATCTCACCTGTCTTAGGACCGTCTTAGGCGCATTCATATTCCCAGCATTTGGCACACAGTAAAGGCTGATTTGGCATCAAGTTAGTGTAAAATAATCTTAGGCAGAGTTGAAGAAGGTTTTAAGTAAACAATCTCATGGCTTTAAATATGATCTGTATGCAGATGACACCCAAATTCACAGCTCTAGCCACAAATCTCCCCTGAAAGCACAAACTAGCAGCTTATTTGATATATCTTGTTGACACGTATTCCAAACTGAACTCCTGGTCTTTCTTCCAAATCTGTTCAATCCACATCTTTCTGCTTGGCTGGCAAAAAACTAAGTTATTCTTGTCTTGAGTTTACCTCACAGCCTGCAAATCGTGTTGGCCCAAACCTACCTTCCAAACAGATCCAGAATCCAACACTTCTCATCACCTCCCGAGCTCCGCCCTGGTCCAAGTCCCCAGTATCTCTCACTTGGATAACTGCAATAGCTTCCTAATTCATCTCCTTTTAAGTCAATTCCCATGAGTAGCCACATTAATCCTTCTAAAACATAAATTATGCCACTCCCCCGCACTACCCTTATCACAAGAGTAAAAAGTCAAAATCCCATTGTCTACAAGGCCCTAGCAGGTCTGTCCTCTTCCCCAGTCTTCTACAATTCCACCCCAGGATTGCTCACCTCTAGCCACAGTGGCTTCCATTCTGATCTATAGCACCTGCCTCAAGCTCTTTGCACTTGCAGTTCATTCTGCCTGCATCCGTATTCCCCCAGCAGCGGTCCCCATAGCTCTGATCACTCACCTCCTTGAAGTCTCTGCTCAAATGTCACCTTCATTATGACTGACACTGACAATTACACCAGAACTACCTATCACCTTCTTTGCTTTCTCTCTCTAGGTAGCACTCACTGTCTTCTAATACACACTGCTTTTTTTTTTTAATTCTGTCTCCACCAGGAAATGTTAAGCTACATAAAAATAAGGATTTTTCTATGTTTCGTTCACTGCTATATTCCCAGTTCCTCAGCGGCTAAACAGACTGAACAATCAGAGCAAACATTCCGGTCGAACAAATTGTAAGACCTTAACTGACCAGACCCCCAAGAGTGCAGGGCAGAATCAAAAGCAGAGAAAGGGAAAAGTGGGAAAGGGAAGAAGGGAAGAAGAAAAGTAAAGGGGCGGTAAGGAAAGGAGTAATAGCCTACCCGGAGTGTTCTGATATCCAGGAAAAACACCAGGAGACTGTCTCCAGTACCACGATGTAGAAGCCTGGAAATTCCAGGAAGGCTGGCCGTTGAGTTGAGGCTGAGAATCAAGGGGGGACTGGGCGTCGAAGGGAGGCTGCGCCCCGGGAAGAATCTGGGCGTCGAAGGGAGGAGGCGCCTCGGGGAGAGCCTGGGCTTCCTGGGGGTGCTGCTTCTCTGAGGAAGGCTCTGACCCTCGTACGGGAGGCGACGACGAAGGCGGTGGTGGCGGCGGCAGCATTGCCCAGAACATCCAGTTGTCGGACAGTGAAGCGGTGTCTCTCAGAGGCCCCAACGTGGGGGTCAGCTCGGATGCTGGAAGCCACCCGTTAGAAGTCACGAAATCACCAGCAGGCTCAGCCATGCCTCCAGCCAGGTAGGGAACCTAGCATGCGAATATGGAGCAAGCCTTATGCGTCACTTCCGGTCTCGTGAATTACAGGACTCTGCCAACCACGGGCTGCAACGTCATTGGTCGGCGCCGGAAAAACTTCCTGCCGTTTGCGGCGGATCCCGGGCTGCCTTTTGGGTAGGTTTGACGCTGCGTGGATAGGGTTGTAGGCTAGACCGGTGTCCGCCACCGCGGATGGCGAGGGATCTGATCGGGCCGGCGCTGCCCCCCGGCTTCAAGGCTCGCGGGACAGCAGAGGACGAGGAGCGAGACCCCAGCCCTGGTAAGCGGCCGGCGTGTACGCTGCCCGCCAGGCCTGTCCGCCCCTTTTCTGGCCCGGCCCCACTCTCGGAATTGAGATCTAAGGCCTGAAACGGTGGAGCAGTGGCAAGTGGGCGAGGAGGACCGGAGCTAACTTTGCTTCTCTAGCGGTAGCGGGGAGGTGGCGCTGGAACGGGGCGAGCGGGGGGGGGGGGGATGGTAATCATTGTAATGAAGATGTATTCCCATTTAACGGTTAACGGGCCGGACCCTGTGCCAAACGATCGATACACATTGTCATTTAATCCTCCTAGAAACCGTATGAAGTAAAGATGATCATTTCCATGTTATAAACGGGAACACTGAAGCCCAGGCTGTTGCCCGTATCACACGGCTGGTTAATCGTGGAGCCCAATTTAGAACACAGCCAGTGCTCCTAACCTCTGTGCCATATTGCCTTCTGACGAACAGTGCTCATGGCTCTTGCAGGGGATGCTTTGCTCCTTAGCCCCCGACCTGCCTTCCTAGCCTCTCCTCCTGTCATTGTACCTGACACACACAGCCCAGTATTGAACTAGTTTAATACTGCGCAGTTTCTAAATTCTCTAGGAGCTTTCTGGCCCCACTCTGCATTTTTTGACATACCTGACGAACTCCTACCCCATCCTCCGAGGCCCAGCTTCAGTGTCAGCGAAGGCTTCAGTGAAGCATTTCCAAACTCTCCCAAGCATTGTCACGCCCTCTTTTTCCCCCACAGGGTTTTCTTCCACTTAATTACATCATATATTTAATACACTTTTTTGAATAACTTGTCAGCATATCTGCTTACAGGTCTTCTAGCCTTAATACAGAGTGGGCACTTTGTATTTGCCAAATAAATGCTTTTTAGACTCTTCATGCATTTCTATCTTCTTTAATGTTTGCTCTACCTTTTAGTGAATACATGTTGCATTCCTTTTGAAATTTTTGGATCACTGGATATGTCTACATTCAGCTTTAGTACATACTGCTAAAATCAGTCTTTTGTTCATTTTTCCACTGATCTGTCTTTCCTTACTGGACTGTTGAGTTCTTTGTTGTTGTTTTTGTTGTTGAGTTCTTTATGTAGTCTGGACAAGTCGTTTTTTTCAGTTATGCATGTTGCAAATATCTCCTCTAATTCTGTGGCTTGCCTTTTCACTCTTCATTTGTATGTGTTGATGAACAGAAGTTTTTAATTTCAGTACATTCTGATTTTTAGTTTTTCTTCTTTTATGGTTACAGCTTTTTGTACCCTATTTAAGTAGTCTTTGCCTCTTCTGAGGTTACAGAATTATTCTCCTTTGTTTTATCCTGCAAGCATTACTGTTTTATCTTTCACGTTTATATTTGCAGTCCATCTGGAGTTGATACTTGTATATGGTGTGAGGTAGGGGTGAAGATTTATTTTTTTCCTCACAGGTTTCTAATTGATCCATCACCCTCCCTTCCATACTGCACTGTAATGTCACTTTCTTTGTAAATCATGTGACCACAAATGTGCATCTAGTTTTTTTCTTTTTCATTCTGGTAGAATACACATAACATTTACCATTTTAACCACCTTTAAGTGTACAGTTCATCACTAAGTACATTGACATTGTGCAACCATCACCACTATCCATTTCCAGAATGCTTTTCTTCTTGCAAAATTGAACTTCTGTACTCATTAAACAGTAAGTCCCTGTTCCCCTTCCCATTTCCCCCAGTTCCTGGAAGCCACCATTCTACTTTCTGTCTCTGTAAATTTAACTACTCTAGGTCTCTCAGATAAGTGGAATCATACAGTACCTATCTTCTTGTGACTGGCATTTTCACTTAACGTAATGTCTTTGGAGTTCATCCGTGTTGTAGCATGCACCAGAATTGCTCTCAGGTGGGGGATTCTTGAACCCAGTCTGATATCTGCCCTGTGTTCCTCACACTCAGCTACCCTCCTGAAAGAGATCGCTGAGTTTGGAAGAGGGAGTGAGCACACAGGTCTGAGATGGAACAAATTAACTTTACTCAAATACCTTGGAATATTGAATGCTGGGAAATGTCCCCTGAGATCATGTCATTAGAAAACTCGGGGAGAGGGGTGTGGAGATGTTTTCTCAAGACCAGTCCATGTACTCCAGATGCTGCCTTGTGGAAAACAGGTGGAGCCTTCGCTATTTTGACTCCAACTTCAGACTCTGCAATGACCATCACCTCCACGAATTTCAGCTGCATTTCTAATCACACACTGGAATCTGTTCTATCTCTGAAAACTTAAATTCAAGTTTCTTTCTCAGCAAGAACCCCTTATCATTCTCATTCAGTTATTCTTGTTAGACTTTGTTGTTGTTGTTGTTGTTGTTGTTGTTGTCGTTGTTGTCATTGTTGTTGTTTAACCTCATTGAGCTCTGCAGACCCTGCCTTCTATCCTTTTTGGCCTTCTCCTTTTAATTGCTTCTGCCCCTATTTGACGTAGACCTCACAGTCCATCAATTCATCCATTCTCTTGCAATGTTTTCAGCTGCCTTACCCATTCAGTATTCTGTTAAACTCATCTGGCAAAAACCCAGCTCTAGATCATTCCAAATGTTTACCTTCTCATGAGCCTACATCCAGCCTTCCAAATGCTGCTAGAAAAAACTTCACAGTTCCACAGGCTAATGTTACGAAAAATTACAGTCTCCTCCCTAATTGGGTTCTCAGCTGTGCCCAGCAGTCCTCGGACAGTTTCCCCATGCAGTTCTCTCCCTAATCTCAACCATGGTTTTTTAAAAGCCTCTTTTTCTTCCTCAGACTGTCTTTCCCTCTACTTCACTGGAAGAGTAAATGCCATCTTAAAAGAACTAACTCTATTTTCTGCACTATGCCTGAAAACTTCCCTGAATCTTCGCTCAGCTTTTTTGTCTTCCCTGTGATTACAATAGAAAAGGTGCACTACCTTCTTCTAAGGCTAGTCCTTTCATTTTTAATCTGAATCCCTTCCCTTATTTGTTTTGTGCACAAAACAGGAACAAATGAGATAAAAGTTCACAATAAGTAATAGCCAGCGAGTGCTGGGAAGATGTATAGTGTAAGAAAATATAAAATGTATACTTTTATAAAAATATAAAATAAAGTATAAAGTGTTGGCTAAGGGGTTCATTGAAACAGTTTATGCATAATTGCAACAATTATGACCAATTGTGACTTAAACAAGAAATTTCCTATAGTTGCAGGACCAGCTTTACCCCCTAATTATAAAAGCAGTAGCTCAGAGTCATCAGACAGTGATGAGGACAGTAGTTCATTGTACGAAGAAGGAAATCAAGAATCTGAAGAAGATGACACTGGTCCAAGTGCAAGGTCAGTCACTTAAATAAACCAAGCTTCAAACCTAGTATACTTTGGCTGGAACGGACAGTCAGGAATGCCATATCTGTATTTTTACAGCACAGGAAGAAATCGTTTCATATGGCATTTCGTCAGGAACTACACCTTCTAGAAGGAAATTTATTGTAGTAGATAGTTGTGGAGACATCTAGGATTTCAATTAAATTCTTATCTAAAAGATTTTTTTCTTAAGGTATTACTGAAGTGTCTAAATACATATTCTAGATGAGCCATAGGATTTCTTTTAGAAATTATTTATGCAGTGTACAGTTTTTGCTTAAGTAAATGAATGATTTCCTTCTAACTACCCTTCCTTGCCATGGGTCCATGTAAAGAAAAGTGGAATTTTTGTTTAGTATTGGGTAGCAAGGGTTTTTTGATGCGTTTTAAAGATAAGACAGAACTAGCAACTTAAAACCTTCCTGCATGAGATAAAAAGCTAGCGTCAAACTTTTTGCTCAAAAACATTCAGCAAGTAGACTCTTTGAAACCTCAGTAAAGTGGAATCTTTAACGCTATAGAAAATATAGAAAACTACTGCCATAGAAAATATGGCACTATTTTAGGCCAAAAATAAATTCCAGGAAAAGGTTGATATAAGATCAACTGTGGTGTCCATTTGTTCTCATTGGGCAAGATGAATTTATTGTTTCAGTGTTCATACAACTAGTTGGAGTTAATGCTTCCTTTAAAACTTAAAATTCTCCGTGAAAAAAATTTGTGTAACGTTGTACTACTGTGTTTTTAGAAAACAGAGGAGAACTCAGGATGATGACGATGATGATGAAGGGTTTTTTGGACCAGCTCTTCCTCCCGGATTTAAAAAGCAGGATGATTCTCCTCCCAGGTGACAATGTGTAGTGTTTCAGGCCAGTCTTTTCCAACTATTTCAGTAGGTGTTTGTTGATTCAATAAAGTGCTGTCCAAAGTTGTTTTTTAACTTACAGATTTATAGAACATTTGAAACGCATAGGGGAAAGTAACTGTTTCCTCTAACAAAAATGATTATTTACATGCCTATAAACACTTCTGTAGTTTATAAAAAACCTCCACATCCCTTAGTTGATGCTCACAAGAGTGCTCTGTGATAGACTGAGTGCAGCATTATCCCTCTTCGCCCTTTTCTTAAATAGATAAGGTTGCACACATAGTAAGCAGTAGGCCTGGGGCTGGAATCCTGGTATTTACCTTTAAAATTAGATGCTTTCTTAGTTATTTGGTGACAGAAAGAACAGTTCCTGTGTGCCACGTTAAACAATTTGACTAACTTCTCTGTACCTCAGAATTGCCATCTGAAAAATAGGATAACAACATGTACCTTTCAAAATTGTGATGATTGAGATTTCATATTTACATACATGCACATACGTGTGTGTGTGTGTGTGTGTGTGTGTGCGCGCGCGCCTCTTACATGATGCCTGGCCCCAGGTAAGCATATAGTAAGTTTTGATTCCTATCTTCTCAGAATTATAAAGTTTTTAATGCTGAATATGTAATTGCACACCACCTTGTTTATAATTCAGAGCACTGTTACCAGTATGCAAGAACAAGTCAAAAAGACTTTTGTATATTTTAATGTGTTTTTTTTATTTATTTTTGAGACAGAGAGAGAGCATGAGTGGGGGAGGGGCAGAGAGAGAAGGAGACACAGAATCCGAAGCAGGCTCCAGGCTCCGAACTGACAGCACAGAGCCCAGCGCAGGGCTCGAACTCACGAACTGCGTGATCGTGACCGAGCCGACGTCGGATGCTTAACAGACTGAGCCACCCAGGCGTCCCAACTATTATATATTTTATATTCAAACTTTGCAATCCTATCTATCAGCTCCAATTTTCATGTTAACTTTGGACCTTTTGGAAATAAGGCTAGACTCTCTGCTGCCTGATTTTGTATGCCACCAAGCCAAGAATAATCTTTAAAGGGTCATCTAAAAAACAAAGACCGGCATGCCTAAGAGACCCGTATACGGCCCTCAAAGCCTAAAATGTCCTCTCTGGCCTTTTACAGAAAATTTGCTAACCACTGGGTCATAACATTCCTTTCAAGAAAGCACATTGTTAGAAGTACAGCAATGTCTTTCTTGAGAGTTGTATTTGGCTGTTAAATGGCCAGGATCAGAACCCAGACCTTCTGAGTCAGTACCAATTTTCCTCTGCTAGGAAGCCTGTCTGTGAGGCTCTGATTGAACACAGTGCAACCTGGAAAAGCCAGCTTAGGACTTCATTGCCATCTTGCTTGTTAATACTGGTACAGAGACATCTCTGGGGAAAACATTGGTATGAAAGAAAGAATTAAGAAACATAAAGTATGAAAGAGAGTAGAAAATATCTTGTCTCTGTTATTTTTTCCCTGAAGTAAGGCTTTCTCTTTGTAAGCCCCAGATTTTAGGCACTTCTCCCATTTGGACTGATGTCAGTTCCCTCAGAAATGTAGCAATAGGTCCCCTTGAAAGAAAATGAACTTTGGCCTCAAGGAGACCAGGGTTCAAACGCCAGCACTGACACTTGCTAGTGTGTGGTGTCCTTGGGCCTTATTTTGCTCACCCAGAAAATGGAATGACTTAGGGGTTGTTTGAAGGAAACAGAAAAGTGCTCTGGTTGAAATGTGGCTAGCACAGCACCTTTTCCTTTGTCTGTAGGTCTCAAATGACTTTTCATTCTTGTGCACTTCCATATTGAGGACAGTGTTCAGATTTGTATACTCCTGTGGCACATGTAACCATAAATTGCCGACATCTCTGTATGCATGCACCGTTTATGTTCTTAGAACTCAATTTATACTTAAGGAGTTCTGACTATAACTATAACACGCCTAATGCACCTGTCAGTGGTCAGTGAATATCAAAACTGAAAGCCAAGGCACAAAATAGAAAAATATCTTCACAGGCTTTAATTCTTAATAAGGATTTTTAAAAAATACTATTTTTATTTAATGGAGTTCTTTTAGGAAGTGATATACATCACTGCCATTGAGAATTACTGGTTTAGTATCTTAGCATTGACTAACAAATAGAAAATAAAAATGAGAAAATTGTATTTTTTTAAGATACTATAGAAAAATACTAGGTCATAAAATACAAATAATATGTTACATGAAATTCTCATCTTCAACATTTGTTAGTACTTGGTTTTTTTTTTTCTTTTTCTTTTTTGTGAACGCTTATTCTAAAAACTGCTTTTGAAAATCAGGGAGAATGTTAAAGGTACATTTTATTTTTCAGGCCTATAATAGGTCCTGCATTACCACCTGGTTTTATTAAATCTACTCAGAAAAGTGACAAAGGCCGAGATGATCCAGGACAACAAGTATCATCATATTTCAACTATGAGGTTTGGAAATTTTTTGATTAAAGCATAAAATGTAACAAACTCAAGACTTTGCAGAGTAATAACTATGTAATCATTTGGCTCAAATGTAACTAATACGCAGTCACACAGTTGCATCCACATTAATCTAGGATTATAAGGTATACTAAATCAGAAGCTTGTCACAGAAATGAGATGTTATAAAAAAATAACAAGGCAGTTACATGTTGACAGAATGTGATCTATTCATGCTTCTCATCCTTGAAGGCAATGTTTACAGTGCCAGAAAATACAACATGATGAAAAGTTTAAGGAATCATGGTGATTTGACCTGAAAAAAAGACAGCTGAGGAATTTTTTGATAATGGTCTACCTTGAGATTAGTTCTTATCCATCCATCTCTGGTGCCTGTATTTAACAAAGCTGGTGGTTAAATGATTTTATGAAAAGATAGGTCAGTGATTTTAGAGTCAAGTAGGAAAGCTGTTTTCTTGTTAGAGGCCTGGTCCTTACCAATAGCTGAGATTTGTAGAGTACTTTATAATTTGTAATGCTTTTTCCCCATATATGGATATTATTTTCTCTGCAACCTTATGAAATAGATATCCGCCATCTGACAGATACTAAAAACCAGAGAAATTTGGTAACTTACCCAAGATTTCACACTTTGCACTAATCAAAGCCAAAGCTTAAACCCAGTTCTTTTTTGTTTCTTTTTAAGTTTTTTATTTTTAAAGATTTACTTTTAAGTAATCTCTACACTCTACAAGGGACTCAAACTCACAACCCCAAGATCAAAAGTTGCTTGCTCTCAGGGCGCCTGGGTGTCTCAGTCAGTTAAGCAACCGACTTCAGCTCAGGTCATGATCTCACAGTCTGTGAGTTCGAGCCCCGCATCAGGCTCTGTGCTGACAGCTCAGAGCCTGGAGCCTGCTTCGGATTCTGTGTCTCTCTGTCTCTCTGCCCCTCCCCTGCTCATGCTCTGTCTCAAAAATAAATTAAAAAAAAAAAAAATTAAAAAAGTGTTGTTGTTGTTTTTTTAATAAAAAAAAAAAAAAGAGTCGCTTGCTCTCCTGACCGAGCCAGCCAGGTGCCCCTTACGCCCAGTTCTTAATGCTTTAGATCACCTGTTCAGTCTGTTATTCTGTAGTAACTTCCTGGATGTTCATCTCTATTGAGAACTGAGCAGTTACACTGTGGCTGTTACCAAGGAAAATATAATGCAGTGGTTAAGACCATGAACTTCAGACTGATTTACTCCTTCCTTCAACAGCTACTTAGAGAGTACCTACTACAGTGTATGAGGCACATGGTCATAGGAATGAGTCTGTCAACAAGTCTAGTTGCTCCCACCTTCAAAGGACATCCACAGTCCAACCATTTCTGCTCCTCCCCTAGTCTAAGTCAAATCACAGTCCATCTGTTTATCGATCTTGATATTTTAAACCTTGTTTTTCTGTTACCTCCTCTTAACACGGCAGCTAGAGCAGCCTGGGTAAAATGAAGTCAGATTGTGTCACTCACGCTCAGAACTATCACACTGCTCCTCCTCTCTCTACATAAAAGCCAAACCCTGGGGCACGTGGCTGGCTCCGTAGAGCGTGCGACTCTTGATTGTGGTGTCATGAGCTTGAGCCCCATGTGAAACGTAGAGATTACTTAAGAAAAATGAAAAATAAAAACAATAAAAAAACAGAGCCATTACACTGTGCTGACAGCTCAGAGCCTGGAGCCTGCTTCGGATTCTGTGTCTCCCTCTCTCTCTGCTCTTCCCCCACTCATGCTCTCTCTCTTCTTCAAAAGTAAATATTTTTTTAATTAAATAAATAAACATTAAAAAAAATTTTTTTAATTAAATTAAAACTAGAGCCCCACACATTGTGATGTCTCCTTGAGCTCCATGATTTTCTCTCTTAACGTCAATCTGACCACACTGTGCTCCTTGCTGTACCTCCTCACTTACGCCCAGCAGGCTCCTGCCCCTGACTGTTCTTTCCTGCAAAGTCTCCCCAGAGTGGTCTTCCCTTAGATATCTATGTGGCTTGCCTCTCAGAGCTTCTGTGTTGGGCTGGAATGTCACCTTAGTGAGGTCGTTTCTGACCTCCTAGCTCAAAATTACTATCTCCTCTTCCCTTTACTCATCTCTCCTTCCAGCCTTTAATTCTCTCCGTAGCATCTGTCAGCACCTCAGATACCATCTGTTACTGCTTCTTTCTGTTTATTGTTGACCTCTCCCCACTAGAATGTTGAGGACGGAGATTTTGTCTTCTCCCTAGGGGACATTCGGAAGTATTTGTTGAATGAATGAGTACGTTAGACATAGTCCTAGATAATCACACTAATCAACCTGCAGGGTAGTGGGGAATATGGACATTACACAAACATCTAACATTATGAGTGATTCAAAAGGTGAGACAAGGGGCGCCTGGGTGGCTTAGTTGGTTGATCATCCGACTTCAGCTCAGGTCATGATCTCACCATCCATGAGTTTGAGCCCCACATCGGGCTCTGTGCTGATGGCTCAGAGCCTGGAGCCTGCTTCCGATTCTGTGTCTCCCTCTCTCTCTGACCCTCCCCCATTCATGCTCTCTCTGTCTCAAAAATAAATAAACATTAAAAAAAAAAAAAAGGGTGAGATAAAATACTATGGAACCATGACAGGGGAATCTAAACTAACCTAAAGAAATGAGAAAAAGCCTTTGTCTCTGAGAAAATGTCTAAACTGAAGACTGATGAGTTGGAGATGTCTCAGCAAAGAGGGCAGGAGAGATTGTTCCAGAAAGCACAGATAGCTTATTTGAAGAGAAAGCAATGTAGAGAGGAGGAAAGTTAGGGCTTTAGAAGTTTAGTGTGAGGGTACCCGGGTGGCTCAGTCAGTTAAGCATCTGACTTCGGCTCAGGTCATAATCTCGCAGTTCGTGGGTTTGAGCCTCGTGTTGGGCTCTGTACTAAAAGCTCAGAGCCTGGAGCCTGCTTCAGATCCTGTGTCTGTCTCTCTGCCCCTCCCCGACTCACTCTCCAAAAATATAAACATTAAAAAAAAATTTTTTTTTTTAAAGAAGTCCAGTGTGGTTGGAGGGAAGAGAGCAGGAGAGAGAAGGCAAGAGCCATTGGCGCCTGGGTGAGCTTAGTTTCATGTCAGTATCATGCAGGTTGTTATCCTTGTCTTAGAGGGTTGTTGGTGAGGATTAAGTCAGAACATTTTCAACTTATAATAGCTCTCGTCATTGTTGTTATTCTTAACACCTTCACTACTGATACCATGAGAGTATTTTTTTCTATAATTTATTTATTTTTTTATAATTTACATCCAAGTTAGTTAGCACATGGTGCAACAATGATTTTAGGCGAGGAAAAGGTCCTCATTGCTCAGTGATTAGCCAGCAATACATTGTTTGCGTTTTTGTCTTATTGTTTCTAAGTAATCCATTGCAGTGAAATTTTAAGTATTTTAGGATCATTTTCTATAACCCATAGCTCTGCTCCTGGTTTAAAGGCAATGTCTTATTTCAAAAGGAAACAGATAGCAGTGAAGATGAGGACATTGTTGGACCCATGCCTGCAAAAGGACCAGTTAACTACAGCGTCACGACAGAGTTTGAAAAAAGGGCCCAGAGAATGAAAGAAAAACTGACCAGAGGAGATGATGTAAGTTTTAAATATACTATACTCTGAGAAATTGGCTAAATGGATTAAAAATCTAAATTTTAAAATCGAGATGAAAGAAAATATATGCATTATGTATATAAGTAATATAAATAAATAATAATATAATATAATTAATAATATAAATAAAATATATGCAATATGTGTATAAAGAAAACTTAGGAGCAAGGTAACCTAGAAGCTGTAAAAGGAAAGGAAAAGACTGGCAAATTTGCCTATTTAAAAATTTCTGTGTGGCAAAAGATAACAAAGTCAAAAGAACAATAAATTGGATGAGGTAATTGTAACATATATGACAAAATATAATCCTTTATATTAAATTCTTTCTCTTAAAGCTTCAATTGAGAAACATGACCACTTATACAGTATCTTACAAACACTTTCTGAGCTACTTTTCTTTTTTTCTTGACTGTTTGATTTTTTTACTTCTCTTAAAGAATTCATCCAAACCAATTACAAGAGAGTCATGGATGACTGAGCTTCCTCCAGAAATGAAAGACTTTGGTCTCGGGCCCAGAACTTTTAAGAGACGAGCCGATGAGAAATCTGGGGATCGATCGGTCTGGACAGACACCCCAGCTGACAGGGAGAGGAGAGCTAAGGTGAGAGAGCTTGTTTGTGCATGTATTTCTGCCCATGTTGGCTGTATTTTGAAAACATAGAAGGCATGATGACTTAAAGGTACTATTTTTAAATTATGATTCCAAAGGGAAAATACAGATTTCTCCCTGAAAGAAAATAAGGAAAGTGACACCAATTGCTTGCGATTTCCCAATGAATTATCTCATTTAAATCTCAAGAAAACCCAGAGATCTGGACTTACTGACTTCATTTTATAGAGGGAGAAACTAACTTTTATGAGGTCCACTTTTCTGGAATTAGAGGGCTGATTAGTAATGAATAATAATTCTATTCTAGACCTTTCTATAATTCTAAATTCTCTAGTCCTTATACACCATCATACTGTCTCCATGAAACTAAAGCCACGGGTTCACCTAGGTTAAATGATACATAGAGATTCTCCCACAAAATGACCTTACTTCAGATGCACTAAGTTTTGTGTTACTGTCAAAATAGGCAAGAAATGCTTTTATCGATAGTGCTGAATACTATATGATCTCCCTTCTGTGCAGAATCTAAAAAAACAAACCAGAAAAAAAAAAAAAAAGTCATAGATATAGAGAATAGACTGGTGGTTGCCTGGAGGTAGGGGGAGGCAAAATGGAGGAAGTAAATAAAACTCATGGGGACATATGTACAGCATGGTAACTATACTTAGTAATACTGTATCGCGTATTTGAAATTAGCTAGAAGAGTGGATCTTGAAAGTCCTCATCACAAATGGAATAAATGTTGGTAGCTGTATATGGTGATGGATGTTGACTTATTTTGATTACTTTACAATATATAACAAATATTGAATCATTATGTTGTACACCTGAAACTAATAAAATGTTTCATCAGTTATATCTCCGTTTTTAAACAAAGAAACATTTTCATTAGTGTGCTAAATAATTTGCTAAAAAAGAAAAGAAGTTTGGATAGAATGCATTATTGACTCTGCTTTTTACAAAATCTTCCACTGTAAATTAGGAAATGAACCATTGTAAATTAGAAATACCCCCAGCACTACTTCTTAAATTTACCCCATCCGAAGGTTTTTACTCCCTTTAATTCAAATTTGAATGCTTGAGTAATTGGCACCCGAAGGCTATAGCTTTCCAGTTTTGACTTCCATAGTTCCACACTTCATTCATTCCTCTACTCTGTTTATCTTGTCCATCAGTACCAAGAATTATGAGACCTTCTCTTTTCATTCTGTAACTATAAATTGAATACCTTCTCTGCCAGGCATTCAGTTTGGTTGTAGGTAATAGTAAAATGGAAAAGTTTTTTTTTTTCTCAAGCTTATTTATTTTGAGACAGAGAGAGAATGAGAGAACACATGTGCACACAAGTAGGGGAGGAGGAGAGAGAGAAAGAGAAAGAGAGAGAGAGAAGAGAGAGACAGAGAGAGAGAGAGAATGAAGCCCAAATAGGATCCAGGCTGGCACCCAGAGCCCTATGCAGGCTCGATCTTAAAAACCATGAGATCATGACCTGAGCCGAAATCAAGAGTCAGACACCCAACCAACTGAACCACCCAGGTGCCCTGGAAAAGCTTCTTATGGAGTTTTCATTTTAGTGGAGAATTGGTTATAAAATACCCCGTGTTACTCTTTTTTTTTTTTTTTTTAATGTTTATTTATTTTTGAGAGAGAGAGAGACAGAGCACGTGCAGGGAAGGCTCAGAGAGAGAGACACAGAATTCGAAGCAGGCTCCAGGCTCTGAGCTGTCAGCACAGAGCCCGATGTAGGATTCAGACCTACAAACTGTGAGATCATGACCTGAGCTGAAGTCGGATGCCTAACTGACTGAGCCACCCAGGCGCCCCCCGTGTTATTCTTAAAATGTGGATGGTATGGTAATGTCTCCAGATTTTAGCACCCTACCTTGCACATGTGGCAAAATTGTAAATTCTCTTTGGTCCAGAAGATTAAGGGAAATCTAAGAGTTGTAATAGAAAGTTGAGGTGAACCAACACACCTGAGGCAGAGGAGGCAACAGAAAAGGTGGTGTGGGGGCACCTGGGTGGCTCAGCTGGTTGAGCATCCGACTTCAGCTCCGGTCGTGATCTCACAGTTCGTGGGTTCGAGCCCCGCATTGGGCTCTGTGCTGACAGCTCAGAGCCTGGAGCCTGCTTCGGATTCTGTCTCTCCCTATCTCTGCCCCTCCCCCACTCGTGCTCTGTCTCTGCCTCTAAAAAATGAATCAACCTTAAAAAAAAAAATTTTTTTTTTTAAAAAAAGAGGTGGTGTGGAAGTAAGCCGCATGCTTTGAATGACTAGTGTTGCAGTGCCTGTCTACTCTTTCTTAACTGGTGTTTTATAAAAATAACATATTGGCATTTCTGTAATTTAGCCTTTAAGATTGTTTCCAGAAAAGACATTCCCTTGTTTACGTGAATTTATTCATGTCTATGTTAGTTGTGCTTTTCTCTCTCCTTCTGTTCCTCTCTATAGGTAAATAGATGTCTAGCCTATAGCCAGATATGGAGGGACTCTTCTTCCGAGGAAAATATCAGAAAAATGGAGCAAATGGAAATTAGACAACCCAGTGATTTTAGGACCTATGATTAAGTTCTTCAGATCTTTTTCTTTTCAGTACTTGAAAGTGTTTTGTTCAGTTCTACAGCAAATTCATAAAAGGATTATTAATACTCCTTCAATTTTATGGGATACTATATTTAGCATATAGTACCACAGAGGCGCCTGGGTGGCTCAGTCGGTTAAGCATCCGACTCTTGATTTTTGGCTCAGGTCATGATCTCATGATTTGTGAGTTCAGGCCCCACATCGGGCTCTGCACTGACAGTGCGGAGCCTGCTTGGGATTCTTTCTTTCCTTCTCTGTCGAAGGCTTGTTCTTCCTCTCTCTCTCTCTCTCAAAATAAATAAAAACTTTAAAAAATAGCGTATAGTACCACAGACTCATATTTATGGTATAAACTATACAGTATCGGAGAGCCATTCATTTTCTTGTGTGTTTCATTCTGTGTAAAGTTTATGAGTAATTTTTGTCACAGATCTTAGCTAAATTTCCTTTTTGACAGACTTTCTCCATCTTTCCATTTTTGTTTCTTATGATGCCATCTTTTTTTTTTAAGCTTTTATTTAAATTCTAGTTAGTTAAGTGGGGAAGGGAAAAAATAAATAAATTCTAGTTCGTTAACCATACAGTGTATACAATATAGTGATTCACCACTTCCATACAGTGCCTGGTGCTCACAATTGCCCTCCTTAATCCCCATCACCTATTTAACCCATCCCAACACCCACTTCCCTTCTGGTAACATCAGTTTGTTCTCTATAGTTAAAAGTCTGTTTCTTGGTTTGCCTCTCTTTTTTTTTTTTTTTTTCTCATTTGTTCATTTATTTCTTAAATTGCATTATGAGTGGGGCGCCTGGGTGGCTCAGTCGGTTAGGCATCCGACTTCAGCTCAGGTCACGATCTCGCGGTCCGTGAGTTCAAGCCCCGCGTCAGGCTCTGGGCTGATGGCTCAGAGCCTGGAGCCTGCTTCTGATTCTGTGTCTCCCTCTCTCTCTGCCCCTCCCCCGTTCATGCTCTGTCTCTCTCTGTCTCAAAAATAAACGTTAAAAAAAAAAATTGCATTATGAGTGAAATCATAATGGTGTTTGTCTTTCACAGACCTATTTCGCTTAGCATAATACTCTCTAGCTCCATCCATGTTGTTGCAAATGGCAAGATTTCATTCTTTTTTTATGGCTGGGCAATTTTCCATTTATATATATATACCACATCTTCTTTATCCATTCATCAATTGACGGAAACTTGGACTGTTTCCATAGTTTGGCTCCTATAAACATCAGGGTGCATGTATCCCTTCAAATTATTATTTTTGTATTCTTTGGATAAATACCTAGTGCAATTGCCAGATTATAGGGTAGTTCTATTTTTACCTTTCTGAGGAAGCTTCATACTGTTTTCCACAGTGGCTGCACCAGTTTGCATTCCCACCAACGGGCCACCAATGGTGTAAGAGAGTTCCCCTTTCTCCACATCTTCACCAACATTTGTTGTTTCTTGTGTTGTCGATTTTAGCCATTCTTACAGGTGTGGAATATCACGTGGATTTGATTTGTATTTCCCTGATGATAAGTGATGGTGAGCATGTTTTCATGTGTCTGTTGGCCGGCCATCTGTATGTCTTCTGCCCATTTTTTAATTGGATTATTTAGTTTTGGGGTGTTGCGTTTGATAATTTCTTTATAGGTTTTGGATACTAACTCTTTATCCAATATGCCATTTTCAAATATCTTCTCCCATTCCATAGGTTGCCTTTTAGTTTTGTTGATTGTTTCCTTCGCTGTGCAGAAGTTTTTTATTTTGATGTCGTTCCGGTAGTTTATTTTTTATTTTGTTTCCCTTGCAACATATCTAGAAGAAGTTGCTAAGACCAGTGTCTAAGAAGTTACTGCTTGTGTTCTCTTCTAGAGTATTTTATTTCATTTCATTTCATTTCATTTCATTTCATTTCATTTCATTTCACTTCATTTCATTTCATTTCATTTATTTATTTTTAGAGAGAGCATGAGAGCAAGGAAATGGGGCAAAGAAAGAGAGAGACTCTTAAGTAGGCTCCATGCTCAGCATAGAGCCTGACGTGGGGCTCAATCCCATGACCCTTAGGATCTTGACCTGAGACAAAATCAAGAATTGGACGCTCAACCGGCTGAGCCACCCAGGCACCCCTCTTCTAGGATTTTTATGGCTTCAGGTCTCCCATTTAGGTCTTTAATCCATTTTGGATTTACGTTTGTCTTTGGTGTAAGACAGTGGTTCAGGCTAATTCTATTTCATGTGGCTATCCAGTTTTCTCAGCACCATTTGTTAAAGAGACATTCCTTTTCCCATTGGATATTCTTTCCTGCTTTGTCAAAGATTAATTGACCATATATTTGTGGGTTCATTTCTGTGATTTCTGTTCCGTTCCATTGATCTAGGTGTCTATGTTTGTGCCAGTACCATACTGTTTTGATTACTACAGCTTTGTAGTATAACTTGAAGTCTGGAGTTGTGATGCCTCCAACTTTGTTTTTGTTTTTGTTTTTGTTTTTGTTTTTGTTTTTCTTTCAAGGTTGCTCTGGCTCTTCAGAGTCTTCTGTGGTTCCGTACAAATTTTAGGAATGTTTGTTCGAACTCCATGAAAAATGCTGTTGGTATTGTGATAGGGATTGCATTAAATGTGTAGATTACTTTGGGTAATAATATTTGTTCTTCCAATCTAGGAGCCTGGAATGTCTTTCCATTTCTTTGTGTCATCTTGAATTTTTTTCATCAGTGTTCTATAGTTTTCAGAGCACAAGTTTTTCACCTCTTTGGTTAGGTTTATTCCTAGGTATCTTACTTTTTTGTCTGCAGTTGTACATGGGATTAATTCCTTAATTCCTCTTTTTCTTGCTTCATTGTTGGTGTATACAAATGCAACAGATTTCTACACATTGATTTTGTGCTATGCGACTTTACTAAATTCATTTATCAGTTCAGTTTTTTGGTAGAGTCTTTTGGGTTTTCTATATAGAATATCATGCCATCTGCAAAGAGTGAAAATTTCACTTCTTCCTTGCCGATTTGGATACCTTTTACTTCTTTTTGCTGTCTGATTGCTGTGTTGAACAACAGTGGTGAGAGTGGACAACCCTGTCTTACTCCTGACGGTAGAGGAAAATCTCTGTTTTCCCCATTTAGGGTGATCTTAGCTGTGGGTTTTTCATAGATGGCCTTTATTATGTTGAGGTTATGTTCCCTCTAAACCTACTTTCTTGAGGATTTTTATCACGAATGGATGTTGTACTTTCTCAGATGCTTTTTCTGCATCTATTGAAATGATCATATGGTTCTTACCCTTTCTTTTATTAATGTGATGTCTCACCCTGATTGATTTGCAAATACTGAGCCACCTTTGCAACCCAGGAATAAATCTCACTTGATCATAGTGAATGATTTTTCTCATGTATTGTTGGATTCAGTTTGCTAGTATTTTATTGAGAATTTTTACATCTGTGTTCATCAGGGATATTGGCTTATAGTTCTCTTTTTTAGTGGTGTCTTTATTTGGTTTTGGTATCAGGGTAATGTTCGCTTCATGGAATGAATTTGGAAGTTTTCTTTTCTGTTTTTTGGAATAGTTTGAGAATAGGTATTAATTCTTCTTTAAATGTTAGGTAGAAGGTGGCTAACCTGGGTGGCTCAGTTAAGCCTCTGCCTCTTGATTTCAGTTCAGGTCATGATCTCATGGTTTGTGAGATTAAGCCCCATGTTGGGCTCCTTCCTGACAGCACAGTCCATTTGGAATTCTCTCTCTCCCTCTCTCACTGTCCCTTCCCCGCTGGGACACTTTTTCTCTCAAAATAAATAAACATTGTTTTAAAATAAATAAATACATAAAATTCCCTGACATCTATTATTACCTTACCTCCTAGTCTTGATTAGATCTGTTAACTCTTAAATATTAAATGGTCAGGTTTTTATTGCCATTTTACCATAATATCATTTTCCCCTTAATAAACGAAAGCATGTTTTCTAGGAAAATTTTTATGAGAAAATAAGAACTGAGCTATGCCTATGTTTTTAACATACTTTAGCAAATGCAGTGTTGTTTTGTACATGTGTTTTAAGTAGGCTCCACACCCAATGTGGGGCTTGAACTCAAACCCTAAGATCAAGAGTCATGTGTTCTACCAACTGAGCCCGCTAGGAGCCCCTGTTTTGCATATTATTAAGATAAACATTATAGATGACCTTTTTGGTTTTCTTAAGCAGATAACAACAATATTAAAATATGCTTTGAGAGGGGTGCCTGGGTGGCTCAGTCGGTTGAGCGTCCGACTTCAGCTCAGGTCGTGATCTTGTGGTCCATGAGTTCGAGCCCTGCGTCAGGCTCTGTGCTGACAGCTCAGAGCCTGGAGCCTGTTTCGGATTCTGTGTCTCCCTCTCTCTGACCCTCCCCTGTTCATGCTCTGTCTCTCTCTGTCTCAAAAATAAATAAAGGTTAAAAAAAAAATTTTTTTTTTAAATGCTTTGAGAACAGTGCTTTTAAATTGTTTTTATGTGGGCTTTTCTCATCCCTGGTTGGGACTGTATTCTCTAGAATTTTTTTTTTTCTAATTAAAATTTGTTGGAAATCTATCTAAGTACTTCATCTTGTGTGTACACTATTGTTAATTTTTTTTTTTTAATTTCGAATTCCAGTTGTTCGTTGTTGGATTATTTTGTATATTGACCTTGTATCCTGCAGCTTTGATCTAGTGTACTTTCTTATTAGTTCCAGGAGTATTTTCATGGATGCTTTGGAGTTTTCTACATAAATAGTCATGTCATCCGTGAATAAAGATAGTTTTACTATTTCTTTTCCAAACTGTAAACCTTTTCTTTTTCTTTATTTTTTTCCCTCAAGAATGATATTACTACTTTTAAAAACAGATAATGTAAAATTTCTTTTCTATTTTTTTAAGGCTTTATTTTTAAGTAATCTGTATATCCAAGGTGGGGCTCAGACTTACAACCCTGAGCTCAAAAAGTCACATGATCTACCCACTGAGCCAGCCAGGTGCCCCTCTCAGATTTCTTTTAAAGCCTAATTTCCTCTCCTACAATTCATCATTATTTGTCAAACTCCTTTGTGAGTTTGACACACACAACTAAGTAAATGACTTTTTCTATTGATCTGAATAGGTTTTCTTCTTGTTTTCAAGAAAATCACTGAGTAGAACATGAACTGATCCCTTACCAACTCTATTCATATTCCTAGTGGAAAAGATTCAACAAACTTACTTTAGTCTCTTATTTAGTCAATCTGAGTAAAAATAATGTTTTTGTTTTTTTTTTTTCCCTTAACTATATGGTTCAGTAATGTGTTAACAACCTGTGTTCATTCTTCAGGAAACACAAGAAGCAAGGAAGTCATTCAATAAGAAGGATGAAGAACATATATTGTCAGGAAGGGAAAAGAGATTGGCTGAGCAGGTGTCCTCATACAATGTGAGTAAGAATAAAATATATAAGCTTTTCTTTTTTTGTATCCTTCAATGCTCTTCTTATATTTTCTTTCTTGTTTCTCATTCTTTTATATGTCTTCCTTTTTACCTCAGTGTTTTTCTATACATCTGCCCTTAGAAATATTCCATTCTGTTGTATAATGTATAGTTATATAAAATCCTTTTTATAGGCTTTTTGTAGGATTTTTTCATGTATTCATGTAATGTTTTCAGTTTGTACTTTAATGAAGGAAGGAAGGAAGGAAGGAAGGAAGGAATCATGTTTACATAAAGAAGTGGATGAGAATGGAATGAAGTTCATTATAGCGATCCATTCAATTCTTTTTTTTTTTTTTTTTTTTTTTTTTAATTTTTAACGTTTATTTATTGTTGAGAGACAGAGAGACACAGAGCATGAGCAGGGGAGGGCAGAGAGAGGAGGAGACCTAGAATCTGAAGCAGGCTCCGGGCTCCGAGCTGTCAGCACAGAGCCTGACGTGGGGCTTGAACTTACAAACTGTGAGATCATGACCTGAGCTGAAGTCAGACGCTTAACTGACTGAGCCACTTGGGTGCCCCTCCATTCAATTCTTTAAACAATTTCTGAGTTATTTACTTAAACCTCATAGTGATCTAGTAACAGAAATCATTAATGATCTGTCAACTGTCAACTCATTAGGACCTCCTTCAGTATTTTTCACACTGGTCCAGTTACTTTATTTTCTTAATTTTTCTTTCTGGATCTATATAATGAGAATAACTTTTGATTTGTGGAGGTAATGTGAAGATTAAATTATAGTAAATGATCAGTAAATCTGACACATGGCATTTATGAGTGATTCTTATATACCTGACACTGTACTAAATCCTTTTTAATTATGTCATTTAACTCCTCCCCACCCAAATATTTGAAAATGATTACTACCATTTTACAGCTGATAAAATGAAGTTCAAATTGTTTGCCCAAGGTTACCAGTGTTGAAACTAGCAGGACCACCATTGCAACCCAGATTTTTCTGAGTCCAGAACTTAAGTTCCTATTTCTCCACACTCCATGTATTGAGAGCTTATTTTTTCTTAGCAATAACTAATGAATGTTTTAAATTTCCTTCAATTTTCCTGAAAATAAAGAATTAGAAAGCATTTGACTTGCACATCTATTTTTTTCTAAAAGATCTGACCAAGATTTATGAAATGAGTGAGAGAGATTAAGAAGACGGAAATAGTGGTAATTCAAATAAATACTCAACTAACATAATATCTTTTGTACATTCTGCTAAAACCTGCAGCTCCAGACTGAGCTTATTCAATTGATAGGGAATAACTACCATATAACCTAATTGACAAAGTCAGCTCTGATTTGTCAAATCAGCCAAGTAAGACTTACTTTCTATCAGAAACTCTCACTTCATTTTTCCATTCAAATAGATGTGTTCCTGATTATTCCAGTGGCACTTCTGAGTTCTAAAGTAGATAGATATCATGAGTTTGTCTCCTGGATGAAATAAGATGCTACCATTTTTAACGTTTCTTACCAACGCCTTTTTCTGTTGTTTTCACAGAGCTCTTTTTACTTCTTTGCTCTCACATTTTTTAACAAGGTAGGGCCTGGAAGAGAGGTGGTTGCTAAGCAAAACTTGCCCTTTCTTCCATTGCCCGTCTATTCAGTGTCTGCACACAGATCATTCCAACAAAAAGCAAAACATCAATTTCCGAGGGACACCACACACTTAAGAGAAATTTGTTTCAGACACAGAACACAGAGCCCTCCTGGGCTTACAGTTCCTCAGTCAGAGGAAGTTGCCTCGTGCCAGTATTTCACATTTTTTGTTTGAAACCATGGAGACTTGCTCTCCTAGGCAGTATTCTTACAGGGAGATTCTGAGAGGCCTCTCCCTTGTTCATTGGCAGAGGGCTATAATAAAAGGGGAGAGATCAAGATAAAAAGAGGGGTGCCTGGGGGGCTCGGTCCGTTGGGCATCTGACTTCAGCTCAGGTCACGATCACTCAGTCAGCGAGTTCGAGCCCTGCGTTAGGCTCTGTGCTGACAGCTCAGAACCAGGAGCCTGCTTCGGATTCTGTGTCTGCCTCTCTCTCTGCTGCTCCCCCACTTGTGCTCTGTCTCTCTCTCTCAAAAATGAATAAATGTTAAAAAAAATTTTTTTTAGAGAGCTAAAAAGATGCATCATCAACCAAATCAATTTGAAGTGAGGTTACATGAAGAAGTTGAGAGTTGTGGGTGGATAATCTTAAAATTAGCCATACCTTCCCACCATGTGTAATCCACTCTCTGTAGCCCCCGGGCCCGCATATGCCCCGTGCCCCACTTTGCAAGCTGCCGGTCTACACTGCCTACCTCTGCTGCTGCTTTCCACTCCCTGCTTCTTCAGTCTAGGGCCCTTCTGTCTTGTACTTCAGTCAATACTGAGACGTCTACAATGAATCTCTAATTGATGAAGCCAGTTGCCTTTGCCCAGACCTCATCCTACTAGATATATTTGAAAATGTAAGCACCTGTCCCAGCTAAGAAGAAAGAAAATAAGGGATGTCGGAGAAAGAACAAAACTGAAAGGAACAGAACTCTGTTAGCGTATGGAATATGCCACTGTATATCCTGAACAGGCCTTGAATTTGATCGCTTCCATGCCATTACTTTTCTGGTTTGCCCTTGTTCTCGCTTCAGCCTGGCAGGGCCCTTCCTATTCCCATCCGCTCGTTCAGGTTTCACAGACCCACGCATCCGTGAAACTCTAACCAGGCTCCTAGGCAACGATGGACTTGCTCTTCCTCTCTCAGCCGTGTTCTTGGTTTGGACTTTGTGGCACATCGCAGGATGCTTCTCATTATGGTTACTTAAACATGTGTTCCCCCTCTGTCTTGCTTGTGAGTGTGTGTGGCGGTAGTTAGTAGACACCTTCATTTTGGCTGATTGAATTTGCCCCTGCTACGTATTTGCTTCATAGATGCTGTCTTGGTTTTGGCAAAAATTGTTAGGGTTTGTGAAAAGCCCTCTCTAGTGTTTGTCATCACTGCTTAATCATTTTGTTCATGATCGTATTCTGCCCGTAATCTGTACCAACAAAGATTTTCACTTCTACTCTCCTGCTTTCCCCAGGAATCAAAAAGATCAGAATCTCTTATGGACATTCATCATAAGAAATTAAAGACTAAGGCTGCTGAAGAGAAAAATAAGCCCCAAGAACGAATACCATTTGATCGTGATAAGGATCTCAAAGTTAATCAGTTTGATGAAGCTCAGAAAAAAGCCCTGATAAAGAAATCTAGAGAACTAAACACCAGATTTTCACACGGCAAAGGCAGTATGTTTTTATAAGTAAGTATACTTCAGTGAGGTATAGTTTCAAACTGATGAACTTGAACTTTTCTATATAATCTGTTGTCCGTAAATGATTGCATGTAAAAATCTATTCCCTTTTATAATAAAGTAGATTATAAACCTTAAAATCTTTTTCTATAAGTAAACGGTGATTTTTTTTTTTAATATTCAGCCTTGTGTGATAAAAAATGTAGTTTACTGGAAAAGTAGCCTTGTCCTCATAATAACCTAACTAGGCATTGCCATTAAAGACACTAAAATTTAAGTTTAATTTAGAAGAAATGGCAAAGGAAAGAGTGGTTTGAGGCTGGGGTAAATGTGCATGGTTTTTTTTTGGTTTTTTTTTTTTAAGTTTATTTATTTTGAGAGACAAAGAGAGGATCCCAAGCAGGCTCTGCGGTGACACAGGGCTCGAACCCATAAACCACGAGATCGCTACCTGAGCCAAAATCAAGAGTCAGATGCTTAACCTGCTTAGCCACCCAGGCACCCCAATATGCATGCTTTTTTAAAGAATGGACAAAGGAAATGTGTTTGTAGTCTCTGTGTTAAATACGATCATAGAGAGTGTTTAGTGCTTTGAAAGCTTCTCTATGAGTTAAGGTTCAAAATGATTGCATCCTTCATCCATAGCCCAATCTGACAAGGGCTCATAATGGTGATTAAGGAATTATGTAAAAGCTGAGGTTGCTTCTTAAAACCTTTATCATTTTTAATTGTATGAAACCTACATCAATATTGAATCGTGGCTTTAAAGGAAATACAGGAGTGCCCGGCTGGCTCAGTCAGTGGAGTATGCGACTCTTGATCTCAGGGTTGTGAGTTTGAGCTCTACGCTGGGTGTAGAGGTTACTTAAAAATAAAATCTTGGTGTGCCTGGGTGGCAGGCAGTTAAGCCTCTTACTCTTGATTTGGGCTCAGGTCATGATCTCAAAGTTCGTGGGTTTAAGCCCCGTGTTGGGCTCTGCACTGGTCACGCAGAGCCTGCTTGGGGTTCTCTCTTTCCCTCTGTCTGCCCCTCCCCTGCTCTCTCTCTCTCTCTCTCTCTCTCTCTCTCTCAAAATAAATAAACTTTAAAAAATAATAATAAAATCTTAAAAATAATAAAGGAAAATATAGTTAAAGTTAGAAATATTTTCCAACTTACTGAACTTTCTTATTCTTACTGCAGGGGGATTTCCCTGTGCAATGAAGAAAAGTTGAAGAATACTCTATTATCTGTCTGTCCACCTTCATTCCTTTGTTTTGAGTTTAAGATTGGAGATTATTTTAGTCTTAAAAACCATACAAACTTACCTTGTGCTGTCCTTTACCTTGTCCTTTAAAGTCACGTGGAAACCTAAAGTCAATATTTCTTACGTGGAATAGAATTTCATGTGCTTTTGGCTTCTGATGAAGTGTGGGCTTTTCTTCAAGTAATTATTTTGAGGATTTCCCCCCATCTCCTAATTTGTGTGATGTCTCTTAAGTACCCTCTAAGGTCTGGTCAGGACTATCTGCTAAATCTCCACAAGAGCTTAGACTTCCTCGTGAGATACTATTAACCTGCCCTGGAGTAAGTGTGTCAGGTCCTTGCAGTAAATCCATGAATTGGAAGTTATTTGGGTTTTCCCTCTAAACTTCAGCCAGTGAACGCACATTTACAAATAGAGGGTTTGGAGGTTTTGTCCTGTTAACATTTTGCTTGTTTGGGCAAACGGGGCTTTTTGTTTGTTGTTTGGGTTTTTGTTTTTTCATTGGTTGGTTGGTTGGTTGGTTGGTTGGTTTTTAAGTCAGAAAGAGGGACCTCTGCATTATCTCATGTGCTAAGGAAAAACTATTTCGATTTTTCCAACTTTAATAAGTATTTCTAGGGGAGGCAATCTGAGGGACAAAATATGCCATTAACCATTAACAGTGTGAAGCCTAGGACTTGGTCTCTATGGGTCTCAATCAAAGCTTTCTAAGTCTTTGAACTTTGCTTTGAGATGATCTAACTTAACCCATTTGTATTTAACAGATTTTAGCTAATTTATTGGGGACTGATCTTTTATATCAATCATGAATATTTTTTTTAAAAAATCAAAATTAGCCCTGAATACAAAAATATAAATGGAAACTCTAATCATAACCACTCTAATGAGAGTATATTAGTTTGTAATGCTTTAGGTACTGTTTCTTAAAATGTCAAATAGAGCATTCTAAATAGTTAAGGCCTAAATCCAAGTCCTCTAAATTATGTTTTCTTACAGAGTGATTCTAATTGTTCACTAGTTCTGTGTCCTAGTTTTGATGAAGTATGAGGAGTTTTGTTTTCTGTGGGGAAAAAGAACAAAAACCAGAGACTAGGTGGGAAGTGTGGGGTTTTAATGGAAAAAATTCTGATTCCTAGGGTTTTTTTAGGCGTTATGAAAATTGAGTGAACTGTTCAGATTATGGCACAAATCAGTCTTCTTTACTCTCATAATACCAGTGTAAGATATTATAGCCTACTCGAGGAGTGTTGCTATTAAATAGATGAATTAGGGGTGCCTGCGTGGCTCAATCAGTTAAGCGTTGGGCTTTGGCTCAGGTCATGATCTCGCAGTTCATGAGATTAAGCCCCACATTTGGGCTCTGTGCTGATGGTGCAGAGCCTGCTTGGGATTCTCTCTCTCCCTCTCTCTCTGCTCCTTCCCTGGTCACACACGCGTGCTCTCACTCTCTCTCAAAGATAAATAAACTTTAAAAAAAAAAAAAGATGCATTATTCTCCTAAGGAAATCGAAAAAGCTTCTTGTCTAAGCAAAATTGAACTAAAGATGTCATTTTTAGTGGGTAATGCGTTCTGAACACAAAACTTTGTGTAAAAGCATCCATTGCTTTCATTTAATTTGGTTATATTTTTTTCTTTGGTGAAATGAAGAAATGTTTTCCAGTTCCTCATCCTTAAATAAATTTCTAACATTATGTCTTAGGGAAACTTGGTATTTTTTAAAGTAAAAATGTCACCATTGGTTACTTATTTTTCCTTGCTTTATTCGTCTTAAAGGGATAGGATGTTTCTGTATTGCATATTTGCTATTTTTTTCTCTCACCCTTGAAGTGTCTTTGTCCTTAGCAAAAGGAAGAAAAACCTTTTCTTTCTGCATAATGCCTTCCATAAGTTGCCAGCTTACTGCCGCTTTAGATGTAATGCTCTTTCATGCCACCTGAGGACAATTTTAATAAAACATAAGGCCAGACCAGAGGGTTTTTTGTCCCTCTGAGAGATTAAGCCCAATATAACAACACTGATAATAAAAGAACAAAGTTGCTATTTACACAGGATACAAAGGTGCTCATGTCAGCCCCTCCCCCTTCCAAAATGGTAAAAAGCCTAATTAAATCAAGTCTCCATCCATCTGGAGGGAAATTGGCATTGTTGACATCTTCTAGTAAGAACTTTTTTTTTTTTTTTTAATTTTTTTTTCAACGTTTTTTATTTATTTTTGGGACAGAGAGAGACAGAGCATGAACGGGGGAGGGGCAGAGAGAGAGGGAGACACAGAATCGGAAACAGGCTCCAGGCTCCGAGCCATCAGCCCAGAGTCTGACGCGGGGCTCGAACTCACGGACCGCGAGAACGTGACCTGGCTGAAGTCGGACGCTTAACCGACTGCGCCACCCAGGCGCCCCAGAACTTTTTAATTACCTACATTTCTTGGTCAAGTTTTATAGAACCATGACGTCTTTTGAAACTTAAAAATGAAGAGGGGCGCTTGGGTGGCTCAGTTGGTTAAACGTCTGACTCTTGACTTTGGCTCAGGTCATGATCTCACGGGTTCATGAGATTGAGCCCTGAGTTGGGCTCTGCGCTGACAGCACAGAGCCTGTTTGGGATCCTCTCTCTCCCTCTCTCTGCCTCTCCCCTGCCTTCACACGCATGTACACATGCTCGCTTCTCTCGCTCTCTCCTCTCTCTTCTCTCACAAGCTCTCTGAAAATAAATAAATAAACTTTAAAAAAGATGGAGAAGAAAAAAGCAATACTAAGTTCAAAAGGTGAAGCAGATACTCCAACTTTCTTTATTGTTGAAGGTGATGTCTAAGTTCAGTGTATCTGAAATTATATGATTTTTGTCTGCCTGTATAAATTGTCATCTCAGATAGATTTAGTTGCTTCCACTAGTGACCACAAAAAAAAAAAAAAAAAAAAAAGCCATGGTCTTACTAAGAGTTTTTAATCGTGTTTGGATGTAGCAACCATTTGACATTTAATTTATCTCTTGAAATTTTAATGGTTCTATGAATTAACGACTTGTTTTAGAAGTGAGGTTGAGATTTACCTGGTACTGAGGCTTACATGCTCCAGAATAGATTAATACTTATTCTATAAATTATTTGGTCCCCAAACATTATGACGCTTTATATTTCTTACATAGGGTGGATAATGTTAATATTATTACTCAGAAATGTGTGATCTTGGGAGATAGTTTTCTAACTATTTACAAGAGTCCTTGTCATGTCTCTTTCACTTCTTCCATGGTACTAAGTATTGTTAGAAAACAATTTGCTGTTAATGTATCTGAGAAGAAGAATTAACATAGAGAGAAGTGGTCAGAGATAGTGCCTGTGCTAACATCAATGCCAAATCTCCTCTATCATGATAGTAATTTTACTTTGGCCTTGAATGGCATCATGAGATTTAAGTATGCAGTTAGAGGTCATGTATTTCCTATTATAGGACAGGTGTATGTTTTTGTGGCTTAAAAAATTGTTTAACTGTGACTGTATTATGTACAAAATCAAAGAGCTATACACTGCCTCTTTGAATCTTTTCATTTTGAGCTTTACAATAAAAGACTTTTTAGAAAAGAATTCCTGATGTATAATTTTTTATGTACAAATAAAGTTTCATCTATATCTCAGGAGTTGTGGTCTTTTATTTTTGTTTTGTTTTGTTTTAATGTTTCTTTTATTTTTGAGAGAGAGCACGCGCAGGGGAAGGCAGAGAGAGGAAGACAGAGGATCCGAAGCAGGCTCCACATTGACAGCAGGGAGCCCCGATGTGGGGCTCGAACTCACGAACGCAAGATCATGACCTGAGTTGAAGTTGGTTGCTCAACTGACGGAGCCACCCAGGTGCCCCAATTTTTGTTTTGCTTAAATATTATTAATTCATCTGGAGCAGGCAATATTAGTAAAGAGACTATTTCACAAAAATCTACTCTGGCCAACCAGAACATTTTAGGAAGATGGCTCACTTACCAGGTTTTCCTTATCCCAACATAACTACAAATAGTAATATTCCTTAGAAATTTAAGACAAATTGGAAATGCTTTTAAGAGCACCGTGGCACAAGAGGGGTCATCCTGGGTTATAACCAAGATTCCATTGTTCTGCATGTTGTAAGGTTCTATAACAGTTGGTGGTGTTTTCAGGAGTGTTTTATTAGCAGATTGTTTTTTCTTTCTCTCTTTTCCAAATGCTTTGCAAAAGCATGTATTCTTTTATAATTTGGAGTGGGGCATTATCCCCCCTTTTTTCAAGTCCTAATTTTGTATTATATATGCTTCTTTAGGGAAAGCAATAAGGAAAGTCTCTCTGAGATATCATTTAAGCTGAAACCTAAAAAATGAAAAAGGTTTGGGGCACCCGGCTGGCTCAGTTGGTTCAGTGACCGACTCAAGTCCTGATCTCACAGTTCATGAGATTGAGCCCCGAGTCAGGCTCTGCACTGAGAGCATGGCACCTGCTTAGGATTCTCTCTCTTCTCCTCTCTCTCTGCCCCTCCCCCACTCACACTCTCTCAAGATAAGTAAACTTTAAAAAAAGGAAAGAAAGGAAAAGGTGCTAACAGTGTGAAAAGTGACTGACCGCACAGGCAAAGGCCTTGAAGTGTTAATTCTGAGGTGTTTGAAGAACCGCACCAGTGTGGGTGGTATGTAAGAACTATGGGGGCTTAGGGTTGGTCCTTGCTACCGGTGCTAGGAATCCCACATAAGGGCATCTAACCCAGTTTCAGTAGATCGAAGGAAGCCTCCCAGAGGAGAATGTACTTTAGCCAAGTCATAAACACCAGAGAGGAGTTACCTAGATGGATTCTAATACCAAAAATCTGCCCGCCTGGCCTTCTAGAATTTCCCAAACATGCCTGAGTTCACCCTTTAGGCCCTTGTTCTGAAGACTGTATGTACTCCATTAATAATGGTCATCAGCAGAAAATCAGTGCATTGAACTTGTGCCCACACCTGTCCCCGAAACTGTAATTATTTGAAGCAGATCCGGGTTTTCCTCTTTTGTCAAAATGTGTTATAAATTATTATTCATTTCCTTCTCCTAGGCCTAATTATTAAGGATTATGTACATTCTTTTAAAGAGCTCAATAGCACCAGAGGAATGCAACAGATACCAATTGAGTAATTAATCTTTAGAGTTCCAGGACATGGAAGAACATTTTCATTTAGGGACAAGAATACAGTAAATCCATCTATTTCTTAATTTGTAATCCTTGAGCCACCATCAAAATCACCTGAGGTCAGGGGGCCGCGTGGGTTGCTTAGTCGGTTAAGCCTCAGACTCTTGGTTTTGGCTCAGGTCATGATCTCACGGTCATTGGAGAGTTCAAGTTCAAGCCCCACATTGGGCTCTGCGCTGACAGCGAGGAGCCTGCTTGGGATTTCTCTCCCTCCCTCTCTACCCCTCCCCTGCTCATGCTCGCCCTGGCTCTCTCTCTTTCCTTCTCTCTCTCAAAAGATGAATAAATAAACTTAAAAGGCATGGTGGGGAGCCTGGGTAGCTCAGCTGGTTGGGCATCCAACTTCAGCCCAGGTCATGATCTCACCGCTCATGAGTTTGAGGCTCCGTGCTGACAGTTCAGGGTCTGGAGCCTGCTTCAGATTCTGTGTCTCCCTCTCTCTCTCTCTGCCCCTCTCCTCGCATTCTATGTCTTCCTCTCAAAAGTAAATAAACATTAAAAAAAATTTTTAAGACAAAATTTTCAAGAACTTATGCTAAAATATTAAAAAGAACTTCAAAACTCATTTCCAAGTCTCTCTGATAACCACCTTTTTTCCTGTCCAGCCCTTCCATTTGGTTTCTTTAGGATGAGGTCAGGTTGGACAAACAGGCCATAAGATAAGGTATTTAGTTGTAAAGTTTTCTCTTCATACCGTCCATGTGCTAAGAGAAAAACAAATGTGCTCCTTTTATCACTGGGCACAAATGCCCTCACTAACAAGTTATGCTAATTAAGAGCATAAACATTGGAAACAGCAGCCTGGAATCCAATCCTGGCCCTGCCACTGGCTGTATAGACTTGAGAAAGTTCCTTAAGCTGTCTCAGCAGTAATTGGTCTTAAGATGAAACCAATAATACCTCACAGGGTGTTACGAGGATTACAGAAGATGATACATAGAAACAGCACAAAATCCAGCAATAAATGATGGTTATCACTGTAGACCCCTGGATAATAAGCCCACTCAGACAACTTTTGGAGACAGATCTGCTTACTTCTTACGATCTCAGAATAGTCCTATATTTACCAGGACTCTTGGCAACAAGTGAGAGAAGCCTAATTCAAACTGGCTTAAGCAAAAAAGGATAATTTATCCCTTCGTGTAATACAAAGTCCAGAGGGTAGCCCTGGCTTTAGAGACAACTGGATCTGAATGCCTAAGCTATGCCATCAGGATTCTGTCCCTATCCCTCAGCCAGCTTCCCTTTGTGTGGACTTCATCATTAGGTGGGCTTCCCAGTTGATGACAGATGTGGATAGTGGCACCTCTAACATGACATCCTACCATCTTAACAACCCAATGAGAAGAAAACTTACTAAATCCAGCCAAAGCCCAAGGACTGATGCCAACTGGCTGCAAGGACAAGCTGTGGTCATTTGTTCATCCCCGAATCGATCATAATGGTCAGGAGACACAACACCCGATGACCCAGGCTGGTTCGCACCCCCTCTTGTGGAGCTAAACCCTCCCTAACCACACAGACTTCAAAGTTGGGAGGGCAGTTCCCTAAAAGAGAATGAAGGTGCTGTAGCTGGGAACAAGGCTACACGCTACAACGGCAGAAACATCTGATGCTTGCTTTAGCCCTCATCTGTTTTCATTCCCACCAATTTTCTAATGAGAAAACCAGTGGTCTGCCAAAATGGGATATCGCCACCTACCTGTCAGTTCTCCCCAGGTTATCAGTATTAGTGTCTGGCCATTGTGAATCTCCTTTTCATCAGTTATCTTCTAGTCCAGGTCTCAGGGTTATGAGTCTGTGTTGGGGGAAGCGTGGGGAGGGCGCGTCCATGCACTGAAGTGCTTTAGAGATGCCTGAGACAGGTAAGGTTCCGCCCAGTAAGACAGCTCTGCGTGTCTCCTACTTACGGGCTTCCATCGAATCCTCTGGATGATACAATTCAATACACAATACAACTCAAAATGGTTCATTTAGCCTTTTCTATTTACAAACGAGAAAAAAGAAAAATGAAAAAATGTGACGAACTGCCAGCTTCAACCCAATCAATAACAAGGAAGCTTGCCTGACATTGCTAATTAATCATGTATCTTGGATAGAAGGTGTTCAGTGTCTGGGGCAGCTTGTGAGAGGGGTTAACCAAAGTTGGGGCCACAAACCCCCAAATCATAAAACGAGGTGGAGTCAAGAAGGGAGATGGGAGAGTCTCACATTCCTCTCCTGAGCACTGGAGGTCTGGGTCTGGAGAAGTGCCAGGGGTAGTGGCTGCATCGCGGCCCCCAAAAGTCACATCTACCCGGAGCATCAGAATGTGACTGGTTTGGAATAAGGGTCTTGGCAGATGTAATTAAACTCGGGATCTCAAGATGAGATCATCCTGGATTTAGGGTGGGTTCCGTCCAACGACAGGTATCCTTATTAGCGGAAGTGATACCCTCCACACGCCAAGGAACTTTACAAGCCACCAGAAGTTGTAAGGGGCGAGGAACAATTCTCCCCTGGAGACTTCAGAGGAAGCGTGGCCCTGCTGACACCTTGATTTCGGACTTCTGGCCTGGGTTTTCTTTTTCTTACGTAAGTAACTATTTCTCAATGAGCTGTATTTGTACTGCCTCCCGAGCAGTTGCACTTCGATGGGGGCAGTAATCACATCAATTTAGGTGTTAATAATACAAATTATACTTTATTAGAGTATGAGCTTTGAATTCCCCGTTACAAAGCAGAAGAGGGTTCAGGAGTCATTTAGACCGACGCACGGTGTAGCTGTAGCCAAAAGAACACATTTTTTTTTTTTTAAAGCTCGTGGAGTACTGCATGACGTAAGAGAGAAAAGAAATACAAGAAAAAAACAAAGAGGTGCTACATTTGGACAAACCCGCCGTGTGCCTACCCAGAAAACGGTTTGTTGTTCTAATTTCTAGGCCTCAAGAAAAGACAGGAGAGAAGAGGGTCTAGAGAAGAACTGAATCGATTAACTCCTGACTACAAATATTGATCGAGCTTCCCATGGTGTGTGAGACATTGGTCTAGAGATATAAAGTAAGATGTGGTCCTCAATTTCACAGTCTCACAGGAGAGACAGCACAGCTGTAATAGTGCAGGGTGGGGGGCACGGGACAGAAGTGCACGGGATACTGCGAGACCACAGAGGAGAGGCCCCCGGCCTGCTGAGAGCGAGGGGGGGGGCACCAGGGTGCCGGAGTGTGGTGTTGCTGCTGTCCTGTGAGGGCCTAGGAGCGAGAGAGGCCAGTGTGAAAGGCAGGAGGCGTGGAGGGGAGGGGAGGGGAGAGTAACTCAGAGAAAATAATCCGGCAGAAAGGCTGGAGTGAAAGGGTGATGTATGGGACTGGCTTTGAAGAAACAGGAAGAGGAACCCCATGTCCTCCAAAGCAGAGAAAAGGAAATGAGGGTGGTTATGGATATATATATATAAGTTTTTAGGTAAAAGTTAAAAAGCTCAAGGAGATTATACCTAGCAAACTCGATTTGCTGAGGGAGAAGTTTTCTGACCTTTCGGGGTGTTGGGAATCTGATGAACACTGTGGATATTTCACTTCTCACAGATTTTGACACAGAACTTCTGTGAACCAGCCTCTTGAATCCCTACCGTGGACTCCGGGTGAGAACCTGCCGTCTACCCAGATGAGACAGGCCGTTGGCTGGGAGGAAGGGGCCAGAGCCTGGGAGGTTTGGAACGAACACCGAGGGGCAAGTGAGAGGTACCTAAACAGAGAGGAGCAGAAAGCGAGATGGGCAGTACCATTGGTCCAGGCTGCGCTCTGGGCCTCCGAGAAGTGCAAGGAAGGTCCATGAGAGAACACTTGGTCAACGGACACAGATTCCCGACGGGGTGGCCAAGAAGAGGCTGACAAACTGGGAGGGAGGGCTACACGAAGCTAAAAGGGAGGAGACCTCACACTATGCAAAAACCCTTTGAGAATCCAGAGCACACACTCCCCTGTCGGAGGTGGGCATACCAATGAGCTGTTTGGATCTGTCATAATGGTCCCAACCTCTTTGCCCTTCATGGCCCCGTTGGTGCCTCCTCTGTACTTTCCTTTGCCACCTGCTCTTCCCCTCCACAGACAAACATTCTCAAGGCTCTCCCGTTTTTAAAAATAAAACAGTAACAATGAAGCTTTCTTGGTTGCACAATGGGTTGGGAATGGGGTTAAAGCTCATCTGTCATAGAAAGTTCTGAAACAGACACAAATACAAAGAAGGCATTTCAAGTCAGTGAGAAGGAAAATAGATTACTCAGTAAGTGATGTTGAGACTCCTGGGTAGACATGTAGGGGGAGAATTGGGTTAGATCTCTGTCTCTCACTGTAGATCAAAACAAATTCCAGACAGATCACATATTTTATGATGTCAAAAAAATGAAACCATAAAAGTACTGGGAGAAAATGTGAGAGAATTTACTTTTATAATCTCAGAATTGGATTGCCAAAAAATAAGTTAACACCCAGAAGCCTTAAAATAAAGCGTTGATAAATTGAACAATATTAAAAAAAAAAAAATTCTGTATAGAAAGCAGTCAAAAGACATGAATATTTGCAACTCACATCATAGACAAAAGCATAATTTCCTTAGCATTTGAATAACGGACAGAAGTCGATAAGAAACTCAACAATGGGGCACCTGGGTGGCTCAGTCAGTTAAGCATTGGACTTCAGCTCGGTCATGATCTCATGGTTCGTGAGTTCGAGCCCCACTTCTCTCTCTCCCTCTCTGCCCCTCATGGGATTCTCTCTCTCTCCATATCTCTCTCTGCCCCTTGCTCACTTGCACCCTCTCTCTCAAAAAAAGTAATTCAACAACAACAAAAAATCAACAAGCCAACAGATAAATGGGCAACAAATATGAACACAATTCATAGAAATAAAATAGTTTAAGCTTAAATATATGAAGAGAAACTCAACCTTGCTCATAAAAAAGAAATGCAAATTAAAACTACGGTAAGAAGTCGCTTTTCAATTAATAGATTCGCAAAAGTAAAAAATATTAAAATACCCCGTTGGCAAGAGTGGTAGGAAATGTGTTCTCCACGTTGCTAGAAGGATGTAAAGTGATGTGGCCTTTTTGACAACTTGTGAATATTCATAAAAATTACATACAACAGAGGGACACGGTCGGTTAAGTGTCTGACTCTTGATTTCCGCTCAGGTCATGATCTCATGGTTCCTGAGATTGATCCCCAAATAGGGCTCTGCACCGTCAGTGCTTGAGATTCTCTCTCTCCCTCACTCTCTGCCCCTCCTCTGCTTGCTCTCTAAATAAATAAATGAACATTAAAATTTAAAAAAAAAAAATTTTTTTTAATGTTTATTTTTGAGAGCATAACAGAGCATGAGCAGGGAAGGAGCAGAGAGAGAGGGAGACACAGAACCCGAAGCAGGCTCCAGGCTCTGAGCTGTCATCACAGAGCCAGATGCGGGGCTCAAACCCACAAACTGAGATCATGACCTGAGCCATAGACGCTTAACCGACTGAACCACCCAGGTGCCCCAGAAACCCATATCCTTTTACTTCTGTGACCCTATTCCCTAGCTTTGTCTCCTACTGGTTATGCTTCATCTAAGTCACTCTATAGTATTAGGATGCAACAAAGGTCAGAAGCCCAATTCAAATTAAGAGGCGTTTGTGGGAGAAACTCCCCATCATTCAGAAGTAAACACAGAGCTCAGGAAGGGTGAGGGTGCCTGCAATCAGCGTCTCCAGCCCTGCGGACTCTTTCTTTTCTAAGTCTGCTTCCCTATGAGTTCCTGTGTCGTCAACCTCAGGCCCCACAGGCTGATCTTCTCCATGTGGAAAAGAGCGTGGCCGTTAACAGTTTTGAATTGGACATCTCACAGCTCTAGCCACACCAAGAACACTGCCTCCTTCTTTCATTTCAGCACGCAAATTGCCAGGGAGGACAAACTGGCTCTCCCCCATCTCCACTCCAGGCCCTGGCTACTGGAGCAGTTCATCACGGCTGGTGCCATGCTCTAGGCCGCGGCTGTGACTCACGTCAACCGCCTCCTCTCCCATGACCCACAGATGTCACACGAAGGGAGATGGCCTGCGGGACCGTGCTGCAGAAATTGCCTGCTGGCAGGTGAGCATCTCAGGCAGCATCTCCTCCATATAAGCTTCCCAGGTCCACCTCTTGAGAGGCTTTGAGCTGTGCAAAACCTCAGTGCCCCCCGTGCATCAACACCTCCAGAAACTGACCCCAAGTGTGCTCCAAGATGGGGCGTCAGAGACCTAGTATGCTTGCTACATTTGGAAAGATGATTGTATTCTCCTGGGGTTCACCAACAGACCTGCCTGCTTAGCCAGACAGAAGGTCTTTGTGTCTTAAGGATGGACAGGAGACAAAGGAGCAGAAGGCTTGCCTTCCTGGTTGAAGGTTGTTTGAGCTTCGAGGGAGAGTGAGCCCTCATATTTGGATCCTGATATTGAAAGCTCAGGATCTGGGCCTTCTGATGGTCTTTACTGGGGGGGGGGGGGGGGGGTGAAGGGTGACTCAGCTATCTACCCTCTCCTTGGGGACAGGGAAAACTGAGTACTCCCCACCCTGTCCCCAGGCCAGGGTATATGAATGCTAGAGCTGGGTATTGAAATTAAAAGAAAAAATTTTTTTAATGTTTACTTATTTTTGACACAAAGAGAGCATGAGCAGGGGAGGGGCAGAGAGAGAGAGGGGGACGGGGATCCCAAGTGAGCGCCGCACTGACAGCAGCGAGCCGGACGCGAGTCTCGAACTCACGAACCGCGAGATTATGACCTGAGCAGAAGTCGGTGGCTCAACTGACTGAGCCACCCAGGAGCCCCTGAAATTTAAAAATGTTTTATCTCCTAAAAAATAATAATTTCTAGGGAGGACTCAGGCTTGGCTTGGGTCAGCAGCCCACCCCTGGATCAATGAGCTGTAGCCGGAATGGAGGAGACACTTCTGTTCTAATCTGTGTTAGGTGCTCACTAGGCTGGATTGGTTTGAGGATGTCAATTCAAAATAACATGGCAGCTTCTTCAATAGACATGGGGGGGGGGCAGTTGTAGAAGAAGGACGAATGTTGAACAGTCAGTCCCATATGTCCACTACAGGCCTTCACAGGTGTCTTTTTGTCTACTTCCCCCTTAAATACAGTTGTTCCTCATAGTTGTCCTCTCTTCCCATTCTGCTTATTCTCCTATGATTTTGCTTTTTGTCTAGATACCCATGACCCTCAAAGCTAAATCTCCAGGCAGACTGCTTTCTTTAATTCAAAATCCCCTGCTTGCTGGACATACCCATGTGATGCTCCTAGGCCCTACATGACCAAATAGAATTCATTATTGGCTTTAAATTGAAATATGCTCGTAGAAGCAAAGAATATCTTGGGGAGAATACACAAGAGACCAGTAGGTGTAGCTTCCGTGCTCCGACCTCTCCTAGATTCCCTCTTTTTTTTTTGAAAGAGAGAGAGAGAGCAGAAGAAAGGGAGAGAGGGAACCCCAAGCAGGCTCCTCACTGTCAGCATAGAGTCTGATGCGGGGCTCGAATTCACAAACTGTGAGATCATGACCTGAGTGGAAATGAAGAGTTGGACACTTAACTGACTGAGCCACCCAGGGACCCCTAGATTCCCTCTTTCTGTGAACAGGCACCACCATCAATGAAGTCTCCCGATCCAGACCCCAGGAGTCATTCTTGAACTTAGTTATGAACACAACAGCATTAGAACAACCTTTGTAATTCATAAATTTGATTATGAATCTCCCCTATTTAAAGTCTTTCAATGACTCCATAGCCTTCAGACTCAAGTGCCCTGTCTTCGGACTAGCTCACGAAGCCTCTGCTGCAGGTGGGGGTATGTCTGTGCCTCCCTCCCAGCCTCTTTTTGTGCATCTCTGCTCACTCACACACCCCACCTTCTGCCCAGGGAACAACCTGGTCCTTCCAAGAGGTGCCTACCATCTGTGTTTTGGGTGCCCATAACTCAGCCAATGGTGCTGTGCTGGATTGACTCTAATACTGACACCTTCTCAGGTTTTCCCACCAGCACTGTCTTTGTACCTGCTTCTGACCACAGAGTAGCAAGCATATGAGCCCAGATAAAGGTGGGTGTTACTACATTTTGTACTCCAGTTTATTTTGAAGACAGAATCCCCTGCTTAATGGAATATTGTCTTTATTTCATCCTTCATCTTTGAGGGACCGGTTCTTTGAACACCCAGCTCAAAAAGGCACTCCAGTTTCACAGCTTCCCCGGCTTCCCCAGCTGGTGGGTCCCTCCCTCTGTCATGGTCCCATTTGCTTTTTTTTTTTTTAATTTTTTTTTTAACGTTTATTTATTTTTGAGACAGAGAGAGACAGAGCATGAACGGGGGAGGGGCAGAGAGAGAGGGAGACACAGAATCGGAAGCAGCCTCCAGGCTCTGAGCCATCAGCCCAGAGCCTGACGCGGGGCTCGAACTCACAGACCGCGAGATCGTGACCTGAGTTGAAGTCGGACGCTTAACCGACTGAGCCACCCAGGCGCCCCCCATTTGCTTTTTTATTACCGGGAGCTATTCACCTGTTTTGCCCCTTCCCCACACCGCATGGTGAACTCTGTGAAGGCAATATCCTCTTCTTTCTTAGTACTATTTCTAGGGCCTAGCCAAAACGTAATGGATACCCTGTAACTTTGTGAGAAGGAAGGAGAGAAGGATGGATACGTGAATCCAGGGAGAAAGACAATTTTTCCTTCCTAGATACTAACAGGAAAACATTGGGGGGTGGCGGGGGTGGGGGGAGTGGTTCCTACAGGATAAGATAGAGCTAGAAATGTTAGAGATGCCACAAGGAGGCACTAGAATTCCACCTGGGCTCCCTCTGTCAAGAAAAGCCAGCTCCAATGACAGTGTCTTGACCTGGACTGGTGCCTTGCAACAGATGCCTGCCTGGTTGAGCCAAAATGGTCCAAGAGAGCTGATTCGAAATGAGGAGCATGGGGGAAATCAACACAAGAAGGCTACAGCGCTGTCATGGCAGAGAGATGAATTGGTCACTCTAAAGGGACTCTAATGTGGATGAATTCCCCCTCCACCTCTGGCCAACATCCCCTCTGCCCCCAGGGAGCCAGATCCAGACAAGAGCGTATTGTTCCCTTACCCCAGTTTTCCTCCTCCACTAATTAAGCAAAATGCTCAGGCTCATAATATAGGGATATCTTTCTACTGCCACAATAGGTCCCCATTGAATCCTTTCTTCCTCATTCAATGATAGATTGCAACTGTCCCAAATATTATTACCATTTCCCCCTTTCCTTCCCAAGAGGTCACTGAAACTTTCATCTCAGACCTTCGGACCCTAGATTTCTGTGTAGGCTGGCGAGAGAGGAAAAAAAAAAATCCTTTGAAATTTCACATATATCTAACTCCTGCAAGGGACTGGGAAATGTAACCATGGAAACCAGAGCATGCCTGTAACCATGGAGACCCATTTAAACCAGCTGGGCCATTACCATCTAGAAGCTGGTGGGGCTTGGCTGTTAGAAGGATAGTTAATATGGTCGAGTGATTTCAATTGTTTAGGTGAGAATTTTACAGATATTTTAAGCAATTTCTAGGTAGTGCCAATACTTTAAAATGTTCGAGAAAAAGCCTCTGTTAGACTAATTTCTAAAGGATCCTCCAAATGTCTTCTCCGCCCTCTTACCACACCTCCAGAGCCATCACTTAATCAGACATTCATTCAGCAAACACATGCTAATCACCATGGTGTGCTGGGCACTCTGCTGGATCCCACCATATACGTATCCCAGATAATATACTCTGTCTGTTCCATCAGCTTTAATGCTGAGCCAAGTCCTTGAATAAAGGGTCTATTTATCAAAAGCCTTCTTTACCACAATGCATCAGAATTTGGCTTTGTGGGAAGGCTGGGTGGCTCAGTCAGTTAAGCACCAGAGTTCAGCTCAGGTCATGATCTCAAGGTTCGTGGGTTTGAGCCCCGCATCAGGCTCTCTGCTTTCAGCACTGAGCGCACTTCCTATCCTCTCTGTCCCTTGCTCGCTTTCTCTCTCTCAAAAATAAATGAACATTGGGTGCCTGGGTGGCCCAGTCGGTTAAGTGTCTGACCTCGGCTCAGGTCATGACCTCACAGTTCGTGAGTTTGAGCCCTGCGTTGGGCTGTCTGCTGTCAGCATGGACCCCACTTCTGACCCATCCTCTGTCCCCCCCCTCTCTGCCCCTTCCCCACTTGCCCTCCCCCATAAATAAATAAACAAACAAACAAACAAGCATTGTGTTTCCAGTGAGATGTGAACTAGCCTTTTGTCACTTGGAGGAAACTTCCACTAGCCATTGTCACAGAAGTGCTTCACAAAGCCAGATCCTTCTGTCTGTCCTATGTCTTTTGTTCTTGCCCTGCACCACGGATAACCCCATCGCTGCCTGGCAACCACAGCTTCTAGAGCCTGGTGACAGTTTGGTTTGTGAGCTGCTTCGTGGTGTGTTTTGTACCCCATTGTGGTTAAAAGACAGAGCTGGTGGGGCGCCTGGGTGGCGCAGTCGGTTAAGCGTCCGACTTCAGCCAGGTCACGATCTCGCGGTCCGTGAGTTCGAGCCCCGCGTCAGGCTCTGGGCTGATGGCTCGGAGCCTGGAGCCTGTTTCCGATTCTGTGTCTCCCTCTCTCTCTGACCCTCCCCCGTTCATGCTCTGTCTCTCTCTGTCCCAAAAATAAATTAAAAAAAAAAAAAAAAAAGACAGAGCTGGAGTCAAATCACTTGTTCCTGCCAGCTTACCGGTGTGTGACCCTAGGCAAATCACTGGAATTCTCTAAACCTCAAGTGTCCTCTCTAGGAACAGAAAACAAAGCCTGTCCCTTTAGGTTGTTTGGGGACAAGGTCACACAGGCTAACATTCTTATCTCCTGGTCTTAGCTGCATCCCCCAGTATCACTCAGCAAACTTTTTTTTTTTTTTTTTTTCTCAGCAAACTTTTTTTTTTTTTTTTTTTTTTTCAACGTTTTTTATTTATTTTTGGGACAGAGAGAGACAGAGCATGAACGGGGGAGGGGCAGAGAGAGAGGGAGACACAGAATCGGAAACAGGCTCCAGGCTCCGAGCCATCAGCCCAGAGCCTGACGCGGGGCTCGAACTCACGGACCGCGAGATCGTGACCTGGCTGAAGTCGGACGCTTAACCGACTGCGCCACCCAGGCGCCCCTCTCAGCAAACTTTTAAACTTTCACGTTCTTCGGTCCCTATTTTACTCAACAGCCGGTCCACATCTTTACAACCTCCAACCGTGCACCAGAGACCTTTTGGCTCAGCAGATAGCGATGGTGACAATGACAGCAGTAACAACAGCTGTTACACGCCGCCTGTTGTACACCTGTTCCAAGCCCTTCGCATATTGTAACCCATTTGATTCTCACAGCAACCCATTGCGGATTCTTGTCCTATCCGTTAGGCAGATGAGGAAACTGAGGCACATGGTGTTTGGGCGTTTGTTTCTCAGGGTCATAAGCTAGTGAACGGCAGGAAGAGAATGTGAACTCCAGCCGTGCCTCCGGAGTCTGCCCTCTCCACCATTATGTGGTAGCTGCCCTCTCTCCAGTGACTGTGTCAGGCCCTGGCTCACTGGGGATAGAGTCCATGGGCGCAGACCTCAGATGTCTCCTGTTCAACCCCTGCACTCGCCACACTACCCACATCTTCCTCAGCACCTGTCCCGACAGCCTTCCTCAATGTTTCTGAGGAAAGGATCAGCCTTCCTCTAATCGTCCACCCGCCCCGCCTCAAGTTCCTTGCTCCCCTGATTATTCCCCTTTTCCTGACCCCCAATCCTTCCTCTCATCTGGCGCTTGCCTCTCAGTGGGTGGGTCAGTCCAAGGCTCTCTTATCTTATTAACAAAAAAAGAAAATGTGTCTCTCTCTGCTTGTCATCCTCTCCTTATACAGCCAAGCTCCTGGAAAGTTTCTACCTCGTCTAGGCTTCCTGACTCAACGCTCTACTGAAACTGCTCTCCCAGTGGCCCCTCAAACTTCTAGAATAAAGCACCTTGTTAAGGTGCTGATCCTGTTCATCCCTTGTTATATTCCTTACATCTGGAGGTCTTTAACCTCTGTCACCTCTCCCTGGGGACTGTCCATGTCATGTCTGTATATTTAGCCATAACTTTTTCTGAATCTCAGAGCAGTTAATGAAAATGAAGATGGATCATTGTGACCTAGAGGATCCTCAGACTCCTCATGGTCGACGGCCCACTGCCATCCACCCTGGAGGCCATCCCCAAACCAGAAGTCATCCTCCAGTCCTCGCCTCTCACCCATCTCACCAGCACCTCTTACATGTATATCTTAAATATCTCTTCTTTCTGTTCGTCGTCTCATCCCCTCCACCATTGCCTTGGGCCGGGTCCCCATCCTTCACCGCCATATTAAAGTCACCTCCCTACCTTATGCCTCAAGTATAATGATATGAGCAAGGTCTTTCTAATATCAATCCATTGCTCAAAGTTCCTCAAGGATCCTCAATGACAACGTAACGAAAACGAATTCCTTATGCCTAACAAGGGAGGCCCTTCGCAACCCTGCCTCTCTCCAGGCTCAACGGTTGTCTGTCTACGCCCCTAACCTCTGCCTTTCTAGTTCTGTGGCTACAATGCTGAACTCCAAATGTAGTAATGGCCCCAGGCATTTCGCGCACACTTCCTTGCTTGGCGCATTCCACCCCTTCTTTCTAGAACTGCTTTCTCAATTTGTTTATCACCACCATCAACATGAGAAAGCACCTGCCAAATGCTGTCAATACCTGAACAAAAAGAGTTGACCATGCAGCAGACTAGCGCCACAGGGATGCATTAGTACAGACACCCATGTGTATGACCTAACCCAGTGGCACAGAGACATCCCCAATTCACACACCAGGTGGCGGGTTGTACTCGGTGATTTCTAGGGTCTCTTCAAATTCTGACATTCTGTGAACAAAGGCATGAAACCAAGACATCCAGTCAAATCAACCACCACACGAGCGCCTATTATGTGCAAGTTGTTTCACTAAATGCTATCATAAGTGGGTAAGAATAAACCCCGGTATTTAGATCAAAGATAAATCTAATTAAAGGCCATTTACATGTGAGATCGGGGTGGTCAAACAGGGAAAGACAAAGGAGGGAGCTCATTCCAGTGTTCGGCTAACACTTGTTAGGGCCCAGCTCCGCCAGGTTCCATGTCAGGAGCTGGGGCATAACAACAAAACCATGTGCTTGCTGCCCTCAGTGCCTGGCCTGGTGAGGCAGACAGGCATCCAGCCATCAAACGCAAAAGGCAGGGGGGAAATGGTGTGATTGCTTCTTCCTAGAGAGAGAGAGAGAACACAGGATGGGGCATAGACCGGAAATAAATTTCTCAGGCGTGGCATTTGGTATGGCTCTTAAGGGGCTAATGAGTTTTTTCAAGTGGGGAAGGGAGAGTTCCACAGCAAGAGAACAGAATGAACAGAAGAAGCACATAGAGTTCGCAGCTGTGGCGCCTTGGAAACCATTGATTTTCTCCAGGACGCGCACAGCAACAGCTGAGCAACTTGCTCCGAACTCCAGGGGCTCCTCCTCCGGGGCCCGAGTGGAGGGGTAGCGTGTAGTCCTGTGTGGCTGGAGAACACAACATTGGTTGCAAAGCAGGGAAATACAGCAGGGTCACAAAGAAGCCAACACAAATTTCTCGGGTATGCAGAAGGAAAAGCAATTTTGAATTTAATCTCTCACTGATCTAGCCTTCCTTCTCTGCCCTACCCACACCTTTGCCAAGAACAGAAGTAACTAAGTAGCTAATACAATAATTTCACCATCCATGTAGGTAACATGTGTCTCTCAGTAGCTCACCTTGCCCTCCGCTTCTCTATCCAACAGAGCGCTGAGGGCTATGGTTTTTACAACCCCATGATGTCCAAAAAGAGTTGGGGTCTTTTTTTTTTTTAATTTTTTGATACATTGATTTATTTTTGAGAGACAGAGAGAGATAGAACACAAGTGAGGGAGGGGCAGAGAGAGAAGGAGACAGAGAATCCGAAGCAGGCTCCAGGCTCTGAGCTGTCAGCACAGAGCCTGACGCGGGGCTCGAACCCACAAACTGCAAGGTCATGACCTGAGCTGAAGTCAGACGCTCAACTGACTGAGCCACCCAGGCGCCCCAAGAGTTGGGGTCTTAAGAAGCTATGATAGCACCTCTTTCACCTTGGGTGCTGCCTGCCATGCTGACATTTGAGGCTGAAAGTCCATGGTTACTCTGGTCTAACTTAGCCAGACCCAGCCAGCCAGCAGCACTCTCGACTCTGAGCCCCCCACACTCAGAGGTCTGGGATTTCCAATCAAGTCTGGCTTGGGTGCTCTTCCCTACACAGGTCTTCGCTGTAGAACAACCTCCTCACCACATCTTGAGCTCCTCAGCTAAACTCTACATTTCACCTGTGCCACACTGGAATCAAGGACATCTCTGGCCATTAACCCTCAGAGATCCCCTCTCCTTAAGCAAGATGAATAGTTGCACCCAGGAGCAATTCAAAATATTTACATTTCTTAAATGTTTATTTACTTATTTTGAGAGAGAGAGAGAGCATGAGCAGGAGAGGGGCAGAGAGAGAATCCCAAGGAGAGATGTCAACACAGAGCCGGATGCGGGGCTCGATCCCACGAACCACGAGATCATGACCTGAGCCAAAACCAAGAGTCGGACGCTCAACTGACTGAGCCACACAGGCGCCCTGCAACTCAAAATATTTCAAAGCCCTTGAAGAGATATCTGCACCCTCATGTTCATAGCGTTTTTCACTACAGCCAAAATGTGGAAGGGACCCAAGTGTCCATGGATCGATGAATGAATGAGGAAAATGTGGTATGTACATACCATGGCATGTTATTCAGCCTTTAAAAGGAAGAGAAGATCCTGTCAGGTGCTGCAAAATGAATAAACATTTAGGGTATCGTTCTGAGTAAGACAAATGCAAAAGGACAAATACTCTAGGTTTCTACTTACACGAGCTCTCTAGAGCAGTCAGATTCACAGAAACAGAAAGGGGCTGGAGGAAGGAGGAAAAGGGGAGTTTTGTTTAATAGATACAGAGTTTCAGATTTGCAAGACTAGTAAATTCTGGAGATCTGCTTTACAACGATGTGAGTACTTAATACTATGGAACTACACTTAAAAAGGTTAAGATGCAAGGAGCACCTGGGTGGCTCAGTCGGTTGAGTGTCCGACTTCGGCTCAGGTCATGATCTTGCGGTTTGTGAGTTCAAGCCCCACGTCGGGCTCTGTGCTGACACCTCAGAGCCTGGAGCCTGCTTCCGATTCTGTGTCTCCCTCTCTATCTGCTCCTCCCCTGTTTGCCCTCTGTCTCTCAATAATAAATAAACGTTAAAAAAAAATTTTTTTTAAAAAGGCTAAGATGCTAAATTTTATGTTATGTGGGGTTTTTTTTACCACAATAAAAAAAAAAACCCTGCAAATAAAACCCCAAAATATTTTTAAAAAATTTAGTGTTTATTTATTTTTGAGAGAGAGACACACACAAAGCACAAATGGGGGAGGGGGCGAGAGAGAGAGAGAGGGAAACACAGAATCCCCAAGCAGGCTTTACCAGGAATGGTGAGATCATGACCTGAGCCAAAGTCGATGCTTAACCGACTGAGCCATGCAGGTGCCCCCAAACCAAAACATTTTAAAAACCAGTAAAGCATAAGCACCGCACAATCCAAATGGACACTGGTGTTTACTAACCGGATCAGGCAATCAGAATGGGCTGTGAACCACCAGGACAGCTCCACCAGCGCAGACTGGCACAGGAGCACCCTCGAAGGCCTCCGGCCCCCGCAGCTTACCTACATTCCATCTCCTGTCCAAACCCATTCCCGCCCACCCTCCTCTCCTATCTCCCGCTCCTCTTGTTCTCCTCTCCATAATTTCTCATGCCTGGGAAGACTTTTCTTTCATTTATCGCTCATAGTTTTTAGGTGCAAGGCACAGAACCAACTCTGGCAGAGTGAAGGGGCAAAGGGACTCATCAGAAGGCACTGGAGAGCCGGCAGGATCCCTGGGAGAGCCAGAACCAGGCGCCGAGGCTCTGCAGTGGGGAACGACGCTCACAACAAGGCTTTAGAAACACTGCTGTTGCTATGGACACTGGACCCCGCAGGTTCCTCCACTGACAACACTGGACACCGTATGCAGCCAAGGTCCCTGTCATCACCCAACACCAGAACACCTGCTTCTTCCAAGTACCAGCTTCCTAATCAATGTCAAGGTACATGTATATATCTGACTGGCACATGCCTCACTTATATTCAAGGGAAGCTAGGAAAGCAAGTATCTGTGATAGTCTTGTTTCTTTTTTTAAAGTTTATTTATTTATTTTGGAGAGACACAGAGAGAGCACAAGCAGGGGAGGGGCAGAGACAGAGGGGGACAGAGGATCCGAAGCGGGCCTCTGCTCTTTGACAGCAGAGAACCCAGTGCAGCGGTTGAACCCACAAACCGTGAGATCATGACCTGAGCTGAAGTCAGAGGCTTAACCAACTGAGTCACCCAGGCACCCTGTGTCTGATATTTTCTGATTCCATAGCAGGTGTGGTCTCTGGTCAAATAGAGAAAAGGGCTTCAAAGTTTGTACAGTCAGTATGACTATCATGCTATAGACTCCCCTCACATCTTATTTTCCTACTTTATGGTATTATTTGCCTCTCTGTCCTGGAAATTAGGCTTGCCAGGCTTAGCAAATAAAAATACAAGATGCCCAGTTAAATTTGAATTTCAGATAAACAAATAATTTTTTAGTGTCAGTATGTCCCGTACAGTATTTGGAACACATTTATGTTTAAAAACTTTTCGGGGCGCCTGGGTGGCTCAGTCGGTTAAGCGGCCGACTTCAGCTCAGGTCACGATCTCACTGTCCGTGAGTTCGAGCCCCGCGTCGGGCTCTGGGCTGATGGCTCAGAGCCTGGAGCCTGCTTCCGATTCTGTGTCTCCCTCTCTCTCTGCCCCTCCCCTGTTCATGTTCTGTCTCTGTCTCAAAAATAAATAAAACGTTAAAAAAAAATAAAAAAATAAAAAACTTTTCAGCGTTTGCCTGAAATTTAACAGGGCAACCTGCATTTTATCTAGCAACCCTCCTTGGGGTTCTTTTCTATATGACGCTACACTTTTCTACACTATACCAGGGCCTGGTTCCTAGGTACGCTAAAGATGTTAACATGCAAAACCCATATTCAAGACAGGCCTGACTGCCTAATCCTGGTTTTAAATGCCAAAAAATGGAAATTACCCAGCCTTTCTCTTTGCACCATAACAGATTTTCATCTCCTTCAAATCAGATACATGCCTAGAACTAACTAAGGGGAAAATTATGTCCTTGGGAAAGCAAAGGAGAGAAGCACATTAATATTCTAAAAACAATCACCCTGTTGCAATAAGAAACGGTAGAGTAAGCAGTGTGGCAAGATGGGCTCTCTCAAATTCTAGGACCTCAAGTGGACGCTGACTCTCATTTAACAGGGCTTTAATAGGAAGTGAAACAATAAAGCAATGAAACTGGTCTTCATGTGCTGTGTATGGAAATGAGTCTTGTGACTCAATAATTACTGCAGCTCTCACCTCCCACGTGGCAAGGTGGATCCATTACCCAACTGTCAATTTGTTCCTTTGCTGTGAAAAGGCAAATGACTTTCAAAGCCACCGCATTTCCATTTCCATATATTATAGAAAATTACGGGACGATTTTGTAACGTTACCTAAAATCATAAATAACGCAAATAAGGAGCACAACTTTGTCAAATTCTTCTACAGCAACACACGCAAAGCTCATTCACTTGGGTCTCGCGTAAAGAAAAAATTAGACCTTCCCAAACCGATGTCAGCTTTCTCTGGGCTGCCAGCTGAACCACAGTGGGATAGTTCCAAGCCCCCCAAAAATAAATGGTGTATCTGAGGGCTGATGTACATGTTACAATATATTTTACTAGCCAGCCTGGGTCCTTGGGAAGAGAACTGATTTATGTATTTGCTTAAATTAAACCTTTTTGCGATTCCTCTATTTCGGAGTTTTTTGCACGTTGTTCCCTCCTCCTAGAACCTTCTTCCTTGCTTCTTCTAGTGAATCCCTTAGACCTCTGCCTCGGGAAAAAGTCAATTTTCTGACCCCTCAGACCGGATCAGGACTCCTCTTTATAGTTTCCCAGTTTGCTCTACCATTGTATCACAGTTTATTAGGATATAGTTCTGAGAGTTGGGGGGTAGTGTCTTATCTCCTTGTCTTCCTCAGCAATGACAGTTTTAGCTGCTCATATACCAGCCCCAGACCATTTTTCCCAGCCTCCCTTGCAGCTAGGTGTGGCCATGTGACTAGCGTCTGAGCTAATAAGAAAAGTTCACCTTCGAGTAAAGTCTCCCCTTTCCTTTTTCTCTCTCTCACAGGCTGGAAGGCAAGTAGGTGAATGGTCTTCACCTTTGCAGGGATAAAGGGATGAAAAGAACTTGAGTCTCCATCACCAAGAGCCAACAGACCAGCCCTCGACTGACGGTCAGGATTATTACTTGAGAAGTTAAACTATTTTCTTATTTAAGTCACTGTTTTGTGTCTCTTATTAAAGCAGCTAGCTATAACCAGCAAATGCAGAGTTGAACCCAGGACCACTTGACCCCAGAGACCAAAAGCTGAACCAGCACAATATGATGTCTTTTGTTTTTTTCTTTAAATGTTTATTTAGTTTTGAAAGAGAGAGAGAAAGAGAGAGAGCACACACGCATGAGCAGGGAGGGGCATAGAGAAAGGGGGACAGAGGATCCAAAGCAGGCCCCCCGCTGACAGCAGTGAGCCCAATGCGGGGCTCAAACTCACAAACTGTGAGATCGTGACCCAAGCCAAAGTCTGCTCAACGGACTGAGCCACCCAGGCACCACAACAACATGGTGTTTTTCCACACCACCCATATACCTTATAATCATCTATCATACACCTTATGTTATATATCACAGATCACATAGTGGAACACTTTGACAGAGGTGGTTCTCACTTCCTGAATTTATATTAGATCCCAAAGTGAATAAAATATGGTACTGTATTTTTTTTTTTATGTTTTTATTTATTTTTGAGACAGAGAGAGACAGGGCATGAGCAGGGGAGGGGCAGAGAGAGAGGGAGACACAGAATCCGAAGCAGCCTCCAGGCTCTGAGCTGTCAGCACAGAGCCCGACGCGGGGCTTGAACTCATGGATCGCGAGATCATGACCTGAGCCGAAGTCAGATGCTTAACCGACTGAGCCACCCGGGCGCCCCAAAAGATGGTACTTTAAAAGACTATAGATAAGCAATTTGGCTCCCCACATGCCAGGCAGCAGGCCATTCCTCCAGTTAGGAGAGACGGGAAAGCCAGCCACGACCAAGAGTCTTCATGTCTCTTATGGGTCAATATTGCCTAAGGCTGTCTTGTCCCTCTGCCATTAACATGAGTTGATGGCCTCAGAGGTGAAGAACCCTTACCCAGGGAGGAGACTAGTTAGCTTTCACTGCATAATTTTGAAAAAAAAATTTTTTTTCAACGTTTTTTATTTATTTTTGGGACAGAGAGAGACATAGCATGAACGGGGGAGGGGCAGAGAGAGAGGGAGACACAGAATCGGAAACGGGCTCCAGGCTCTGAGCCATCAGCCCAGAGCCTGACGCGGGGCTCGAACTCACGGACCGCGAGATCATGACCTGGCTGAAGTCGGACGCTTAACCGACTGCGCCACCCAGGCGCCCCTCACTGCATAATTTTGAACTTAATTTTTTTTCTACGCCACACATAACTTTATGTAAATGCAAATCGTATGTGTTTTTATCATCTCTACTTTGTTTCCTCCTTCCTGTCTCTTCTTCTTCCTCCCCTCCGACACCAGACAGTCCCACAACAACTCACCCGACAACTATGCGTGCTCTCATATTTTCCTCCATGCTCACAAAATTGGAAATAGAGACTCGAAGGGCTTTTTAACTCTTTTTTTTTTTCCTTGCAAAAGTGGAATATATGTGTGGACGTTATAGACACTTTTCTGCACCGTTCTCTTCTCACTCAACAACACTTCATGGAAATCTCTCCAAGTCAGTTGATTTAGATTTAATTCAGCCTTGTTAATGCCTGGATAATAACCGATGGTGTTGTATACTATAAATTATTCAGTCACGGGCTTTGTTTCCAGCTTTTTGTCACAGCAAGGAATGCTGCAATAGCATCCATGTACATGTGCCTTCATGAACCAGTGGTTTTGCCTCTGGGATATTCCCAGGTATAGGCTTTCAAAAGATATATGAATTTTTAATTTTAATGACTATTGTTTTCAGTTTCAATTGCTTGCTTCCCTAGAGCCGTCTTTTTTTCCCCTCCCCTCCCTACAGGTCTCTTTCCCCACTTGCCTGTTATATCCTTCCTTTCTTTTATTTTCTGTAACTAAAAGGCTGACGTGTTTATTTTAGGTCAAATCTAATAGGCTAAAATGTAAACTATTTGTGCTAAACTACGAAAATACAATAAGTATTATTTCTAAAATTCATCAGCATATTAAAAGGCTCAAAAGGGAGAATCCCTCCTCTGCAAGGGACAGAGTGATTAAGAATGTAGCTATAGGTATGGGCCGCCTGGGTGGCTCAGTTGGTTGGCTGAGCATCTGACTCTTGATTTTGGCTCAGTTGGTTGGTTGAGCATCTGACTCTTGATTTTGGCTCAGTTGGTTGGTTGAGCATCTGACTCTTGATTTTGGCTCAGGTCAAAGGCTTGAATCAGACTCCACCCTAAATGTGAAGCCTGCTTGGGATTCCCTCTCTCCCTCTCTCTCTGCCCCTGCCCCCCCCCCCTTTCTCTCTCTCTCAAAATAAATAAATAAGCATAAAAAAAAAAGAATGTGGCTCTAGGTATGTAACGTGATACTCATTTTTCCTCTCTTTCTATATTTAATCAAGATACGTGTTCACAAATGTCCAAGTACTATGACAACTAAATATTATCGGTAGCAAACTACGCAATAATCTGCCAATGTTTCTTAGGTAATTCGTTATATGGGGTGTTGCTTTCCTAAGGCGTAACCTGCCCCCCAAATCCCACTCCCAGGACTATTAATGCCTTTGACAAGTATTTGTGGAGTTACTGCTACATGCTAGGCACTGTGCTAAATCATGGGCACATACCAGTGAATAAGATCCTACTGGGACAAGATCCCACTCTTACAGAGCTTATCTTCTAGCTGAAGAGAAAGATGTTAAACAACTAATTACACATGTGTTTGGATAATATTTTTTTAAGTTTTTATTTATTCATTTAAGTAATCTCTGCACCCAATGTGGGGCTTGAACTCACAACCCCAAGATCAAGGGTCACATGCTCTTCCCATTGAGCCAGCCAGGCGCCCCTGAATAATATTTTTATTCTGATAAAATATACATAACATAAAAACTATTTAAGCCACTATATTGTGTCTCTTATTAAAGTTGCCTGTATCCAATGAATACAGATTTAAACATTTTTAAGTATACAGGTCAGTGGCATTAGGTATATCCACATGGCTGTGCAACCGTCAGCAACTTCCAGCTCCAAGTAACTCTTTTCATCTTGCAAAACTGTAACTCTGTATCCATTAACTACTAACCCCATCCCCTCCTCCCCAGCCCTTGGCAACCACCATCCTGCTTTTTGTCTCTATGAATTTGAGCGCACTCATGTAAGTGCATCATACAGTGTGTCTTTTTGTGACTGGCTTACTTCACTTATTATAATCCTGTCAAGGTTCATCTAGGTTGTAGCATGTGACAGAATTGCCGTTTTTTTTAAGGCTAAACAAATGTTATTCTCTGTACAGACCATATTGTGTTTATCTGTTCAGTAGTGGACACCTGTGTTGCTTCCACCTTTGGATACTTTTAAACTTTCTTTTCTTGTCTTCTCTTTTTATTTATTTATTTTTTTCCTTTTTTTATTTTTTAATATATGAAATTTATTGTCAAATTGGTTTCCATACAACACCCAGTGCTCATCCCAAAAGGTGCCCTCCTCAATACCCATCCCCCCCCTCCCTCCTACCCCCCATCAACCCTCAGTTTGTTCTCAGTTTTTAAGAGTCTCTTATGCTTTGGCTCTCTCCCACTCTAATCTCTTTTTTTTTTTTTCCCTTCCCCTCCCCCATGAATTTCTGTTAAGTTTCTCAGGATCCACATAAGAGTGAAACCATATGGTATCTGTCTTTCTCTGTATGGCTTATTTCACTTAGCATCACACTCTCCAGTTCCATCCACGTTGCTACAAAGGGCCATATTTCGTTCTTTCTCATTGCCATGTAGTAGTCCATTGTGTATATAAACCACAATTTCTTTATCCATTCATCAGTTGATGGACATTTAGGCTCTTTCCATAATTTGGCTATTGTTGAGAGTGCTGCTATAAACATTGGGGTACAAGTGCCCCTATGCATCAGTACTCCTGTATCCCTTGGGTAAATTCCTAGCAGTGCTATTGCTGGGTCATAGGGTAGGTCTATTTTTAATTTTCTGAGGAACCTCCACACTGCTTTCCAGAGCGGCTGCACCAATTTGCATTCCCACCAACAGTGCAAGAGGGTTCCCGTTTCTCCACATCCTCTCCAGCATCTATAGTCTCCTGATTTGTTCATTTTGGCCACTGTGACTGGCGTGAGGTGATATCTGAGTGTGGTTTTGATTTGTATTTCCCTGATAAGGAGCGTCTTGTCTTCTCTTTTTTTTAAACTTTCCTTTCCCCTCTCCTTTCTTTTTCTTTCCTTTCCTTTCCTTTGCTTTGCTTTCCTTTCCCCTTTCCTTTCCTTTCCTTTCTCCTTTCCTTTCCTTACCTTTCCTTTCCTTTCCTTTCCTTTCCCCTTTCCTTTCCTTTCCTTTCTAAGAAGCTTAAGCTTCTCACTAGACTAGTAAAGATTGGAAAATTATTTCTCCCACATAACTTTCACTACTCATTCCCAGACGGAGTAAATATGTGTGTGTGTGTGTGTGTGTGTGTGTGTGTGTGTGTGTGTGTTAATACTATTTTAAAAATAATAACCAGGAGGCACCTGGGTGGCTCAGTCAGTTAAGTGTCCGACTCTTCGTTTTGGCTCAGGTCATGATCTCACAGTTCATGAGTTTGAGCCCCACGTCAGCTCTGTGCTGACAGCTCAGAGCCTGGAGCCTGCTAAGGATTCTGCGTCTCCCTCTCTCTCTGCCCCTCCCCTGCTGTCACTCTGTCTCTCTCCATCTCTCAAAAATGAATAAACATTAAAAAAAATAATAATAAAAGAAATAAAATAGTGAAACTGTGTTCATTGTCCCAGAGGAGGTGTGGCAGGGCAAAAAGCTTTTCCAAGGGTTTCTCTGGCTGCTGTTGCCCAAGAACCTAGGTACTTAAGGAAATAGAACCAGATAGGACTCTAGGTATCTTAACAGTCAGCTTCATGGACAGATAACATTAAAACAAAATGGTCACCCTCTAATAACTTCTTTTCCTCCTCTTCTCCCTTCAACTACAGAAACTTACTCCTGGGGTGCCTGGGTGGCTCAGTCGGTTAGGCGTCCGACTTCGGCTCAGGTCATGATCTCACGGTTTGTGGGTTTGAGCCTCATGTCGGGCTCTGTGCTGACAGCTCAGAGCCTGGAGCCTGCTTCGGATTCTGTCTCTCTCTTCAGATTCTGTTCCTCCCCCACTCATGCTCTGTCTCTCAAAAATAAATAAACGTTTAAAAAAACTTTTTTAAAGAGAAACTTAATCCTACATCTCTATAGAACCCTTTGCAACCCCAAATTGACTGAAATTATATTTCTACCACCATGGTTGAATGTATAAATTAAATTACATTTCTTGCTCACCTAAGCTGTGGACTAGGATCTCTGCACAGTGAATGGTGTAATTACGGTGCTGTTACATGCTGTCGGAGAAGGGCTATTTTCTAGCTCCAAACTCATATCCAATGAGATTCTAGGACAAGGACCTCATATGGGGGTGGGGGGGGGTGGGCAGCAGATGAGCAGGGTGGGCTCCCTTAAATTTGAGCCAAGATCTCAAGGATGAACATGAAGCAACTTGACCAAGGCTATGGGCCAGGAAGTGGCGTCTTACCTTCAGTGCTTCTGGCCCACAATATTCCCGTGTCCTCTTCCTCAAAAAGCAGGCCCCACCTTTGCTTTATTACCAGGGAAACTTGTCCAGCACTCCCCCTTGCCATAACCCTATTTTCCCCATTCTTTTTTATTTTTAATGTTTATTTTTGAGAGAGAGAGAGAGAGAGAGAGAGAGAGAATGTGCAGGGGAGGGGCAGAGAGAGAGAGGGAGACACAGAATCCAAAGCAGGCTCCAGGCTCTGAGCTGGCAGCACAGAGCCTGATGCAGGGCTCGAACCCACGAACTGCAAGATCATGACCTGAATGAACTGAAGTCGTATACTTAACCCACTGAGCCACCAAAGCGCCCCCTAATTCTTATTAGTATTGCTGAGGCATCCGAAACTCCATGTGGACATAGTCATTTTCTAGGAGCTTTAAATTTTTTTTTAACATTTTTATTTGTTTTTGAGACAGAGAGAGACAGAGCATGAGCAGGGGAGGGGCAGAGAGAAAGGGAGACACAGAATCGGAAGCAGGCTCCAGGCTCTGAGCTGTCAGCACAGAGCCCAAGGCGGGGCCTGAACTCACAGTCTGTGAGATCATGACCTGAGCCAAAGTCGAACGCCCAACCGACTGAGCCACCCAGGCGCCCCTTTAGGAGCTTTATATTGAGAATTCTCTAGACATTTTAAGATACTATCTTAGTGATCTTTGCAGCTTATCTTCTGAACATCTGAGCATTCTTCATACAGCACAGGCATTATCAGCTCACATGTGTTTTTCCTAGCAATCTTCATATTCAATCCTAACACTCTATCCCTTATCAGAGAACCGTCATGTTGAGAAGCAAATAAAAGAAAACTATTTTTCCCCACATCATTAATTACTCCATTTTTAAGCAGACACAAACACTTTTCCTCTTTGGATTTGGGAACAGCTACTATGGTGGCCAGCTGGGACTCCTGGGGGCTTTAAGAGCGTTAATCATCGCCAGGCTAAAGCTTTGTTCTTTTTTAGACTTTTCATAAGACTAAATTAAAGGCCCACTCAGATATCTTTCCCCTAGTTAGAATAGGCACAAAATTTGGTGACGAATTTCTCATATACCCACCAGTGATTCTTTTTTTCCAGTTACTTTAATTTTAGTCAATTTCTACTGAAATATAAGCAAATTATAATTTAACTATTTAGTCTAAATCTATTTTCTAGCTCCAAACTCATAACCAATTATCTATTACATCTCCCTTAAATATCTCACGGGCATCTAAAGAGGAAGAAAAGGGGCACCTGGGCGGCTCAGTCAGTTGAGCGTCCAACTTCGGCTCAGGTCATTCTCTCGTGGTCGGTGAGTTCCAACCCCGTGTCAGGCTCTGTGCCGACAGCTCAGAGCCTGGAGCCCACTTTGGATTCTGTGTCACTGTCTTTCTCTGCCCCTTCCCTGCTCGCCCTCGGTCTCTCTCTCTCTTTCAAAAATAAATAAATGTTAAAAAAAATTTTTTTTTAATTAAAAGGAAACAACGTTTCTACACTCAGGATTCTGACACCAAATGCGTGGGGTTTTCTCCACACCCAGAACTTTCCTAATTCTCTATGGACACCAGCTAAGTGTCCTACAACTCAATTCAGATCTGACACTCTCTATCCAGAGTGAGCCTCCGATGCCACAGGTTAAGGGCTGCCCCACAAGACTCTCCCTCCTCAGACACCAAACAAAAGTTCTAGGCTGCTACCTGTACTTCTGACTGAGGGATTCTCCTGACCCTCTTCTCAGGTTTGATGACCGGCCAGAATGGTTTGCGGAACTCAGAGAGACATTTCACTCTTCGCTATTACTGGCTTGGTATGGAGGGATACAACCCAGGAACAGCCAAAGGGACGAGATGCATAGGACATGGTGTGGGGGAGGAATGTATGGGGGCAGAGGTTCGGGGCCCTTTCTGGGCATGCCAGCCTCTCAGTATCTCCATGTACTTACTCACCAGCCCAGAAGCTCTCCGAATCCTGTTGTTCAGGGTTTTTTGTGGAGGCCTCATTGCATTGGCGTGATTGATTCATTCTTTTTTTTTTTTCGGGGGTGTACGGGGAGCTTTGAAAGTTCCAACCCTCTGGCAATCAGCCCCCGTCCTCTAAGTGTTATTGTGAATAACCTCCTCTCACCCTATGACTCAGGAAGCTACAAGGGTTTTAGAAGCTCTGTGCCAGGAACTGGGAGGAGAGACCAAATGTGTATTTCTTTTTATGTCACAACATCTCAAGGTAATCATGTCCCAAACTGAAGATTCGTGATCTTTCTCCCAAAATTGTTTTTAAATGTTTATTTCTTTTGAGAGAGAGAGGGAGAGCACACCAGCGGGGCAGAGAGAGGGGGAAGGAGGATCTGAAGTGGGCTCTGTGATGGGGCGCCTGGGTGGCTCAGTCGGTTAAGGGGCCGACTTCGGCTCAGGTCATGATCTTGTGGTCCGTGAGTTCGAGCCCCGCATCGGGCTCTGTGCTGACAGCTCAGAGCCTGGAGTCTGTTTCAGATTCTGTGTCTCCCTCTCTCTGACCCTCCCCCATTCATGCTCTGTCTCTCTCTGTCTCAAAAATAAATAAATGTTGAAAAAAAAATTTTTTTTAATTGAAGTGGGCTCTGTGCTGACAGCAGAGAGCCCAATGTGGAGCCTGAACTCATGAACCATGAGATCATGACCTGAGCCAAAGTCGGATGCTTAACCCACTGAGCCACCCAGGCGCCCCTCCTTCTCCCGAAATTACTCAATATTGTCAATATCCACCCACCCACCCAGTATTATCTGGACCCTGGGAGGCATTTACACACGCCACCCTCCTGGTCTAGAATGCTTCTCCCTACTCAATACCTGATTGGCTTCCCCTCATCTTTCAGACTTCAGCTGAAATGTCACTTTGTCAAAGAAGCCTGCCCTTTCCCGATCTAAAGACCCTTTCCCAGTCTAAATGATATTCTCACATGTTCCCTACACTTCTTGATAGTACTTATCTCAGTTTTTAATAATGTTTGATGATGATTTGTTTATTCTCTGGCTCCACAGCAAGTATGAAGTTGTGAAGAAACCGTGGTTCTGACTCTTCCTATGAGTGCTCAGCACAGCACCTGCTGCTAAGTGGCCACCCTGTGTTTGCTGGAAAAATGAGTAAGTTGTATATATATATATATATATGTATATATATATATATATATATGTATTAAAAAAAATTTTTTTTAATGTTTATTTATTTTTGAGAGGGAGACACAGAGCATGAGCGGGGAAGAGGCAGAGAGAGAGGGAGACACAGAATCCGAAGCAGGCTCCAGGCTCCGAGCTGTCAGCACAGAGCCCAACACGGGGCTCGAACCCACAAACCGTGAGATCATGACTTGAGCCAAAGTCAGACGCTTAGCCAACTGAGCCACCCACGCGCCCCTATATCTGTGTTTTTTAAAGTAAACTCCCCAGAAATTGTTCTTCTAGATGATAATATATGTTTCCTCCCAGAATGGTTGTGTGGCCAAATAAATTTGATAAATAACGAGTTAACGTTAAGCAGGTTTCTATACTGCAGGATTTCACAGACTCTATAACTTTTACACAACATTATGAATATAGTACTTCAGAGGGGAAATGAATATGAGGTTTCTCCAACAAGTCAAATTGTAGAACCCTTATTTCACAGACTGTCTTTCAAGATGAGTGTTCTGTGGACCATATCAGGGGAAGTTCTAGCAAACAGTAATTTAACCTAATAAATATTCTTTTTAGGGGCATCTGAGTGGCTCAGTCGGTTAAGCCTCCGACTTCAGCTCAAGTCATGATCTCACTGTTGGTGAGTTTAAGCCCACGTTCGTCTCTACACTGAAAGCATGGAGTCTGCTTGTGATTTCTTTCTCCCTCCCTCTCTCTCTGCCCCTCCCCAGCTTGCTCTCTCTCTCTCTCAAAAAATAAACATTAAAAAAATTTTTAGTAATAAAAATAAATAAAATAAATATTCTCTTGAAAAAGTATAGAACTGTGAGCTCATAAATGAAGGTTGTTTTAAGTTGCTAGGTTTGTGGTAATTTGTTACATAGCAATAGAAAACTACTATATGCATGAAAAGGGAATAATAATAATACCAGAAAGCTTTCATGTCAGACATGCTGCTGGATTGCATGTGGAGCTACATCTGTCTCCACGTGAAGGTATTTTTTTTTTTAAATGTTTATTTATTTTTGAGACAGAGAGAGACAGAGCATGAATGGGGGAGGGGCAGAGAGAGAGGGAGACACAGAATCGGAAGCAGGCTCCAGGCTCTGAGCCATCAGCCCAGAGCCTGACGCGGGGCTCGAACCCACGAACCGTGAGATCGTGACCTGAGCTGAAGTCGGACGCTTAACCGACTGAGCCACCCAGGCGCCCCAAGGTATTTTTATATATGCAGATAATGTGGAAGATTCTGGAAGAGACTGTAATATTGCATAGTAAAGAGCTCAGTTGGGAAATTTAAGTGACCAGATTTAAATCATGACTCCACTTCTTACAAGTTGTTTGATATTCCACAAATTACGTAACATCTAGGGATATTGTGAAAAGTAAATGGAACATACATACCTATGAGAATGGCCAAAATCTGGAACACGGATAAAACCGAACATTGGCAAGGATTTGGAGCAACAAGAGCTCTCCTTCGTTGCTGGCGGAGATGCAAAATGGTACAGCCACTTTGGAAGACAGTTTGACTGTTTCTTACAAAACAAAACATATTTTTCCCAAAAGGCAAATCCAGCGATTGCACCTCTTGGTATCTACACAAAAGAATCGAGAATGTCTACACAAAAACCTGTACACGGATGTTTTTAGCAGCTCTATTTGTATTGCTGAAACTGAGAAGCAAGGTGTCCTTCAGTAAGGTGACTGGGCAAATAAACTGGGGTCCATCCAGATACTGGAATACTGGCCAGTGCTAAAAATAAATGAGCTCTCAAGCCATGAAAGGACATGGATGAACCTTAAATATATATTACTGGGTGGAGGAAGCCGATCCGAAGAGGCTACATACTGTATGATCCCAACTATATGATATTCTGGAAAAGGCAATATTGTGGAGACAATAAAAAGATCAGTGGCTGCCAGAGTTGAGAGTGGGAATTGATGAATATACAAAGCAGAGAGGATGATTAGAGCAATAAAAATACTCTGCTCTCTGGGACGCCCAGGTGCTCAGTCAGTTGAGCATGTGACTCTTGATTTCGGCTCAGGTCATGATCCCAGGGTCATGAAATCGAGCCCCGTGTTGGGCTCCTTGCTGAGCATAGAACCTTCTTAAGATTCTCGCTCTCCCTCTGCCTCTCTCCCCCACTTGTGCTCTCTCTCTCTCTCTCTCTCTCTCAAAATAAAAAAAAGCAAATAAATACTCTGCACTGTATGATACTATAACAATAGATATATGTCATTATACATTTGTCTAAACCCATAGAAAGTACAATAGACTGGAGCGAGGTGGACATATTCAGTACCATTCTGATTCTTGGGTCTATTTTTGTCCTGCTGAGGAATAACAAAGAACATTAACATTTAGTGGGTTAGTGGAAGAAGAGGAGTCCATGAAAGTATCTGAATAAGAATAAACAGAGGAAAAGCAGTTAACATTTTTTTCTTAACTTTGGAAGAGAGAATTTTAAAGAGGGAGTAATTACTATGTCTAGTGCTACACTGAGTGCACCTAATGTGTCCTTTGCATTTGGAAATTGCTGCATTACTTTCAGTAAGAGGAAATCACAAAGAGATTAGAACATACTTAGAGATAAATGAAAATGAAAACAAATTTGAGCTTGCATATTTGTTGCAAGGGAAATTAATAGCTTTAAACACCTTTTAGAAAGAAGAAACCTAATAAGCTAGGCTTTCACCTCATGACATTGGGAAAAGAAGGGCAAATTAAACCCAAAACAAGCAGAGAAAGGAAATGATCAGAATTAGAACAGAAACTAATTAAGTAGACAATAGAAAAACAATAGAGAAAAGCAATGAACTCAAAAATTGGTTCTTTGAAAACATCAACATAATTGACAAATCTTTAGCTAGAGTGGCCAAGGGAAAAGAATGGAGATTCAAATTACTCGAATCGGAAATGAGAGCGCTTGGGTGGTTCGATCACTCTTGATTTCAGCTCAGGTCAGTATCTCCTGGTTGTGAGATAGAGCCCCATGTTGGTGCTTGAGATTCTCTCTCTCCCTGTTCCTCTGCCACTCCCCAGCTTGCACTCAAGAAAGAGAGAAAGAAAGAAAGAAAGAAAGAAAGAAAGAAAGAAAGAAAGAAAGAAAGGCATTATGGGGCACTTGGCTACCTTTGTTGGAAGACCATGCAACCCTTGATCTCAGGGTTGTGAGTTCAAGCTTCACGTTGGGCATAGTTCTTTCTTTTTTTTGGTTCTATGACCAGGTTGCAGAAACTAACATTCTTTCTTTCTTCCTTTCTTTCTTCCTTTTTTTCTTCCTTCCTTCCTTCCTTCCTTCCTTCCTTCCTTCCTTCCTTCCTTCTTTTCTTCCTTTCTTTTTTCTTTCTTACTTTCTTTTCATTTTAAGTGGGCTCCACACCCAACGTGGGGCTTGAACACACAACACAGAGATCAAGAGTTACATGCTCTGCCAACTGAGCCAGCCAGGCGCCCCTAGGATGCAGAAACTTGAACATAGTTGGATAATAAAAGACCAATGGAGAGAAGAGGTTGAGGACATAAGAGGAGAAAGAGGAACAGGAGGTGGCATGGGGTGGGATGGTATCCAGAAGGAAAAGTCAATGCCCTGCCTGCCCTCAGCCACAAGGACCAGCTGTGGGAAGTCAAATGGCGTCTACCTGGAAGGTCCACAGGGAGGCCATGTCTCCAAGAAGAGTCAGGTTTCTGGTAAGGCAAGAAGGTGCCGGGGGTACAGACTGAGACTATGTTTTCAAATAAATAGATGTCTCAGAGGACATAGAGAGAATGATTAAAACAGAGGCCAGGAGTAGCAGCAGGTGGACATACACTTGGGTCTCGGTCATCATCGAAGCCAAACAGAGCTATAATTCATGTCCACTCTGGGCAGAGTGCTATTCTCCACATCTTTCTCTTTCCCCGATACTCCAGACTAGGTTGAGTGACCCTGGCCTACACATATACTAGCCTGCGATACTTCTATGATAGAGCTTAATTGCATTGTATCATAATTGCATGTTTACTTTCTTATCTCCCCTACTAGACCATGACAGTAATTAGCAAAATCTTTACATAATGGCTTTTGTAGTTTTCTTTTCTCACTTATTTTTTTAGATCTCCAGGTCAGTAATTATAAAGAAGAACTTTTAAAAAGCTCTTACTGTAGAAAATTTTAAATATATACAAAAGTATAGGGAGTAGTATAATGACCCTTCTCATCACCCCGATTCAACAATTATCAATTCATGACCATTCTTCCTTCATTTATGCTCTCATCGACTCCCCTACCCTGATTATTTGAAGCGTATCAGGTACATCACATTTCTTCTGAAATGTTTTAGTGTCTGTTTCTAAAAGATAATTCTCTTTTTAAAAACATAACCACATGGGGGCGCCTGGGTGGCTCAGTCCGTTGAGCGTGGACTCTGTATTTCCGCTCAGGTCATGATCCCAGGGTTGTGGGATTGAGCCTCGCGTGGAGCTCCTCACTGAGCATGGAGTCTGCTTAATATTCTTTCTCTCTCTCTCCCTTTGACCCTCTACCCTGCTCATGCTCTATCTCTCTCTAAAATAAAATAAAATAGGGGCGCCTGGGTGGCTCAGTCGGTTAAGCGGCCAACTTCGGCTCAGGTCATGATCTCGCGGTCCATGAGTTCGAGCCCCGCGTCGGGCTCTGTGCTGACAGCTCAGAGCCTGGAGCCTGTTTCAGATTCTGTGTCTCCCTCTCTCTGACCCTCCCCTGTTCATGCTCTGTCTCAAAAAAATAAATAAACGTTAAAATAAAATAAAATAAAATAAACATAACCAAATGTTATTACTATATATATTTTAAAATTAGTAAGTTCTTAACTTCACCAATATCAGATGAATGTTTGAATTTCCTCATTTGTCTCATAAAAAATTGTAAACTTTTAAAAAATCTGTATTTATTTGTTTTAAAATATGACTGTATTTATTTGTTTTAACATTTGTAAAAAAATATGACATTTTTTTTTTAATGTTTATTTGTGGGGTGCCTGGGTGGCTCAGTTGGTTGAGCGACCGACTTCGGCTCAGGTCGTGATCTCTCAGTTCATAGGTTCAAGCCCCACGTCGGGCTCTGTGCTGACAGCTCAGAGCCTGGAGCCTGCTTCTGATTCTGTGTCTCCCTCTCTCTCTGCCCCTCCCTCTTCACGCTCGCTCGCGTGCTCTCTCTCTCGGTCTCAAAAGTGAATAAAGATTTTAAAAACATTCTATAAATGTTTATTCATTTTTGAGAGAGAAAGAGTGAGAGAGAGCACACACTCGTGAGTGGGGGAGGGGCAGAGAGAGAAGGAAACAGGCTCCAAAGCAGGCAGCAGAGAGCCTGATGCAGGGCTTGAACTCATGAACACTAGATCATGACTCGAGCTGAAGTCGGGTGCTTAGCCGACTGAGCCACCATTTTATGGTATAAAAAATACCTGTATTTTTTTTTTTTTTTTAAGATTTTATTTTTAAGTAACCTCTACACCCAATGTGAGGCTCAAACCCACTACCCTGAGACCAAGACTCGCATGCTCCACCAACTGAGCCATCCAGGCACCCCTTAAGCATATTTTTAATATAGAAATTCCCTCTCCCTCTGCTTACTTCTCCATGCAATTTATCTTTTGAAAATATTGGACAATTTATCCTAAAGCGTTTCCCACTTAATGGATTTTGCTTATTGCATTTCCATGGTGTTTTACATATTCCTAAAGAGGATTTTTTTAAAACATAGTTTACCCTGTTAAAATACACAGCTTAATTCTCATATTCAATTGTAAACATGTTATTTTAGAACTCTGTGTCTACAAATAATGAGAGCCAACCCAAGCTGTCCTAAGCAAAAAGATGGAACTTTGAAATTAGCAAACTAGCAAAGGCTGCTGGCTCCCTCTCCTCCTCTGGCCCTGCCCTAATACAACTGGGTTATGACAATGACTGAACAATTTCATATATTTGCTAAAATTTAAAAGGCTTATGTTCTAGGGGTGCCTGGGTGGTTCAGTCGATTAAGAGTCCAACTCTTGATTTCAGCTCAGGTAATGATCTCATAGTTTGAGGGATCAAGTCCCACGTGGGGCTCTGCACTGACAACGGAGGAGCCTGCTTGGGATTCCCTCTCCCTTTCTCTCTGCCCTTCCCCGACCCCTCTTTCTCAAAATAAATAAATAAACTTTAAAAAAATAAAAAATAAATCAAAGGCTTACGTTCTAACAGGGAGAGAGAAATAATAAGTAAAATACATAGAATGTTTGATGGTAAAAATGCTACAAAAGAAGTGTATGAATCTGGACATTACAAAGGCTATGGAAGAGAGCTCTTTTCCTCATCTCTTTCAGAGAGAGAGAAAGGGATTGTGATCTGGTGCTGGGGGCAGACTGCAGGAGGGCTCTTTTCTTTCTTCCTGTGATTAAAATCTAGAGCTAAACCAAGATGATTCCTAGCATGTTGAGAAAGGGAAGCAGGGTTGGCCAGAAACCAACCAGAGGTCAACGAGGATATACTTATACTTGTCTTATGTGGGGAGAAGATAAAGATCTAATTCATGTAAGAAAGTGATACAACTCAACAGTAAAAAAAAAAAAAAAAAAATCCAATTTTAAAAATGGGCAGAAAAATAACAGATAATAAAGAATAACATGTTCTAGATATGATGATGATTGAACAATTCTATAAATTAACTAAAACTAAAAGAACTCACATGATAATGCAGGGAAATAGGCAATAAAAAATAAAGAATATGTTTGATGGTAATAAATATGCTATATTTATTATAGCTATAGCTATTATTAATGCTATAGAGGAAAATAAAAATAAAGCAGGGAGAGGAATGGAGAGGGTTTGGAGAAGCTACAAGTGTCAAGGGTGTGGGCAGGAGCCATTGGAAGAGGAGGACTGGCTTTGTGGAACTGAGGGAAGATTATTCCAAGCAAAAAATAAGAAAACAACCCAACAAGCAAAAACCAAAATACTATAAACAAATAGCTGAAGAAATCAGAAAACAAGCAACAGGTCATACCCAAGGAAACCAGAAGAAATCAATAAAAATAAAAGCAGAAATTAAGCAGAGAAGATCAACGAATCACACAGTAGGGAATATCAATGAAGCTAAAAGCTGTTTTTTAAAAAATAACTGGAGGGGCACCTGGGTGGCTCAGTCGGTTGGGCGTCCAACTTCGGCTCAGGTCATGAACTCGCGGTTCGTGAGTTCGAGCCCCGTGTCAGGCTCTGTGCTGACAGCTCAGAGCCTTCCTGGGGCCTGTTTCAGATTCTGTGTCTCCCTCTCTCTCTGACCCTCCCCCATTCATGCTGTCTCTTTCTGTCTCAAAAATAAATAAACGTTTAAAAAAATAAATAAATAACTGGAAAAACTGATGAAGAAAACATCAGACAAGAAACAATTACAGACTAGAAAACAATAATAGAGTTTAAAGTAATAAAAAAATAAAATGAGTATTGGCAACCTGGATAAAAGAGATACATTCTGGAAAAAAAAAAAACAACAACAAAACATAAAATGCCAAAATGGATACAAGAAGGAAAAGAAACACAGAGACTACTAATAAAGAAATTGACATGATTATTAAGGACATCCTCAACCTTGCCCCCAACAAAAAGGCCCCGCTCCTAATGATTTTACTATTGAGTTTTGACAATTCTCAAGGAACAGAAAACAACTATACAAATCATGCCAGAAAACAGAATTAGAGGGATAACCTCATTTCTTGAAGCTGGTGTTTCTTTGACTTCAAACCCAAACAGTGTCAGGACAAGAAAAAGAAATTATGAGCCTTTTCACTTCTGAGTATGAATGCAAAAATCTAAAGAGACTATTAACTATCTGAACCCACCAGTATATTACAAATAAGAATCATCATCACCAAGTATTTATCCTAAGAAGGCAAAAACAGGGCAACATTAAACTATCAGTGAGTGACTACCTGGCATATCATAATGCTTTGTAAATATTAGTTATTTTTTGGCTATTAATGACAGTGCGCATATAAACTTGTACAATTGTTGTCAGGTGAACTGGGGAGATCCTGGGCCCTGGGGCCTCTAGCCAGACAGAGCCAAAGGACTCGCGGACGATTTTTGGTCAAGGGAACCGATTCAAGGACAAACACGCAGCACAGCACATGAGCGACACAAGCAGGCAAGTTCATGAAAGCAAAAAAGCACACTCTGGAGATATGAGAGCCGGCGAACTAGAGAGGGAGGCGGGGAGCGGGAAGGACCGAGGGAGACCTAGCGAGCATGCGCAGGTGCGCAGGCGCGCAAGTGGGCGGAAGAGCATGAGCGAGCTGCACGCAAGGTGGGGATGTTTCTATCTTTTATTGACAGTTGTTAACTAGCGGGCGGAATGCGTATTACTTGGGCGGCAAGCAGCGTTTCAAGCTTTTTCCTCCTAATTTGGTCAGAGGTTGCTTGTCGTGGCACCTGCCATCTTAGTTCTGCCTGGGTAGATCCGGCTTCTTGGGGAGAGCTGTCAGGACCCGCCTCTGACCTTCCCGATAGCTGGCCATGACTTCCTCGTGCTGGCCTCCAGGTATCGTGTTAGAACCTGACTAACTGCCTACTCTAACACAATGACTTTAGAAAACGATTTGATACTGTCTTGTAAAGTTGAACGTGTGTAGTGGGTAACTTCCAGCTCCGCAATTCCACTCCCAAGAAATACACCCTAAGGATCGTTACTTATATGCAGTTGTAGATATATATAATATTCTTTGTGGTTTTTTTGTGAAATAGTGAAACAAGAAAGAAAAAAAAGGAAGCAACTTACGCCTCTCTCCATAGGAAAAGAGATAAATCACTTGTGCAGTAATCACACAATGGCCTGCTATTCAGCTGTGGCTTGGAGGTAAGCAATTGGAGGTCGAAGGGTTGAAGATGAAAGAGAAAAGTAGTCACAACTGTAACCAAACCAACGCGTGTTGGCTCCTTGGTGAGTCATAGAAACTGCACCATGTGAGTTGTCCCTTAAGGGAAACTTTATTTGCAGCAAATGAGTCCAAGCTTCCAAATAAGGTTTTCCTTGTGCGACAACTCACTTGGTGCAGTTTCTGTGACTCACCAAGGCGTAAACGCCTGTTGGTTCGGTTACAAATTTGGTGACCCAGATGGGACAGCTGTCCTGAGGTTCTGCCCTCCAGTTCCCTGGGTTCCGACGGACGGAGCAGCAGGCAGCGGAAGCTTGCTTGGGCTAAACGGTTCAAGCTGTCAGGACCAGGGGCAGATTCCTTGGAGGAGATTCACCCTTTTTTGGTGCTTGTGACCACTGGCGTGCCATTCTGTCCTCATTTGAAATCCAGATCTCATTTGAAACTCTGATTATATTTACCCGAAGGATTTCTGTTGGGATAAATTATGCCAGGTCCGTGGCAGAGATCTTAGAAGTAAAACTAAAGCTCTCTCACAAAGTCTGGGCAAGACAGCATAACAGAATACACTGGGTAAACAGGGCCTTTCTGGTAAACACTCTGGGAGATTGAACACTGATTAGGGTCCAGTGTTGAGTCTAGACATCCCCAAGTGACAAAGGATCACATGACCCAGCCATTTGGAGGGTTGGATGCTCCAGCCTGGCGAAATGGGAGTGATCTAACAGACTGATCTAGGATCTGGGAGATTGAAGAAATCACTCTCCCACTTGGTTGTTTGGTTTGTTTGTTGTTGTTCTGTTTGTTGTTGTTCCCTGTTTAAATCCACCCTGGGGGCGCCTGGGTGGCTTAATCCGTGAAGCATTTAAGTGGTTAAGCGGCAGACTCTTGATTTTGGCTCAGGTCATGATCTCACAGTTCAAGTTCCGCATCTGGCTCTGTGCTGGCAGTGCAGAGGCTGCTTGGGACTCTCTCTCATTCCCTCTATCTGCCCCTTCCCCGCTCATGTGCATGCACGCTCTCTCTCAAAATGAATAAATAAAATTTAAAAAATTATTGGGCCAAGTTTGTTAAAACTGGACTTGTTTTCCAAACACATTAATACTCGTTTTGGCTATCTTTGATGGAAATGAGGGTGATTTTAGAGAAAAATTATGTTCCAATAATATATCTTTGTGGATGTTAGATTTAATTCTGATTGTCTTAGTGTTTTTTGTTTGCCTATAAACCTGGATCCTGAATTCTGGTTTCCTTGAATATCTGACTATGGCTCTCCAAACTAAGGTTTCCAGTTTTCTTTCATTCTCTTGACTTGGAATCAAGTCAAGACTTGGACTAAAACTGTCCCCCCCCCCCCCTTTTTTCCTGAAGCCCTGCAAACTGAAGCTAGGCAAGTAAAGCCCTATTTATGAAGCTCCAGCCTTAGCATTCCCTGATTTTGACAAGCTGTTTGATTTGTCTGTACATGAAAGGCAAGGAATAGCTGTAGGGGTTTTAACCCAAATGCTGGGGCCCTTAAAGAGAATGGTAGCTTCTTTTTCTGAACCATTGGACATGGTGGCCAAGAGGAGCTGTGGCAGCCACGTGCCTCTTGATAAATGAAGCGAAACAAACAAACAAAAAATCCCCTAGAAGTCAGCCTGTGCCTGTTTGGACCATGTTTCCAGGGTTTTTTTTTTTAACCTAGGAACTATCCCAAAACAAAATGTTACAATCTCAGGCCATGCTGACAGATAGATACTCCCAGATACAGCTGCCACCCTACCCCCCAATCAGGAAGAACTTGATCAGATTCACTCTGGCTACAAAGATCTCCAGAGTGAACCTCTGTCCACTGCAGAGGAAATCTGACTTCTAGACAGCAGCGGTGTTGTGGATAATGGACTAGGAAAGGCAAGATATGCTGTCGTATTCCTAAAGGCTCTCATGGAGGCCAAAAGACCGGCCCCACGCACCTCAACCCAAAAGGCAGAAATAATTGCACCAGCCAGAGCATTAGAATTGAGTGAAACAGGGGCGCCTGAGTGGCTCAGTTGGTTGAGTGTCCGACTCTTGACTTTGGCTCAGGTCACAAATCTTATGGTTTGTGAGTTCGAGCCTCTCATCGGGCTCTGTGCTGACAGTGCAGAGTCTGCTTGGGATTCTCTCTCTCCCTCTTTCTCTGCCCCTCTCCCCACCCCGCTCAAAGTAAGTAAATAAACTTTAAAAAAAATAAAAGGAAGGAACTGAAATTAAGGTCAGCCAAGCCTCCAGGTGTCTTTCTCCATCTGTCACCTCTGCTTCTCCATGTGGATTTGTTACACGCTTCTCTCTCCGTGGACTTCATTCCTCTGCAACCTCTGCAGGTTCACAGTGAAAATGGCTGCCTCACACTTGGTAAACTTACAAGTCGCAGTTCCAGACACATAATGAGTATGACCTAATTTTTCCTGGGTCCCAATTAAAAATTTCCAGAAAAGAGAATTTTACAGGGTGTCAAACACTAGCTCTAAAATCTGTGGATCCTGTGATACAAATACAGCTGCCAGAGGTCCATTCTTGTGTCCACCAAGAAAAAAATTCACTGAAAATTTAATCAAACGGGCATTTAAAAAAATTTTGTTTTTGAGAGAGAGAGAGCTTGAGTGGAGGGGGCACAGAGAGAGAAGGGCCAGAGGATAAGAAGCAGGTTCTGTGCTGACAGCAGTGAGCTCAAACTCACCAACTGAGCCGTGAGATCATGGCTTGAGCCAAGGTCAAATGCTCAACCAGCTGAGCCACCCAGGCACCCTGAATCAGATAGCCTTTTAGTTAGGCGGTTAGGATTGCAACTCTGGAGACAAAGATGTAGGTAGGAACCTGACTCTTTTTCTGAGGAGGACAGAGAGGGGCAGGGTTATAAAGGCAAAAGTTCACAAGTGCAGTTCTCATTTAGGCCCTCTATGCAGAACACAGACGGAAAATATGTGACCTGGGATTGACTGAGTTAACATTCAAACGAGGGATTGAAATTTGTCGAATCCTCTTGGCTCCTTTCGGAGTGAAGAATGCTAACAATTCAGGTGTCCTGGTGAGGAGGAGTTAAGTCCAGGCGGAGGGCTTGCAGCTGGCACAACATTTACGGTTCCTCCGATGAGGGTGGGCATAAATTCTTCTTAGTTTATGGCCTCCCGGCCGTATTTGTAAAGAAACTCTCTTATGTAGGCTTGCTTCCTCCTTTTACGCCTGAGACAGGTGGATCAAGGTGGCAGTTCCCAAAAGAGGGGAATCTTTGTGAGCTGGGCAGGTATCTACTTGCAAATGACCAATGTTAGAATCAAACTAACATTCACATACAGGTCAAAGGACAAGGACACTCTGACTCCCAAAACCTGGGTTTCCAAGCAGAGTCATTTTTTCTACAGCCCCATCCAATTTGTTATTTAAAGTGATCCAGAAAAATTTGCCAGGTAGAGTGTAGGGAGAGCAGTCTCAATGGAAGAAACAACATTGTTAGAAATAAGGAGGCATTAACATGGGCATAAGTCATATGGACTGGCAGGCCCCTGTTGTGGCTGTTACATGTCTTCCATATCAAGATCCCAAATGGGGGAAGAAAAGCGGGCAGAGTAGGTGGTATTAGATTGTGAAAAGCTTTGTATGCCATACCTTTGAATTTTATCTTGAAAACAGAGGGAGCCACTGAAGGTTCTAGAACACATGATGTCATGTGTCATCTACAGCTTAGAAAAATAAATGCAGAGGGTGAAGCCTTAGCGTTGTTACTAATGCTAAACTACTGAAAACAATCATGGTTGCTGATGGAAATTATTTCTTGAATTTATTCTGGTTTTCAATTTAATGTATATGTATTTGCAAGTATCTCCAGGGTAAACCAGAGAATTTGTTAAGCAATCGCTGACCTCGGCCAGTAAATATGCAGTTTATTCACAGAATCCTCCTCCTCACCACCTGCAGAACAGAAGGCACAACACTGCACCTTCACCCTCAGCGTGGTTGGAGGACATTATAAATAAAGATCCCATGGAGAAGGTTCATTGTATCCCCCAGGAAGTCAGCGTATTGTGAATTCCAGGCAGCCGATTTATGGACTATGAGTAGGAGATGCTCTGAAAGTGAGTGATATTAATGTGAAAATGTTGGGGTTTGGCGTGAACAGTAAAGAAAGAATTCTTGAGGCATCTTTGGTGCAAAAGGGTGGTTTTATTAAAGCATGGGGACACGACCCTTGGACAGAAAGAGCTGCACTGGGGTTGTGAGGAGTGGCTGGTTATGTACTTCCAAGTTGGGAGGGGGTTAGGGATAGCATAAGTCTCTGAGGAATTTGAAAGTAAGGTTTCCAGGACCTTGAGGGGGTTAGCTATTATTGTTAGGAAAAGGTCACTTACTACTGTCTAGTAAAACCTGAGTCAAGAGACCCTTCAGGTGTATATCAGGGAGCCATATACTTGGGGGATGATTGCTCAACTGTATCTCGGGGAGTAGAGATATAAAGGAAGTTTCCAAAGGAATTTTTATATGTTAAAGGAGATTTACACGATCCTGGAGGTTGGGCTAATCTTAAGCTAAGTTTGCCTTTTGGCTTTAGCAAAGTCTTAACATGAAGGCGGTTGAGTTCCCAGAAGATCACTCTGCCTGTCTCAGAACTTGTCAAAGGGCTGTAAGTTGTAAGGACGTTTAATTCTTTTTATCTTTGTTCTCCACATCAATATGAACGAGCCATACCGCAAATGAGATGTTCTTTCTAACTGTGCTGTACTTCTCTCTGAATGCCAGTATTTCATCCTAATCCATTTATGAAGGCAAGCTGTTCTCTCTCTGCTGCTCATCTTCCCACACTTCCATATTTAACTAACATCTGGTTTCAGTAAGGTTTCACAGCCCATTGACTTTTGACTGGTTGATCACGCTCCCATAGGGATAATACTGCCCATTGTAGGTATGAACTCTTCTTATAGTTTATTCTTATTTCAACTAATATCACAATTTATGTGCAGCCTGTTGCCGAAGCAGAACTTGATTTAATTGTGTGATTCTAAGTAGCTGATGCGTAGCCAAGGTTCATCAAAGGGAAAATAACCAGAGCAAAGCCACCACATTGGTGGTTGGCGGACAAATTAGGGCAATTAAGACCCCTCTATGCCGTTTTGCCACTTCTGCGTGTGAAGCCGGGAATGCACCTCTTATTTCTCTTTCCTGGTTCCCATATTTCCTCCCGTCGTAGGCAGGAGGGCAGCTTATGGCCCCTGCGTAGTGAAGACAGTCAAGACATGCAGATGTATTTTACAAATAGAAATAACAACAGCCCTCCTTCCCTCCTCACCGAGTTATTGTGAAGATCCACTGAGAAGTCGTTGCAATTCCTTTGTAAGCTGTAAGGGGCAAAACTCTGCCGCCGCAGCCTTGCCTAAAACCCTCCAATCTCTCCCCCTCAGGACCTTGAAATGAAGTCCAGAGTCTGTACATGGCTTAAAGATTCTTCCTGAGCGGGCTCACCTCTGCAGCTGCCCCCTGTCTCTGAGCCACCTCCTGCTCTAGGCTTCACCCTGTTCAGATCCCCCACTGGCTGTGCCCCACAGGCCTTCACTCAGGCCGCACTCTTTCTTCCCTGCTCCTCCCTTTCACCCTCATGTGGGCTGGTGCACCTCCCTTTAGCAACATTGGCTTCCCCAAGGAAACATTTCTCAACAGCAGCACAATTGACAATTGGGCCGAATAGTTTTTATTGTGGGGGCTGTCTTTAAACATCATAGGGTGGTTGGCTGCAGGGATGGCCTCTATCCGCTAGATGCCAGTAGCACCCCCCCTCAAGTTATGACAACCAAAAATGTCTCTAGACACGGCCACATGTCTCCCTGGGAAACAAAACTGAACCCGAAAAATCTCCACTCCAAGGTGTTGCTTTTAATGGGGCCAATTATACTCTCGATACATCCAGATGCTACAAGAATAATAAGAACAACAACAACAAGAAAGCTTTCTTTATTTGCTAATGGTGGTCTCTTCTTGGGTTCAAGCCACCATCACCCTCCTGAGGGATAACACTTGATCTTGCTAATTAAAAGTACCCTAGTCTCTTCTGGCTTAAAACCATCTCTTTCATTGTTCTCCCACTGTGTGAAGGGTGAAACATTCTCGGAAATCTGATTCCATGCTTACTCATGACTAGCAGCGGCTCACAAGTTCTTCACTTATTGAGTAAATCATAAGCGCTTCTGAACACATAAATATCCTGAGGGTTTCTTTTGTCTTGTGCCTCAGAAGAAGAAAGTGGGACCAAATGAGCTGGCGGTGGATAAGATTACAGACAGCAGGGCTGAGCGGGAGTCGGGGAGGAGGGACGGGGATGCTGTCTCTGATCCTCCCTCCGCCTAGATCCACAGTTTCCTGCCTCAGCTGGGTAGGGGCTGGATTTCGCATTCTTCTAAAGACACTTGAAAATTTCCCAGTATTTACCCATAGAAAAAAGGAGCAATGTCCCCTTACTCTAAAATCTCCCACCAAATTTTCTTCCTTTTTTTTTTTTAAATGTTTATTTATTATTGAGAGACAGAGAGACATAGAGCATGAGCAGGGGAGGGGCACAGAGAGGGGGAGACACAGAATTTGAAGCAGGCTCCAGGCTCCGAGCTGTCAGCACAGAGCCTTATGCGGGGCTCGAACCCAGAACAGTGAGGTCATGACCTGAGCCGAAGCCGGTTGCCTAGCCAACTGAGCCACCCAGGCGCCCCACCCCCCAAACTTTCTGGTTATTTAAAACCTCCCTCCTCTCCCAACTTGGGGGAGGAAGGTGAGAGAAGACAAACCCATGGTACATCATCCCCTCTTTCTTCTTCCTCTGCCTTTCCTCTTAGAAGCAAATGGACTTTTGTTTTCCCTTCCCTCCCTACCTGGAAGGGATTCCCCCCCTTCCCCTCCCCCACTCATGTCCTCCTCCTTCCCACATTCTCTGTTTCCCCTTCCCAGCAGGCATCGTGGCAGCAGACCTACAGTTGAAGAATCCTGCTTGTGATGGAGTGGCAGAAGCACTTAACTCAAGCACTTGATTCAAAGTACTTAACTCAAACGTACTACTCCTTTATTCGTTCATCAGATAATAGTTAGTCGTCTTATTTCCTTGTTTGTGTTCCTAGCAGGACAGGGTTGTGCTTGCCTTGTGAACCATTGCATCCCCAGCACTCAGCATGATGCTGCATAACATATTACCTGGAATATAATAGCTTAAAATAATGCACATTTATTATTTCACAGTTTCCACGGATCAGGAGTCTTGGCATGGCATAGCTGGCTCCTCTACCGAGGCTTTCACAAGGCTGCAACCACAGTGGCACCGCCATGAGATGGGGTCTTATTTGAGGCTCCAGGTTCTCTTCGGACCTTCTATGGTTGTTGGCAGAATTCATTTCCTTGCGGTTCTAGAACTCCTAATGACCTGCTTCCAAGCCAGCAAGAGACTGTTGCTGACACTTTCAGGGCTTTCATCTGATTCAGATCCACCCAGGATAATTTCCTTTTTGCTTAACTCAAAATCAACAGATTTGCAAAATCCTTTCAACTTTGCCACAATACACAACTTCAGCACAGGAGTAACATTCATCATAGTCACAGATCCTGCCCACCTTCAAAGGGAAAGATTACACAAGGGTATGGGTCATTGGAGGTTATCTTAGAATTTTGCCCAAATCTTGCACTCCAAAATATTGGTTGAGTGAGTGTGTGAAAGAAGGAAGGCAGGCAGGCATCCTGTTTGTCTTCACAATAACTCTGGGTGTAGGTAGTATCACCTTTACCTTATGGAGAAAGACATTCAATTCAGAGGCAGCAAATGATTTGCCTTCGTTCAAAGACATGAAATTGCAGGATGAGGCTCCAGACTGAAGCCTGTCTGAGTCCTTACCCTTTATGCAGCAAAACACTCTCTGAAACCTCAGTCCTGCCACCCTGTCTCTGGCCAGAGCCCTGACACCAGCAGGGCCAACCTCTCTGCTTCTATTCACCTGGCTAGAGCAGGCCATGAGGTGGAGACAGAGGCCCACGGGGCCAGGACACTTCCCGTCCTTGCCATAGAAGGATTCCCTGGGCATCCGTCAGCCCAACAGACTCCAGAGGCCAGTGTGGGCCACGTCAGGGGTTCTGTGCACTGAGGGAGAGGAAAGATCAGTTTACTCCTACCCAGAGGTTTTGGCCCCAGTCCATGCCCAGACCTTGGCACGTGTGGGTTCTTTTTGTTCCAGCATTCTCCAGAGGCGGAGAATGGGAAGCTGGTGAGGGATGTTTTCTGCACTGCCTCCTCCCTCTCAGAGGCCTAGGAAGCTGTTCCCCTTGCTCTAGTGGGAACGGAGTGTGAACAGTGATGTCCAGACCACAGAGGACAAGAATCCGGGGAATCCCTGGGAGAAGCTATGGGGTTAGTTCAGACAGCAACGATATACAGTGTTTTATACAAGTGAAGAATTTGTGCAGTACGTGGCTGGCTCAGTTAAAAGAACATGCGACCCTTGACCTTGGGGTTGTGAACTTGAGCCCCCTGTTGGGTGTTAGAGATTAAACAAACGTAAAACTTGTTAGAAAACAGCAACATATTAGGCTTCTCTTTTCATCTGCTTCCCATTCACTCCTTTGCCCTCTCCCTCTGACTGTGCACCAGATATTCAATACCTTCTCTGTGTCAGGGCCACCATGGCTTATTTTCTTCCCTGCCTCTTAATTTTTCCTAGTCTACTTGTGATCTTTAATAAGCAGTACCCTTTCATCTGTCTTTGTGTCGCCAGACTTCACATTTTTACCACATGGAAACAGCGTATTATAAAGTCTCTCCACTATAGTAAAATCTGCATAATGCATAGGCAATCATATCCCGCCTTGTGGAACCTCACAGCACGCCAGGCATAAATCCAAGGTGGAAGATGTTTGTTTGTATATTTTCATAATCCACTTTAGACTTTAATTACAATGAGACAATAAAAGAAAGATAGGAAGGCATTGATCTTGTGGCTGGCACCTTTGTTATTCACTTCATGTTGACAATTCCCATTGAAATTCAAGCATTCCTCCTCCTTAGCCACTCTGCCTCAGTCAACGGAGAGCATTCAAAACAAATTATCTGCAACCTTATGAATATCCAGCTCATTCTGTCCCACTTCCTTCTCCTGAGACACAAAACAAAATAAACCTTTAGGATATTTATGTGCTCAGAGGCAAATTTATAATTTACTCAAAGGTGAACAACTTTTGCAAGCAGCTGCTACTCATGAGTAAACATGAAATCAAATTTCAGAGAGGAAATTTTTACATTCCACACAAATAAACCTCCTAACTGCTACTTACATAAAGCCAGACAGAATGGTAAAGGGGCTTCCCGAACAGAGCTGGATAGTCCAAAAGAAGCTTTTATTGATGAAATACAAACATTTGGAGCCAGAGAGCCTGTTTGTCGTATCCACTAAACCTATTTCCAGCCACCGCTCCACCCTACTGATTTCCTTCCACCATCCAACTTGATTAAAACTGAAAGGGGGAGCTGCATATACAAAAGCATGGAGGCCTGGAAAACCTTTCATTTGTGGAAATGAAAGCAATTAATTCCACCTTTGAAAGATGGTGGGGACACCATTATCAAAGGCCTTCCGTTAAGAAGTTTGCTCTCTCCCAGGGGCACCTGGGTGGCTCAGTCGGTTGAACGTCTGACTTTGGCTCAGGTCATGGTCTCACGATTCGTGAGTTCGAGCCCCACATCGGGCTCTGTGCTGACCACTCAGAGCCTGGAGCCTATTTCAGATTCTGTGTCTCCCTCTCTGTGCCCCTCCCCTGCTCATTCTGTCTCTCTCTCTCTCTCTCTCTCTCTCTCTCTCTCTCTCAAAAATAAATAAAAACATTAAAAAGAAGAAAGAAGAAGAAGTTTGGTTTCTCCCAGAGACCCTCTGAATGGGTTAAATGGTAAATCTCCAAAAAGATATGCTCACACCCTAACCCCTAGAATCTATGAATGCTATCCTATTTGAAAAGACAAGGGACTCGGGTGCCTGGGTTGTTCAGTCAGTTAAGCCTCTGACTTTGGCTTAGGTCATGATCTCACAGTTTGTGAGTTCGAGCCCTGCATCAGGCTCTCTCTTTGCTGTCAGCAAGGAGCCAGCTTTGGAATCTCTGTCTCCTCCTTTCTGCCCCTCCCCCGTCTTTGCATGCTAGGAAGTTCAGGGGCGCCTGGGTGGCTTAGTTGGTTAAGCGCCCAATTTTGGCTCAGGTCAAGATCTCCCTGCTCGTGATTTCGATTCCTTCATCAGGCTCTGTGCTGACAGCTCGGAGCTCAGAGCCTGAAGCCTGCTTAGGATTCTGTCTTCCTCTCTCTCTGCCCCTCCCCTGCTCATGCTCATGCTCTGTCTCTCTCTTGCTCTCTCCAAAGTAAATAAACATGAAAAAGAGAAAGATAGGGGCACCTAGGTGGCTCAGTGGGTTAAGCATCAAAGTCTTGATTTTGGCAGGTCATGATCTCACAGTTTCCTGAGTTCGAGCCCCACACGGGGCTCTGTGCTGACCTTGTGGGGACTGCTTGGGGATTCTCCTTCGCTCTCTACCCCTCCCCCACCTGCAGTGTCTCTCACAAGATAAACTTAAAAAAAAAGTCTTTGCCACTATAATTGATTTAAGTATCTTGAGGTGAGATCATGCTGTGTCATCCAGGTGGGGCCTAAATCCGAAGACTTGTGTCCTTAAAAGCCACAAAAGAGGAGAGGGCCGCGTGAAAGTGAAAGCAGAGGTTGGGATGGTGTGGCACAGGCCAAGGGAGCCGGCAGTCATCGGAAGGAGGAAGAAGCAAGGAATGGAGTCTCCCCAGAACCTCTGGGTGGTGTGCCAACGCCTTGAGGTCTTCCGGCCTCCAGAACTGTGAGAGAATACATATCTGTCGTTGTAAGCCACCCGGCTTCAGGTCACTTGTTACTTCAGCCTAGGACAGATACACCTGTCCACACTCTGGGCTTCGTGGAGATCTACTCTTCGCCCTTCAGACTTAGTTCAGGTGCTGTGCTGTCTGTGGAGGCTCCCCTGGGCAGCCCGGGTAGAGTCAGGCCCTTCCTGCCCTCAGCTCTCGGCTGTCACCCTCTGCCTGGTGTTTCTCCTGTCGCTCTTGTTTCACTGCCTGGTGACACCCAGCCGTCCTTGGCCTGCTCTTCAGCACGACACCGAAACCCTTCAGGGACAAGTCACCCCTCACCCTTTTCACTTGCTCACCTGGGTCTTGAAGTGAGAGTAAAAACGGATTTAGATCTGTTACCTAAAACAGCACCTAGAGCAAGCCTTCGGCCGTACTTCGTCATCCCTCTGTCGCAGCCTCCCCTCACCTTCTCCCGCTCTGGCCGTCAGAAACGGGCTTCCCTGGTTTCTCTTCACTGTGTTGAAACAACTCACGGGAGCTGTGCAGCCGCCTTCCTGGGAGAAAGGCCAGAACTAATTGACTCACAGCATCTCTAATAAGAGGTTAAACACATATTCTGAGGCACAATTAAAACAAAGAGAGGGGAATTTTGTGAACTCTAGGAAATGGTACATTCGTTTCCAAAATCCCTTTCTACTTGCACTGCGTCTGGCATTTAGCTCCCTGTCCTTCCCCATCCCAGGCTTGTCGTCACTGGCTTCTGAGTCTTCCTGTCGGGCTCCCCATCCCACCGCCAACTTGTAGCTCTCCCCTCTGTAATACAGAAGGTTCCGGTCCGTGTCAGGGCTTATTCTGAAACATGGGCTCAGCGAAGCCAGAAGCCCATCCTCTCTGGGGAGTTACTCACCTGAACATCATGCCAGACGATAATCGCCCCTCACCAGAAGCAGCCATCCATGTACATGAATCAAACACCCACAGTGCCTTCCTTAATAGGTCAAGTGAAAGACAGTTTCTCCATCTCCCAAAACATGTCAATTTTATAATCAGAAAAATAACCAACAAAAACTAGATAACGTGTGTCAAAGCGTGAATATCCTACTCAGAAAGAAATCAGTGTGCTTAAGAGACGGGCTGCCTGTCTCTCTTTTAGGGAGTTTGCCAGGATCTATCAGTGTTTGAATATGCTTTCTCTTAGACCTAGAAATCCTCCTCCTAAGACTGCCACAGAAAAATCTCTCCGAAGTGTACTTGGGCCCATGTTCAAGATGCTGGTGTAATAGCAAAATACCTGGGAGAGATTGTTTACCAAATATTAAATAAGGAAATAGTTAAATATACAGCACGGGGAAGATAGTCAGTGGTATTGTAATAGCATTGTACGTGACGGACGGTAGCTATACTGGTGAGCATCACGTAATGTACAGAGTTGTCACATCATCATGTTGTACACCTGAAACGAATGCAACATTATGTGTCAGCCATACTTCAATAAAAAAGAAAGAAAGAAAGAAAGAAAGAAAGAAAGAAAGAAAGAAAGAAAGAAAGAAAGAAAGAAAGAAAAAGAAAGAAAGAAAGAAAAAAGGGACGAATGACAGTACACATACAAAGAGGGCAGCAGCTGTTACAAAGAACGCCTTAGGTGGGTATATTCTGACCCGAAAGGATGTTTAAGGTACATTGTGGAGCGTTTGGTTTTTCTTCACTCATCAGGCTTGTGAATTCACCTTCACTACACTCAGGTGTATAAATAGAGTGTTATATTATTATATCCCATTATAGATCTGATCTGATGAGCTCTCATCATTTGGGGTAGCAAGGGTAAAAATTCGGTCCAAAACCACAATTGTAACCCAATCCAGTGATACCTTTAGTTACTCTTTAGTTACTCTTTCTCTGCTTGGATAACTCAGGCAAATGCTCAGCCCTACTTCTCTCCAAGGGGAAGTCTGGGTCTATGGGGAGGGACCTCCTGGCACGAGGGTCAAGGGGCCTGGCTTCTTGGTGGCTCTCGTGGGGTCTCATAGAGTGTCTGCAGAGGTGTGATGTGTTCATTCCTAATCCCTGGACCCTCTTCGGGTATCAAATCCCTTCCTTCCAATTTGTACCTTCATTGCAGCCACAGTGATCTTTCCCCAACTACAAGTCTAATTTTGCCATCTCTTTGTATAGGAAAACTTAACCACCGCCCTCCCCTGTTGCCTTAGGAGAAAGACACAGACCTGAACACCATCTAAGAGCCCTTGCATGTGTCACCTCTCACTCTCCTGCCTCAACCGGTACAACCCCCCACCCCCACCCCAGTGCGCATGAGCCTTCTTTCAGTTCCTTGACTATGGAAGGCCTTTGTACCTGCCATCTTCCCTTCTCTTTGTTAATTCCTATCATTCCTTCAGATCCTTTCCTGAGATTCATCTTCCTTGAGCTCCTTGATGTCCTCAATTCTCTGGCTTATGTGCCACAGTACCTCTCTCTGCAAAGCCCTGATCACAATTGCGATTTTATATTTGTGACACGTATGGTACCTAAAACACATCTGACGCTCTATCAATATTAGTTTCTCCTTGGGGTGCCTGGGTGGCTCAGTCGGTTGAGCGTCCGGCTTCAGCTCAGGTCACGATCTCGTGGTCCGTGAGTTCGAGCCCCGCGTTGGGCTCTGGGCTGACGGCTCAGAGCCTGGAGCCTGCTTCTGATACTGTGTCTCACCTTCTCTCTGTCCTTCCCCTGTTCATGCTCTGTCTCTCTCTGTCTCAAATAAATAAATAAATAAATAAATAAATAAATAAATAAATAAAATAAAAAATATATATATTAGTTTCTCCTCCTGCCTGATTCATAATTTAGGCCTACACACCATGTTGGTGCTCCCTGAGAGAAGACCTGTTATCCTGCCAGACATTTCTTATTGTAGATGAATAAACTGAAATCTGAGTTTATAAAACAGTTTGTGAATTTTGGTTAGAATGAATCAGCTTCCCAAAGCTCAGTTGCACATGAGACTGCAATGTCGTGGTAGTATCCTGGGGCCGTGTAGCAAATTACCACACACTTGGATGCTTAAAACAACAGACATTTATTCTCTCACAGTTCTGGAGGCCAGAAGACCAACATCAATGTGTCAGCAGGGCATGCTTTCCCTGGAGGCTTTAAGGGAAGATTCTTCCTTGCCCCCTCCCAGCTTCTTATAGTTCTTGGCTTGAAGACACATCACTACAATCTCTACCCCCATCATCACATGGTGTTCTCCTGGTGGGTCTGTGTCTAAACTTCCATTTTCTTATAAGGACATCAGTCATTAGATTACCACAATCCATAATCACCATAATCCAGATGACTTCACTTTGATTTAACTAATTATGTCTGCAAAGACCTTATTTCCAAATAAGGTCACATTCTGAGGTTCTGTGTGAATCTGATTTAGAAGACACTATTCAACCCAGTACACACATCCATATGTCTCATTTTTAGGCTTTTTAACATGCTTAAAACCAAAGGAGTAAAGATTCCTTTCCCTAGGCCCAGCACATGTGAGATAATAGGAAATAATAAAGTCATATAATAAACCCCCAAACAAACTTAACTCTTCTTTAATAATTAAAAAAAAATTTTTTTTTATTTGAGAGAGAGAGCAGGAAAGGGGCAGAGGGAGGGAGAGAGAGAATCCCAAGCAGGCTCCATGCTCAGAGCAGAGCCCAATGCAGGGCTTGATGTCATGAACCATAGGATCATGATCTGAGCCAAAATCAAGAGTCGGATGCTCAACCTACTGAGCCACCCAGGTGCCCCTGCACTCTCCTTTAGAAGTAATGGCCATAGTTTTGTAGCAACGTGGATGGAACTGGAGAGTGTGATGCTAAGTGAAATAAACCATACAGAGAAAGACAGATACCATATGGTTTCACTCTTATGTGGATCCTGAGAAACGTAACAGAAACCCATGGGGGAGGGAAGGAAAAAAAAAAAGAGGTTTAGAGTGGAAGAGAGCCAAAGCATAAGAGACTCTTAAAAACTGAGAACAAACTGAGGGTTGATGGGGGGTGGGAGGGAGGGCAGGGTGGGTGATGGGTATTGAGGAGGGCACCTTTTGGGATGAGCACTGGGTGTTGTATGGAAACCAATTTGACAGTAAATTTCAAATATTAAAAAAATTTAAAAAAAAATTAAAAAAAGAAAAAAAGAAGTAATGGCCATAGCATTTTGTTGACATGGAAGAATGTTTATGAAACATCGCTCAGTGTTTGTTCTCCTGTGTCAAGGCTGTACATCCACTCCCACTACACTCAGATCTATAAATATAATGTTATTTTATTATGTCCTATTAATGTATCTGGTCTAATGAACTCTCACCTGCTGCCACTGTGATATATAAAAAAAGAAAGCACTGAAAGAAAAACATTGAAAAATAAATCAAAAGAGAAAACATCTTCCAACAGCAGACTTTTCTTCCTTTGTGTGAGTTGAATGTTCATTGTCTAATTCCTATGACTTGAGTTTTCCTGTTCGCTTTAGATACAACTTTTTACGGCAAGCATATGTGTATTTAATATTTTATAGTTGATCAATGATAAGCTTTTTCTTACAAACCCCTGAGACTAGTATTTTCTTACTTGCATTGCTAAAGAGAAAATCAAAGCACAGAGAGGTGGTATAGCTTGGGTAGAGCTTGGCTAGAGTGATTTACCTGAACAGCCAGGTTTTAAGTCACTTGTCCCGCTCTACAGAGGTGAGGGCTCTTACTGCTGACATAAGAATGACTTCTGGACCCTTGAAACTTCAACCAAATCATCATCTTCTTCTTCTTCTTCTTCTTCTTCTTCTTCTTCTTCTTCTTCTTCTTCTTCTTCTTCTTCTTTTAATTTTTTTTAATGTTTATTTTTTAGAGAGAGAAAGACAGAGTGTGAGCGGGGGAGGGGCACAGAGAGAGGGAGGCACAGAATCCGAAGCAGGCTCCAGGCTGTCAGCACAGAGCCCGACACGGGGCTTGAACTCACAAACTTGAGATCATGACCTGAGCTGAAGTCAGACGCTTAACCGACTGAGCCACCCAGGCACCCCAATATTTCTTCTTAACAGACTCCTAAGGACAATTTTAAAGCCTGGTGTTTTCTTAGCACACTGTTTCTTATCATTCTTATTATTCAACTGCTCAAGATAAAAGGAGAGTTATGGGACATACCAAGCAGTAACAAATGTCTGATTCTAGATTGAATCTTTGTATGGAGAAATTAACTGTAAAGGGCATATCTGGAATAATTAGGGGAATCTGAATGTGGACTGGGTGTTAGATAATGTTAAGGAATTGTTATTATTTTTAAGGTGCTGATGTTATTTCAGCCACATAGGAAAATGTTCTTAAACGTTTAGCAATGTATACTGAAATTAAGAAATTATTTTTATTCATTTTTTTTTTTTTTTTAATTTTTTTTTTCAACGTTTATTTTATTTTTGGGACAGAGAGAGACAGAGCATGAACGGGGGAGGGACAGAGAGAGAGGGAGACACAGAATCGGAAACAGGCTCCAGGCTCTGAGCAGTCAGCACAGAGCCCGACGCGGGGCTCGAACTCACGGAGCGTGAGATCGTGACCTGGCTGAAGTCGGACGCTTAACCGACTGCGCCACCCAGGCGCCCCATTATTCATTTATTTTTTATTTTAAGGCTCCATACCCAAAGTGGGGCTTGAACTCATGACCCTCAGATCAAGAGTCACGAGCTCTAGCAACTGAGCCAGCCAGGTGCCCCAGAAATAATTTTTTCCTCCTTTTTTTTTTTTTTTTTTTTTTTTTTTAAAGTAAGCTGTAGGCCCAACCTGGGTTTGATCTCACAACCTCAAGATCAAGAGTCACATGCTCTATTGACTGAGCCAGCTAGGCACCCCACAAAGAAATTATTTTTAAGCAACATTTTGAAGTTAAAACTTAAATGTTAACAACTGCTATGCTTAAGGAGTTGGAGAAGAGGCAAATTTTACCTAAACTTTTATGTACTTCTCAGTTTGAATTCTTTGCAACATATGGGATACATATGTAAAACTATTCCCTCAAGAAACATCCAAATAAATCTAGATTGACATTTTATTTTATTTTTTTTGATGATTTTTTTTAAAATTTATTTTTGAGACAGAAAGAGACAGAGCATGAGCAGGGGAGGGGCAGAGAGAGAGGGAGACACAGAATCTGAAGCAGGCTCCAGGCTCTGAGCTGTCAGCACAGAGCTCGATGTGGGGCTCGAACTCACGGACTGTGAGATCATGACCTGAGCTGAAGTCAGATGCTTAACTGACTGAGCCACCCAGGCACCCCTAGATTGACATTTTAAAAACAACTGGCTTGTATCCTTCGAAAATGTTGAGGTTATGGAAGATAAAAGACAGACTGAGGAGCTATTCCAGTTAAGGGAGACTAAATTGGTTTGACAACTAAATGCAACTTGAGTCTGAATTACATCCAGACCAGAAAAAAATGTATTTTTAGTTTACTATTGAAAAAACATTATTGGGGGGTCGCCTGGGTGGCTCAGTTGGTTAAGCATCCGGCTTCAGCTCAGGTCATGGTTTCATGGTTCGTGAGTTCGAGCCCCACATTGGGCTCTCTGCAGTCGACATGGAGCCTGCTTCGGATCCTGTCCTCTTCTCTCTCTGCCCTGACTCCACTTGTTCCTTCCTCTCTCTCTTTCTCTCTCAAAATAAGTTAAACTTAAAAAAAAAAAAACAAAAAACATTATTGGAACAATAGGAAAAAGACAAAGTCTGTAGATTAGAGGATAGTGTAGTATCAGTTTCAAATTTCCACCTCTGATCATTGTACTGTAATTGTGTAAGTAATGTCCTTGTTCTTAGAAAATACACATCAAAGGGGCATCATGTCGGCAACTTACTCTTTAATGGATCAGAGAAAAAAAATTGGGTGGAGAGAAGGGTTAGAGAGAGAGAAAGAGACACGGGAAGGGATAAAAGATAAAGCAAATGTGGTAAAATGTTAACAACTGGGGGGTCTGGGTAAAGAATACACCAGAATTCTTTGTTCCGTTACTGTGACTTTCTGTGATTAAAAACGTTACCCCCAATTTTCCTTCTCTACCTTCAGAAAAGATTGGAAAGTCGCTTTCTCATCTGGTAATAGATATAAATAATAGTAATTATTTCTTGGCCATGTGATGATTAAATTAGGTAATGTACGTAAAGGGCCTAGGATGTTACAAGACAAAAATTGAGCTTCTGAAGTAGTTAAGAATAGAATCCTCTCTAACTAGTTTAAGTACAAACAGATTTATTGAGGAGTAGAAAGAGCTCCCAGAACTGTTGAGAGGGGAAATACAAAACCAAACCCCAAAAAACAAAAAACCTAGACCCACAAACCAAACCACACTAACCAAAGAACTGGTCTGCCAAGATGGCTGCTGCTCCTGCGGCCATTAGGAAGCTGCAACTTAGGGGCGCCTGGTGGCTCAGTCGGTTAAGTGTCCAACTCAGTTTCAGCTCAGGTCATGATCTCATGGTTTCGTGGGTTTGAGCCCTGAGTTGGGTCCAGGCTGACAGCACGGAGCCTGCTTGAGACTCTTTCTCTCCCTCTCTCTCTGCCCCTCCCCTGCTCTCACTCCCTCTCTAAATAAATACATACATACATACATACATACATACATACATACATAAAAGCTGCAAACTCATGAAGCTACAAGCACAGCTGCTATCTGACTATACTGCCTCCACTATCATTCAAACCAGCCAAGAGATGATTCATAGCCTGCCTCTTTCTCCATGATCTTCATTCCAAGTCAACATTTTATTTGTGTTCATCTGGTTAGGGAAGCCTAAAATGTATCTAGATCCTAACTGCAAAGGATTCTGGGAATATGGTTCTTTGTTTCCCAGGCTTGTGGTATAGACAGCCATACCAGAAGTTGGTTGGAATGGGTGTGGAAAGTACAACTGAAGCTACCTAACTAACCTCTGAAACTTCTCATTCTTGAATTTCCACACCACAAAATACCTGCATAACCTAAATCTGTCTCCTTCTCCCTACAGTTAGAAGCCCAAAGCCACATGAGTCCCTGCATCTATCTCTAGAGGATTTTTATTCCTCTTCTAGTTTAATCACATACTGTCTTGATATCCTGTAACCCGGGAACTAAATTAAAATTCAATCAGGGCAGCTGGGTGGCTCAGTCGTTGACCATCTGACTTCATCTCAGGTCATGATCTCACAGTTCATGAGTTCAAGCCCCATGTCGGGTGAGCTCATGCCCCACTTTGGGTGAGCCATGCTTTCTCTCTCCCTCTCTCTCCCTCTCTCTCATTCTCTCTGCCCCTTGCTCACTTGCACCCTCTCTCTCCCTCAAAAATAAAATAAAATAAAATAAAATAAAATAAAATAAAATAAAATAAAATAAAATAAAATAAAATAAAAATTTAACCCAAACCAAAACATTTATAAAGCAAAAAGGGAAATTGGTGGCAGGAGAGGAAGTGGGACAGGACAGTGGAGGGAAAACCATGTTAACATGTATGAAAATATATACCTAACAGAGTTAACAGATAAACTGGCTGAATGCTTAGTGGCCAAATGTTAAAATAAATACTTTGACAAAGGCAAGACCAAAGCTAAATATTACCAGCATAGGATGGACTTCTTGGACATAAGAATCAATCTGAAATATTATCAACATGTTTATTTTTATAAACTTTGGTGGCCCTCTTGAGAGTTATCACAGGGCAGAACAACATTCTCAGGTCCTGGGTACCTCTCATGGTCACCATACGCACATTAGAAATAGTAATTCATCACTTGCTTTCTCAACAATAGCCAAACTATGGAAAGAGGCCAAGTGTCCATTCACTGATGAACGGATACAGATGTAGTATATATATACACGATTGGATATTACTAACCATCAAAAAGAATGAAATCTTGGGGCATCTGGGTGACTCAGTCAGTTAAGCCTCCGACTTCTGCTCAGATCACAATATTGTGGTTCATGAGTTCGAGCCCCATATCTGGCTGTTTGCTGTCAGCACAGAGCCTGCAGCCCTTTGGATCCTCTATCTCCCTCTCTCTCTGCCCCTCCCCTACTCGCAATCTCTCTCTCTCCCTCAAAAATAAACATTAAAAAAAACGAAATCTTGCCATTTGCAATGATGTGGATGGAGCTAGGGTATATTAGGCCAAGTGAAATAGTCAGAGAAAGACAAATACCATATGATTTCACTCACATGTGGAATTTAGGAAACAAAACAGATGAGCATATGGGAAGGGAAAAAAGGAGAGAGAAGCAAACCAGAGGGAACAAACTGAGGGTTGATGGAGGGAGGTGGGTGGGGTGGGGGAGGACTAAATGGGTGATGGGCACTAAGGAGGGCACTTGTTGGGATGAGCACTGGGTGTTGTATGGAAGTGATGAATCACTGAATTCTACTCCTGAAACCAGTGTTACACTACATGTTAATTAACTAGAATTTGAATAAAAATTTGGAAGGGAAAAAATAAATCGTCACTTGCTTTCAACTGTAGTCGGAAGCGCAGCAAGAATCTTTTCTAGCTTTGCCAGTAATCTTTGCCTGATGGGATATTACCACTGAAGTGGAAGCTGTCCTTCTCTAATCACAATTGACTCAAGTAAAGACTTCTTTGCAACTCCTGGTCTTGAAGCACAGTAGATCATGACAATGCACTTTGCCTAAAGCAGCCTCACAAACTGAAGTCCTGTGTACTGTTTGGATATGCTTTCTGCATATTTTTAGAAGTAGAATTGGGGCGCCTGGGTGGCTCAGTCGGTTAAGCGTCCGACTTTGGCTCAGGTCACGATCTCGCGGTCCGTGAGTTCGAGCCCCGTGTCGGGCTCTGTGCTGACAGCTCAGAGCCTGGAGCCTGTTTCAGATTCTGTGTCTCCCTCTCTCTGACCCTCCCCCGTTCATGCTCTGTCTCTCCCTGTCTCAAAAATAAATAAAACGTTAAAAAAAAAATTTAAAAAAATAAATTATAAAAAAAAAAGAAGTAGAATTAAGATTGTAGTAGTGATTTATGCTCTTCTGTTTCTAATATTTCAGTACGCACTTTCAGCTTCAGACAATCCCTTGAGAAAATTCTGTCCTTAAATATTTGAAGTAGAAATTTTTTAGTGGAAAGTATAGTTCATTTGACTAGTGAGAACAAAATGTGTTTTCTCCACCCACTTTCTTCTCTTCCTCATACTTTTTCTGTTCTTTATTATTCATGGGTCACAAGTGATTGTCATGCTCCATGTGATTTTGGAGGTTTTTTGCTTGTGAAATTTTGAGGTGGCAAAGTTGATATTCTATTTTAAAATTAAAATGCAAAGGGTGCCTGGATGGTTCAGTCGGTTAAGCATCCTACTCTTGACATCAGCTCAAGTCATGATCTCGTGGTCATGAGATTGGGCCCGAGTTGGGCTCTGCACTGAGTGTGGAATCTGCTTGGGATTTTCTCTCTCCCTCTCTCTCTCTCTCTCTCTCTCTCTTCCACTCCCCCACTCTCTCTCTTTTTCTCTTTCACAATAAGTAAATAAATATTGAAAAATAAATAAAATGCAGCCTCACAAAATGTGAAGAAATCTCTAGTAGAACTTAAAGCAAACAAACAAAAACCATGGCCTAAACTTAACTAAATACAAAAAAATTATATACATTCTTAAAGGAAACACATCCTACTGCCTGCCATTATGCATCAGCCCATTATAAGGGGAACGTGAGAAAGTGGCAGTAAAGACAGAAGACAGTGAGACAGGTGTGGGAGTGGCAGATGGCCAGACATCTATCCATGGGGAACTAGATGCTGGGGAGCAGTGAGGTGCTGAGCTTGCACTTGAGAGTGCCTCCTTCAGTTTTGAGCCCTGAGCCCCTTGCTTGCCTCACCCTAGGTTAGCACTTTCGAATGTCCATTAGTATGCATGCAGCAAGGACATAAGTTGTGAGACGGTGGTCCTCTGTGGAGTTGTTGTGGGCCGCGGTGACCCTACAGCCGAGGCTCGGGATGCACTACCGGGAAAGTGTGTAGAACAAAGGACTTTGAAGAAATTCAGGGACTGAGAAGATGGAGTGAGCCAATGCTCCCCAAGAGCAGGTATTTCTCTTATTATTCCTTCTAGCAGCTCTGCACCTTCTGCTCCCGTACGGACTAGTCTGAAGCCACATGTAGAGTTGTCACTGTGTGATTTTCAACACCCTCTCTCCTGTGTTGGGCCCCTTCTATCTCATGGGTTTCTTCTTATTGGTGTACTACTAGAGAATTTTAGAGAATATCCTCTAATAGCTTTCTGAGAAAAGGTGCATGGCAGGTTCCTTTCTGAGACTTTATACGGCTGAAATGTGTTTTATTTCATCACGAAGTCGTATTAATCATTTGGCTGGGAATAGAACTCTGTATTAAAAATCATGTCCTAGGGGCGCCTGGGTGGCTCAGTCAGTTAAGCATCTGACTTCAGCGCAGGTCATGATCTCCCAGTTCGTGGGTTCAAGCCCCACACTGGGCTCTCTCTGCTGTCAGCACAGCAGATCCTCTGTCCACCCTCTCTTTCTGCCCCTCCCCCACTGGTTCTCTCTCTCACAAAATAAATAATAAATAAACTTTAACAAATAAAATAAAATACAAAGTATGTCCCCCCAAAAAGAAAAGAAAAGAATGTCCTTACGGAATGTTGAAAGCAATGCTCTTCTGTTTCCAATGTGGTTGTTGAAAAGCCAGAAAGCACTTTCGTGTCTTATGTTTTATTTCTGGCCTATTCTCCATCCCAGCTATTCTCCAGAATCTATTATTATTTTTTGTTAGAATTTACTCTTGATATGTACCATTTCATATTTACTTTGCTGTCCTCTTTAAAAAAAGTTACTTGTTTAAGTCTGTTTTTCATGTTGGAGACTTTAATCAAATACTTGGTAATCCCAAGGTATCCATTCGTGATAAAGAGTGGAGCACTAAATATCTGACTGCCTTCATTCTGGCCACAATGTGGTGACAGTGACCAGGGTTACTCTTTTACTTGAAACAAAGACTCGCATACAAATGTTCATACCACTTTATTTTTTAAATGTTTTTTTATTATTATTACTTTTGAGGGAGAGACAGAGCACAAGCGGGGGAGGGGCAGAGGGAGAGGGAGACGCAGAATCTGAAGCAGGCTCCAGGCTCTGAGCTGTCAGCACAGAGCCTGACGGGGGGTGGGGGGCAGAACTCGTGAACTGCGAGATCATGACCTGAGCCGAAGTGTGACGCTCAACCGACTGAGACACCCAGGCGCTCCTAGCACTTTATTTTTAATACCCCAAATGTCCATCAATCAGTGCATGGATAAACAAATTGTGGTGTATCCATATATTATAATGGGATCCTACTTGGAGATATAACAGGGCAAATTAGTAATATATGCAACAGTTTTGATGAATCTCAAAATTATTATCATGGATGAAAGAAGTGAGATGAAACCTGTCAGAATGGTGAAAATTAACAACTCAGGCAACAACAGATGTTGGCGAGGATGTGGAGAAAGGGGAACCCTCTTGCACCACTGGTAGGAATGCAAACTGGTGCAGCCACTCTGGAAACCAGTGTGGAGGTTCCTCAAAAAGTTAAAAATAGAACTATCCTACCACCCAGCAAGTGCACTACTAGGGATTTATCCAAAGGATACAAAAATGTTGATTGCACTCCAAACATTTGCACTCCAATGTTTATAGCAGTGCTATTGGTAATAGCCAAAGTATGGAAAGAGCCTGAATGTCCATGGACTGATGAATGGATAAAGAAGATGTGATATATATATATATATATATATATATATCACATCTTCTTTATATATATATATATATATATATATATATATATATATATATATATAATGGAATATTACTCAGCGATCAAAAAGAATGAAATCTTGCCATTTGCAACAAGGTGGTTGGAACCAGAGTGTATTATGCTAAGCTAAATAAATGAGAGAAAGATAAGTATCATATGATTTCACTCATATGTGGAATTTAAGATACAAAACAGATGAACATAAGGGAAAGGGAGCAAAAATAGTATAAAAACAAAAAGAGAGATAAATCATAAGAGACTCTTAAATGCAGAGAACAAGCTAAGGATTGCTGGAGGGATGTTGGGTGGCGGGATGGGCTAACGGGGTGATGGACATTAAGGAGGGCACTTGTTGGGATGAGCACTGGGTGTTATAGGTAGGGGATGAATCACTAAATTCTATTCCTGAAAGTATATATATAATTAAATAAATCAAAAAAAGAAAAAGAAAGAAAAAAGTGAGACTGGGAAAAGTACATATTATGTAATTCCAAGTATATAAAATTCTACAAAGTACAAATTAATGGAGTGGGAATTTGGGAGAAGAAATAGGAAACCTGTAGTTTGATTAGTATATGATTAGTCCTTCAGTAAAGCTCCCTGCTCCTAGTGTTCCCCACCTGGTCCATATTCTAGTGTTATAAACCTTTCTAAAAAAAAAAGTCTTGGGGCGCCTGGGGGGCTCAGTTGGTTGGGCGTCCAACTTTATCTCGGGTCATGATCTCAGGGTTCCTGAGTTCGAGCCCCATGTCGGGCTCTGTGCTGACAGCTCAAAGCCTGGAGCCTGCTTCAGATTGCGTGTCGCCTCTCTCTGCCCCTCCCCCACTCATGCTCGCTCTCTCTCTCTCTCTCTCTCTCTCTCTCAAAAATAAACATTAAAAAAATTTTTTTTAAATCTTTCTAAATTACAAATTTTACCATGGTTCTCATGTACTTAAATCCATTTGTTTTTGTTACAACGCAAAAGAGTAATTGTGAGTTGCCCTAAGACTTGAAAATAAGAGCTTACCTCCACATGGAATGCATGTGATTAGCAATTTGTTCTAGGATCCTCATATATTGCCCTGAGAGGAAGAACGAGCCCATCATCTCAAAGTGCCCACCTTTGGAAAATCACAGGTGCAGAAAGCCATCTTGGCTAATAGACATGTTTTGTAACCCCGGATATCGGATATATTGCAGATGAAAAGGTGAGTAGCAATCACTGTTTAAAGCGATTTGTGCAAAAGGGGAGAGGAGTGGAACCAAGAAGAGGTGAACAAGTGACATGTGAGGTCAGTAATGAGCTTGTTTTTTCACATGACAGAAAACAGCTGGACAGAGGGAGGTTTTTCAGTAGCGAAGAGTGAAAGGTAATAATAGTGATTGTACTGTTCACTGTGATGTGTACCAGAGACAGCCTCAAGCTAATTAGTTCCTTCAAGAATTACCTGAGCTGCGTAGAAAAAGGTCATGCACCTTCTTGGGGCAGCCCGGATCCAGTAACTGATTGACGAAGGGTGTCTTAGCCTGGACTGTTACAACAAATGCCGTAGACTGTGGGGGCTTGAACAACAGACGATTATCTTCTCATAGTTCTGGAAGTCGAAGTCCAAGGTCAGTGTGCCACCACAGGTGCTTGGTGAGAGCTCTCATCCTCACTTGTACATGACTGCCTTCTCGTGTGTCCTTACACAGTGGGGAAAGAAAGAGCTGTGGTCTTTTCTTCTTTTTATAAGGCCACACTAATCCCATCATGGGGCCCCACCCTTGTGACCACATCTAAACCTAATTGCCTCCCAAAGCCTCAGCTCCAAATACCATCCAATGCTAGCGATCTAGGCTTCAACATAGGAATTTGGGGAGGACACAAACAATCCGTAAGGGGTGGGGGGGAAGGCCTGGCCATGCCAGCCCCGTTTGGGACGATCCTGGAGCACCACGCTAGCCTGGGAATTCATCTGAGGGCTGGCTGCAGTCGTTGTTGGAGCGCATCTATTCACAACTAGATCTTCTGCAGGTACTGATCCTAAGGGCTCCTTAATAGACAAGCTGTCAGTGAAACTCCTAAAGTTGGCCTGGGGGAACCTCCCCTGGGTCATGAACTTAGCCCTGCTTTGCAATTTACCTGTTTTCATGATCTCCTCTAATCCTCATGAACAACATTATGAGGTATCACTATTTTTCTGCTTTAAGGATAAGGAAACTGAGGGTCAGAGAGCGGACTTGCCTAGGGTCAGATGTTAGAAACAGGGCTGGAAAATAAGCGTGGTCGACTCTGACGTTTAACAGGGTGAGTTGCTCTGCAGAAAAGAAGGAAAAGAAGGAAGGAAGGAAGGAAGGAAGGAAGGAAGGAAGGAAGGAAGCAAAAGAGGGAGGAAGGAAGGAAGGAAGCAAGGAAAAAGAAGGAATAAACAACAAAACAGGCCTTTGTCACAGGCCAGGTCAGAGACTTTGGTACCCACAGCCTAACTATTCATGGTATTTTCTATAACAAAGCTGCACTGTCATTTCTGAGGCTGTACTCATTTAGATGCCAACATGTTCACAAGTTACGCTCCAGGGCCAAAGGCACTCCAAACATTAAAGAGACCAGTAGAATCTTAAAATGTTGGCTGCCTTAATGAGTTTTCAGGTTTTCTCTCTGGGAAAGTAACAGGCAAAACTGCTGTAATTCTTCCCAAGCAATATGGTACCTAGGACATAGAGATGCCAGTAGTCTCCTTAGCAACCAGGAGTTGCTAGAAGATGAAATCCTGATCTTTATTCATGCAGCAGATCACATGGGGTCAGGTACTATTTATCGCTCCAGCAGAAACCACAAGTCACTGGGATTTTAATTGCATCCTTAAGATCAGTAAGAAAAGAAGTAAATGGGAGAAATGAGAAGAGTTACTAATGAGCATGTAGTGAACATAAAACATTCAGTTAGCTTCTTTGAAGCATGTGCTTTTGTTAAGTGGGCTTCAGAAGCCATTGCTTACACACACACACACACACACACACACACACACAGGCTTTAGGGCTTCAAACACTGCCTTCTCTTCATTAAAATTCTAAACTCACAAACCGAGCTCATTATGTGAATGTTTGGTTTGGGAGGATTTTCCAGCTACATACCACTTGACCATTATATGTTTGCCTCATCTAGCATTGCTTTTAACAAACTTGCCTCCCAAAAGACCATAATATTGAGCAATCCTGGAGCCGAACTGCAGCTAAAGGATACAAATCAATGTTATCATTGATTAAAATAGCCTTGTTGAGGTAGCAGGTGGTGACTGGTCATAAAACCAACTGCTGAGTCCTTGACAGATGGGGTCTAAATTACATTTTTCGTTGTCTTTCTGAGTTCAATTCCATGTATTTATTTAACAAATATTTATTGATGTGTTCTTGATATTAATATGTATCAGGCACTCATTAAGACTTAAAAGTACTATACACAACGGCATAATTAGCTTACCAAAATTTCTCCACCAACAAATAAACGAGCCCTATTGATTAATCACGTTTATGTAAATTTACAGGACTAGAGAGGTTACAGCAGAATAGCACCCTGTTTCTCAAATGCATAAAAGGAGTAATAGTATTTTCAAGAGTCCCAGAGAGAGCGATTTTATAAAGTTGACAAAGTATCTTGTCTTACAAATCAATTTTTCCCTTCAACCTTTAAAAGGAGCCGCTTTGGAAATCTGACCTCTGAGGGAAAGGAAATGACATTTAAAAATAATAGCTGTAGCTTTTTCTTTACTGGCTGCCAAATGAAGGAGCCAGACCAAAGGCAGGCAGCCTAAGGCACCAAGGACCACTGAACAGGAATAGGAGGTTAGTCCTAATGGTACTATATTTCTCTCTTTCCTCTTATTTTCTTTTCCTTTTATATATTCTTTTATTTACTTCCCCCATTTTCTTTTCTCCTGCCCAAGTTCCTATTAATGGAATTTAAAAGATTAAAATCCTTGTAGCTCCATGGCCAGTGGCAAATATCATTTTAGACAACCTCTGTCACCTTTTCTAGCATGCCCCATGGGTTATTGTTACAGATGCAACGTGGGAAGACACAATAGTGGGTGCTTGACATGCTGTCAGAATCTCACTGTTTCCAAAACACTGTGAAATTTCCCAGGGATTTGTGGAGCAATTTTGAAAGTCAAGTCAGAGAACCTTGGAATTCGTATGCAGGCAATTTGTACCAAGTTGTCAGCACCAGCAGTGGATGTTTTAATGTATGTGCACATAATTCTCCCATTTTAGGTAAGTAAAGTTCTGATCTTAAAGGAATATTCCCCCCCCCCCATTCTCTCTGGCACCTGTCTTCCTGTTTGAATGATTCTGTAACTACTATCGCATAATGATAGCAGAGAAGCCAGAGAAAAATAATTCTACCTGTCAAGGAATTAGATTTTAAAAATATAAAGCTCCAGAGCTGGAAGGGAATTGCAAGTTATTCACTGTTGTATTCCCAGTGCAATGCATATTCAAGGAATATTTATTGAAGAACTGAATGTATGAATTAACCATCCCCACTCCCACCCCCATCCTCAGAGTTTCATGTGCATATGAATCACCTGGAGATGCGAAAGTGCAGATTCTGATTCAGTAGGCCTGGGGTGGGGCTCCAAATTCTGCGTTTTTTGTTTTTTTTTTTTTGTAAGATTTTATTTCTGAGTCATCTCTACACCTAGTGTGGAGCTCAAACTTGCTCTACCAACTGAGCCGGCCAGGTGCCCCTAAATTCTGCATTTCTAACAAAGCTCTTAAGTGATGTGACATTGTTCTTTGGAGGACCACTTTGATTAGCCAGGTTCTAAACCCTAGATTTCAAACTTCCCCTTGGTTTTTCCATCTTAAAACATGGACAACTGAACTTTCCTGCAGTAGCAGCTATTTTGTTTTTTAGACTGGCAATGTGAACATTGGATTGTGCTATAATTGGCCTGGTTGCACTACACATGAGCATTTTGGGGACTGTAAACGAAATAAACAGACTTCTCTAGTTGCTAAGAAGCATGGTGAAGAGTTTTTCATCGCTTCCATTCATGAAGTAGTCATTTCTTTCATACTCAACAAAATCATGGCTGATTTAGGTTTCCCTAGGCGCCTACTACTAGAGGCACACTTATTTTCCCAGCTATGACCTCATTCGCATTTTGGGTGTTAAGAAGGGGTCCGGAAGGGAGCACGGGGCTGTGGGTGTTTTTACCAACACCGATGCATCTGCACGTTGAGAGGGGGAGCCTGTATTAGTTATCCATTGCTGTTTGCCTCTGCTTTATGGTATCTGGGGCCGCAGCTGGAGGATGCAAAGACCAGGAGGCTGAAACCATCTACAGGCCTGACGGAGGTGGGAGGAGCCGCCTCAGGGAGGCTCACTCAGGCTGCTGGCTACTTGGTGTCGCTGCACCTGAGCCTCTTTATACAGGAGCATGTCGACCCTGGACACGTTCACCAGGCTCCTGGAGCGTCAACATGGCGCTTAGCTTCCCCCCGGAATGAGGTTGCCGACCGAGACAAACGCATACCTCTCCCCTTTTTCATGAACCTGCCGACAAGGCAGGCCCTCCAACATGATCCTTCGACTTGCTATTCTTTGCCTCATATTTGATTAGGTAAAATTAGAACTGCTTTGTTCCTTTGTAAGCAGCTCACCAGAAAAAACTTTTCCTCTTTGGATAACTGACTGAGGCTTCTGCTGGCAAATAAACCACACCCAGACTGTAAATCTGTAACTTGTTACCCCTCCGTATAAAAGTCTAAGATAAAACCATCCTGCTGAGACGCTCCCGATCTTCAGCTTTAGTTTCCACTATTGCAATAGCCTGAGTAAAATAATTGGGAAAGAGAGAGGGAGAGGGAGGAGCAGGTGGAAGGCTATTCTTGTTATGACCTAGTCATGGAAATCATAGAACTACTTCACTTCCACCACATTCTATTTGTTTGAAGTGAGTCGATGGGTGTGGCTTATATGCTATATGGAGGAGGAGCCTACTAGGCTTCACATTTTGTAGGAAGGAATATCAAAGAATTGGAATATAAGAAAGAAAAAGAAAGGGAAGGAAGGAAGGAAGGAAGGAAGATGTATTTTAAAACCACCCCAGAGTTGTAGCCAATGGCAGCAGTGGGAGTTGTCCAAGAAGGTAGGTGGTAACTCACCCCGAATAGGAGATTAGTCAGGGATTCTCTCAATGTAAGTTACAGTTTTAATTTTTCTTGCCTGGTGGAACTTAAATAACACATAGAAAGTTCATCTAAATTCAAATAGTACTATAGCAGGTGCAACACATTTGTTCTAGTCTGCCGCTTCACACAAGAGGATATTGGTTACATCTGTCTGGATATGGAATTTTTATCCTAGCATTTGTCTCTCCACCACCTGCCAACCCCACCACCACAACCAATACAGAAAGTCAGGACTGTTAGGTGCATTTTGCAAATCATCAGTGACCCACACTTTATACTGACAAGAGAGAGAAGGGTTTTAGTCATTGAAGAAACATTTGTTGGAATTGAAGACACATAGTTAACCAACATAATGAATAAGCTGAATCAAAAGATTTGCAGTAATTATTTCATTTAGAAGATGTCAGAAGAAGAGAAAAAAATCTACCGAAAACAAATTTGCTTTAGAATTAAATAAAAAAATGCTCAATTATAACTCTTGTAATACTAATGGTCAATTCTTCTTCTGGGTTCTTAATGGCTATTGGATTTGCGATTTACAGAGAGAATGTCTGACCCCAGGGAAAGCAATTAACATCCCTTTCACCACAAAGTATTCATTGCTTAAGGTTTCTGAAAACTGAATGGAATTGTAAATGGATCACTATAATAAAATCAATTTTAAAATGTGATTTACATAATACCTTTTGGATTCAGGCAGTAGGCAAATTCTGATTATCTCATTAATGAGAGGTACATAGAAACAAAAGAATATACAACGATAAGTAACTGCTAAGGGTTTTTTCCCCCAGCTGTAGTTAAATCTAAGCATTGAAGCCAGAAAAATAGATAGCAATGGAACAGAAATATCACTACCTACAGTCTCCTCTCAGAAGTTATTCCATATTGATCAGTTCTGTCCTCCCAAGTATAGTTTGTTTGCCAGTCCTGAGGAATTACGGAAATGTGTCCACATGGGCCAGCTAGTTACAGAACAAAGACTTGTGACCCAGCCTCCTGTATCCCCACACAGAGCTGAACTTGTGTGCACCCCAAATGGGCACTTAATTCTCTTAGTTTAGCAATCACAGAAGAAAGGTGGTGCCTTTCTTTCTGGATGCTGGACAGACAAGTTCTGTAGAAATCCATTATATCTAGGAATAAAAACAATGAGGCAATCAGCCGGTTGCAAATTTGGGGTTTCCAATTTTCATGGGCCATGTAGCTCTTCTTGACAAGTGATCAAAGGATGTTGTGGGAAAAATTAAACAGCAGCAACAAAAAACTATGGCTTTGGGATTGAGAGACAAAGAGGATGTGAGCCTGGGAATCAGAGTATTGCAGATGGATTGCAAGCTGCTCTCCCTGAGGCCCTCTTCCAGTGCTCAGGATCTATTCTTTTAATCCAAATACCCATTGGCCTTTTACACAGCCTTCACATGATGAAAACCTCACTCCCTGGCCTTCACTCAGATCTGTGCCAGAATCAAGTTTTGATCTTTCATCTCATGGGAATGATGCCGGAATTTTTTTCCAAAGAATAAATGACAAGATTTGAATATAACAACTTTGTAATCCTAATGAAATGCTGGGTCTACGAATAATCAATCATCAATGGCTGCCAACATCGCAAAAAGAAAGAAACCTAGACATGATGCACCTCATGCTGACAGTGCACAAGAGTGCATATGAAGGAAATAGTCTTCACCTCCACCAACATAGAACCTAGGTCTGATTATACTTCAAACTCTAAGCGCCAATTTGTAGGAAATCAAAGGGAAGGAGGCACATCAGAAATGACACCCTGAGGATACAATCAGCAAAATACAGAATGCAGAAAAGTATACAGGAAAACGAATCTAGTTTTAAAAATTTGTTTAAAGTCTATTTATTTTTTAGTACTCTGTACACCAGCATGGGGCTTGAACTCATGACCCCGAGATCAAGATTTGCATGCTCTTCCTGACTGAGACAGCCAGGTGCCCCCCCTTTTTTTTCCCTTTTTTTAATAGCAATGAGAGAGAAAGAGACAAAGTGGAAACTAGAAGATATCTCAACCAATCACAATGCGTGTGACCCTTGGATCCCAATCGGAACTATAAAATTTTTTTATTTTTTTAAATATTTTAGGTGTTTTTAAAACTTGTGGTAAAATACATATAATATAAAATTTACCCTCTTAACCATTTTCAAGTGTATATTTCAGTGACATTAAGTACATGCATATTGTTGTGCAACCATCACCACCATCCATCTCCAGGAATCTTTCATCTTGCAAATCAGATATTCTTTGCTCATTAAACAGTAATTCCTCATTCCCTCCTCCTTTAACCGCTGGCAACCACCATTTTACCTTTTTTTCTACCATGTTTTTATGAAGTTGACTACTCTAGGTACCTCATATAAGTGGAATCACACATACTTGTCCTTTTGTGACTTGTTTATTTCACTTAACGTAATGTCCACAAGGTTCATCCATGTTGTACATTGTGTCAGAATTTCCTTCCTTTTTTTTAAAGCCGAATAATATTCCGCTGTGTGTGTGTGTGTGTGTGTGTGTGTGTGTGTGTATACACCACATTTTGTTTATCCTTTCTTCCTCCCATGGACACTTGTGTGTGTTGCTTCCACCTTTTGGCTATTGTGAATAATGTTGCTCCGAAAAAAAAAATATTTTTAAGCTCTAGACAAAAGGAGGTATAAACCTTCTTCCCCTTTCCCTTTTCCTGCTGGTTGGAACATGCAGACATCGTGGTCCACCATGTAGAAAAGGGGAGCACTTCAGTGATGGTGAAATAGTAAAATGGAAGCACCCTTGGCCCCCAGCCCCTCCATGGAACAGAGCCATTATCAACTCAGCTGTTTATATGAGACAGAAGTGAAGGTTGCATTGACAAAGCTGTGGCAAGAGCTCTCCTTACAGAAAGCAGCCTTAAACTGAACTTTTCTCAACTCTACCCACTGCTGGGTGGGTGTGGGGACTGTGCTTGGTTTAGCTAACATTTTCACCTAACCCTGCCTGTGAAAATTAGCCTGCCCATGATGTTTGTGTACTGGGAGTAAAAGTCTGATGCAGTAATAGGGAAACCCCTAGATTTTGCTCTCGGCAGGAATGTGGACATGATTCCTCATCGATATTCAGCACGTGTGGCTTCTCTGGCTTTGAAATCTGGGCATTAGTGAGGATCCATCTGTTTAATATGGTATTTTAGGACTTACTGTTATTTGTGATTTTTACCTGGGTCCTTTGACCAAGTATTTCCATGCTGTTTCTTAGCTACAATTTTATTTAATACATAAAATGTGATATAAAAGTTTTGGTAAGTTCTATATGAAAACAAATTGGATTTCATGACAGCGACCACAAATTAAATTTTCCAATGCTTTATTTAACACTTTATTTCCAGAGTAATCCCTAATGGACAATTCAATTGACTTACTGACAATGAGGGCTTCTTGTAGGCCACAGCAGCCATATGTTACATCATACGTAAGACACTTAACAGAAGCAATTCAACTGCTTTGTGTCATCTGGTCGGGCAAAATACATCCAGAGCCTTGTCTGATCTCCCAGAAGGAACGATACTGTGTGCGTGCTGACAGGTGTGTTTTGTTTCCTTGTACTGACTTATCACTTGTCAGATGGTCCTATTCTGCTACACTGCGAGGAATCACAAAGCCCTGTCAACTCTACCTCTTGAATCTATCTATATGTGTCCAATTCATTTACCTCTCTTCGTCTCCACTGCCTCCTTCCGAATCCAAACCACTGTCCTCTTCCACTTGCATTAGTGCAATAATGTCTGAACTGGTATCTTAGTTTCCTTTCTGCCCCCCGCCCTTGTTTTTTGCACATCTACTAGAGGAATCTTTTTTTTTTTTAAATGTTTATTTATTTTTGAGAGAGACAGAGGAGGAGTGTGAGCGGGGGAGGGGCAGAGAGAGAGGGAGACACAGAATCCAAAGCAGGCTCCAGACTCTGAGCTGTCAGCACAGAGCCCGACGCGGGGCTGGAACCCAAGAACGGTGAGATCATGACCTGAGCCATAGTCGGACACCCAGCCTACTGAGCCCCCCAGGCGCCCCTGGAGGAATGTTTTTAAACACGTAAACTGAGGAGTGTCTGGCGGGTTCGGTTGGAAGAGTATGCAACTCTTAATCTCAGGGTTGTGAGTTGGAGCCCCATGTTGAATATAGAGATTATTTTTAAAAATAAACTTGGGGTGCCTGGGTGGCTCAGTTGGTTAAGTGTCTGACTCTTGATGTTGGCTCAGGTCATGATCTCCTAATTCGTGAGTTCTACATGAGTTTGAACCCAGATCAGGCTCTGCACTCATGTGGAGCCTGCTTGGGATTCTTTGTCTCTCCCTCTGTCTGCTTCTGCCCTGTTATCACTCTCTCAAATAAATAAATTTTATTTATTAAAAAAAATGTTTTTAATGTTTATTTTTGAGAGGGAGAGAGAGAATGAGTGGAGGAGGGACAGAGAGAGGGAGACAGAGAATCGGAAGCAGGCTCCAGGCTGTCAGTGTCAAGACCTACCTGGGGCTTGAACCCATGAACTGTGAGATCATGATCTGAGCCGAAGTCGGAAGCTCAACCGACTGAGCCATCAAAATAAATAAATAAACTAAAAAAAAAAAACAAACTTAAAAAAATATGCAAATCTGATTATTTTGTACTCAAGTTTTAAAATCTCTTGCCAGTTTATTTTTTCATTTTTAAAAATATTTTTAAATGTTTTTATTTATTTTTGAGAGAGAGTGAGAGAGAGAGTGAGCAGGGGAGGGGCAGAGGATCTGAAGCAGGCTCTGCACTGACAGCAGAGAGCCTGATATGGAGCTCAAACTCCCAAACCGTGAGATCATGACCTGGGCTGAAGTCAGCCGCTTAACCGACTGAGCTCCCCAGCTGTCCCTCTTCTGCCAGTTTATATTTGATCGAAAAAAGGTCTCCGGGGCCTTGCATCATCTGTTTACCCCCCCCCCCCATTGCCTCTCCAACTGATGGCACCGGCACTGCCTCCCCATTCAGTCATTGAACCCTGCCCATGGGCATCCTCTCTGTTCCACAGACACAAATAGGTCCTTCTCCCTTGAGGGTTTACAGAGCTACCCCCTTTTCCCAGAGCACTAAACAATTAAATGTACACGCCAACCTAATAAAAACGCCAAACTCATCACTTCCTATTTTGCTATCATGTATGCTCTTGAAGTTATTTATGTCTAATGAATCCATATGGTGAAATTCTGTACGATGGCATGCTTCAATGCATCTCATCCGACTCTACACCACAAATCAGGCAAACACAACCAACCGGGGCTTTTCCTGGGGGTTAGGAGAAGCCACCTGTGAAACATTCACCAGCACACCACTGCCTGTCATACATCTTTTGTGTTTCCTTCCCATTATTTGACCCAGTATAATTAATGCAGTTACCAAATAGTTTTCACATCATAGCATTAAATCCTTTTGATTTATTTTCTCATTTAGTCACGTAAGAACCTTACGAGGCAGGTATAGTCACCCCGTTTGATAAGCTAGGAAATAGGTGTGGAGATGATTAAAGAAGTAGGCTACCATGCAGCAGGGTTATGACTTGAAAATATGTTTGACTCCAAAGCCGTGCTTAACAATATGGAAGCTATTTTAGGGAGTGTTTCTTTTTGATCGTGCATGACGGAAAAAAGAAGGAAGGAATCTCCCAGGGAGGAGGGGTGAACGGCTGTGGGCGAGAAAACGGATGAGGCAGAGGGAAGCACCGGGGGAATTTAGAGATGGGGTTTTATAGCCTTGGTGTGAAACCAAAGCAAAATGATCTACCTATGACATCACTAACATACGGGAAATCTAATTGCCACATTTCAAAATTCATTTGTAAATTTTGAGTGAAAAGCTTTTTAAAATAATGTTTTCTTGGTTTTTAATGTTTATTTATTTTTGAAAGTGAGAGAGCACACACGCACACACTCGAGAAGGAGGGGCAGAGAGAAAGCAGGAGAGGATCCCAAGCAGGCTCCACACCATCAGCAGTGAGCCTAATGCAGGGCTCAAACTCACAAACCATGAGATCAAGACCTGAGCCAAAGTTGGATGTTCAACCGACTGAGCCACCTAGGTGCCCTGAATGAAATCTTTATATTAATAACTGATATATAGTAAGTCTAGCTTTTTAAGAAGAACTCTATGGTGGTGTTCTTGCCATGCTAGAATGTTTCTGAGTATGAACAAATAGACTCTCTGGCCTGGAAAGATACTGGGCCCATGTGGGATGGCCAAGGACAAAATCTGAGAGTGGACTTATAAGCAGAAAGAGTTAGGGTCCGCAGAAAAAGGAAGTGGAGACATCACTTTTGTGACACAAGTCATTTTAGGTCCCCAACTGTTTCTGTTATCTATGCCCTCCCTGCCGTCTCTACTTGCCCTGGCACACTTCTTGCAGAACATTCTAGTAGATGTCAAAATTACAAAGAAATGCAAAAACCTCGCCCAAAGCAATCTACATATTCAACGCATCCCTATCAAAGTAACACCAGCATTCTTCACAGAGCTAGAACAAATAATACTAAAATTTGTATGGAACCAGAAAAGACCCAAATAGCCAAAGCAATCTTGAAAAAGAAAACCAAAGCAGGAGGCATCACAATCCCAGACTTCAAGCTATACTACAAAGCTGTAATCATCAAGACAATATGGTATGGGCACAAACGTATGGGCAACTAATCTTTGACAAAGCAGGAAAGAATATCCAATGGAATAAAGACAGTCTCTTCAGCAAGTGGTGCTGGGAAAACTGGACAACGACATGCAGAAAAATGAACCTGGACCACTTTCTTACACCATATGCAAAAATAAACTCAAAGTGGATGAAAGACCTCAATGTAAGATAGGAAGCCATCAAAATCCTCGAGGAGAAAGCAGGCAAAAACCTCTTTGATCTTGCCCGCAGCAATTTCTTGCTCAACATGTCTCTGGAGGCAAGGGAAACAAAAGCAAAAATGAACGACTGGGACCTCATCAAAATAAAAAGCTTCTGCACAGCCAAGGAAACAATCAGCAAAACTAAAAGGCAACTGACAGAATGGGAGAAGATATTTGCAAATGACATATCACATAAAGGATTAGTATCCAAAATGTACAAAGAACTTCTCAAACTCAACACCCAAAAACCAAATAATCCAGTGAAGAAATGGGCAAAAGACATGAATAGACCTTTCTCCAAAGAAGACATCCAGATGGCCAACCGATACATGAAAAAATTATCAACATCACTCATCATCAGGGAAATAAAAATCAAAACCACAATGAGATACCACCTTACACCTGTCAGAATGGCTAACATTAACAACTCAGGCAACAACAGATGTTGGCGAGGATGCGGAGAAAGAGGATCTCTTTTTCATTGTTGGTGGGAATGCAAGCTGGTGCAGCCAGTATGGAGGTTTCTCAAAAAACTAAAAATAGAGCTACCCTACGACCCAGCAATTGCACTACTAGGCATTTACCCAAGGGATACAGGTATGCTGTTTCGAAGGGACACATGCACCCCCATGTTTATAGCAGCACTATCGACAATAGCCAAAGTATGGAAAGAGCCCAAATGTCCTTCGATGGATGAATGGATAAGGAAGATGTGGTATATATATACAATGGAGTATTACTTGGCAATAAAAAAGAATGAAATCTTGCCATTTGCAACTACGTGGATGGAACTGGAGGGTATTATGCTAAGTGAAATTGGTCAGAGAAAGACAAAAATCATATGACTCCACTCATATGAGGACTTTAAGAGACAAAACAGATGAACATAAGGGAAGGGGAACAAAAATAATATAAAAACAGGGAGGGGGACAAAACAGAAGAGACTCATAAATATGGAGAACAAACTAAGGGTTATGGGAGGGGTTGTGGGAGGGGAGATGCGCTAAATGGGTAAGGGTCATTAAGGAATTTACTCCTGAAATCATTGCTTCACTATATACTAACTAATTTGGATGTAAATCTTAAAAAATAAAAGAATAAAGTTAAATTATAAAAAAAAAAAGAAATGCAAAAACCTCAGTAGTTAAGAATTTTAATGTAACAAAACAAATGTAAAAAATGAACAGTCTCTGCAGAGCCAGGAAATAGCCTAACCACACGAATGACAACTAATCGTTGGTAAAACTCCCAGTGCTATTTCAAAAATAAGTAAGGCCCCGCATTCCTTGTCTGAGAAAAGGAGTCCAAGACCCCCATCCAGTTTATACTGCTCTCAGAACGAGTCCATAGCCCCAGGGTTTCCTCTGCTTTATTAAAATGTTAAAGTCTCCGCCCAAGGGGGAACACAAGCTCTATTGTCATTAACACAGGATGCTCAAGTACGCCTGCACAACCTAATGCCTGCCTTTACAAATCTCCCCTTTCTGAATGAATATTCATCCTGAACCTAAATAAAAAGAACCTGCTCACCCCTCCCCGCCCCCACTTGGGGAGTCACGGCTTTGAAAGTTACTCTCCTTGATTTCCATATTTGTTGCAAATAGAGCACTTTGTGTGAAAACTCCATCTGATACGGTGTCTACCTCTAACTCATCAAGGGGCTCAGGATAGTTTGGTTACAAAACTCAGCTACAGTTAGTATTCTCATTCCCTCAACCCACTCATTGCATCTCCTCTAATGACTATGCTGCTTATACTCCAGTGGCTACATGATAGAATTGTGGTGTTCTGAATTACAAGCCCTGGGGGAGTTCCCTGCTGACTTCTTGGAAAAATTTCAACCAGCAGTGAGTTGAGTCCTCTCTCCTTGGCTTGCATCTGTGCTTTAAAAGATTTAATGAGACCTTGACGAGTCAATCATCTGGGAGAGCAGCGAATTTTGGAGTTAAGGGTACCTGGGTGGCTTAATCGGTTAAGGGTCCGACTCTTGGTTTGGGTTCAGGTCATAATCTCAGTTTGTGAGAACGAGCTGTTAGTGTACAGCCTGCTTGGGATTCTCTCTCTCCTTCTTTCTCTTTGCTCCTACCCTGTTCAAGAGTATGCTCTTTCTCTCTCTCTCGCAAACAAATAAACTTAAAAAAAAAGTTATCTTTTGGGGCACTGTATACAGAACCTGTATCTATGATGGTCAGGTTTTTTTTTAAAGATTTATTTTATTTATTTATTTTTAAAGTTTATTTTATTTATCTTGAGGGAGAGTGTGTGTGCCTGTGAGTTGGGGAGGGGCACAGAGAGAGGGAGAGAGAATCTCAAGCAGGCTCTGTGCTGTCAGTGCAGAGCCGGACCCAGGGCCTCGATCTCACCAACCGCAAAATCATGACCTGAACCGAGGTCGAGTCAGATGCTCAACCAGCTGAGCCACCCAGGCGCCCCTTAGGATTTTATTTTTAAGTAATCTCTACACACAGGTGGGGTTCAAGCTCACAACCCCAAGATCAAGAGTCACAAGCTCGGGCGCCTGGGCGGCTCAGTTGGTCAGGCGTCGACTCTTGATCTCACTCAGCTCAGGTCTTGGTCTCGGGGTTGTGAGTTTGAGCCCTTCCTTGGGCTCTGCGTTGGGCATGAAGCCCACTTAAAAAAACAAAGTCACACACTCCACTGACTGAGACAACGAGGCGCCCCTGTGATGGTCAGTTTTATGTGTCAACTTGACTGGGCCTCGGGTTGCCCAGATGTTTGGTCGAACGTTATTCTGGGGGTGTCTGTCAGGATGTTATTGAATGGACTCACATTTGAATCAGTAGACCACGTAAAATACATTGTCCTTCCCCTGTGAGTGGGCCTGATCCAATCCACTGATGGCCTAAATTAAAAAAAGTTCAGGAGGGGAGAATTCTCTTTCTCTGCCTGTCTTCAAGCTGGGACATTAGACGCAGACTGGTACTTACACGATCAGTTCTCCTGTCTCTCAGGCCTTTGGTCTCAGACTGGAAGTTTACCATCAACTCTGCTCATTTCCAGCTTGCCAGCTGCAGGTCTTAGAACTTCTCAGCTGCATAATCACATGTGCTGATTCTGTAGAGTGGGTCTCTGTCTCTGTCTCTCTCTGCATTTAAAAAAAAATTTTTTTTAATGTTTATTTATTTTTGACAGAGAGAGACAGAGCATGAGTGGGGGGTGGGCAGAGAGAGAGGGAGACAATGAATCCGAAGCAAGCTCCAGGCTCTAAGCTGTCAGCACAGAGCCCGACGCGGGGCTCGAACTCAAGGACCGCGAGATCATGACCTGAGCTGAAGTCGGACAATTAACCGACTGAGCCACCCAGGTGCCCCTGTCTCTGCATTTATATAATTCAAATAAAATTGCAGGCCCGAGATGGAGTCACTTTGCCAGGCCAAGATATCAAACCAGGGTTTAATACACAACCTAACTGCAGTTTCGACCTCCCTCAGAAATGTAGTTTTAACTGATCAGTCAGGAATTTTTTGGTTGGCACCAATGAGGTAACTGTGGTGTCTAAATGGTGTCTCTTGATCAATTGGATGGTGGCCCCCACATGTGAGGCGACGATCAATCAGGTGGAAACCAGTGGGATGGGAGGTCAAGAATTCCCCTGAAACCCAACAAAGGAGATAGAATACACCAGAAGGGAGGGCGGACAGGACAGCAGAGGAGAGGCTGTCTACAAGGAGGCAGTGGGAGGGGGTGGCGAAGGAGGGAAGGTGAAGAGGCTTGGCGACCAAATGGAATTTTCCCTGTTTGGGTGACTGTGCCTGGTTTAAGTAGCCCATTGGTCAGTTAGGGCCTATGGATCTTATGGGGTGGGTCGCCTGATGGGCGTGTCTGTATTCAGCCAAGTGGTCACTCTGGCTCCTTCCGCATTCCATTGCTCAAGCCTGTTTGCCTAAAAGTGGCCTCCACAGCAATCTGTCACAGAGGCCCTCTCTGTCCCCCAAAGGAGGATCAGGTCTTCACCTAATAAGACCTCCTGCACTTCCCTCTAAGGAGAAGTGAACTTGCCTGGAACAATTCTTTTTTTCTTTTGCCAAAAACGTCCTCGTTCTACCCTCCTTCCTATAAAAACCTTCCATTTTGTGCAACTCCTGGGAGCTCTTCTCTACTTGCTAGATGTGATGCTGCTCATGCTGAATTCATGAATTGCTTAGTAAAGCCAACTGACTTTTCTCAGCTGAATTTTTTTTTTTTTAACCATGTGTGTGTGCACGCTTGTGTGTTTCTCTGGAAAACCTCGACTAATACAGATTTTGGTATTGAGAGTGGTTCAAGAGGAACTGTATGTTAAGGATGAATTTTCTTTCTTTTTTTTTTTTTAATTCAAATCCAAGTTAGTTAACATATAGTGTAATAATGATTTCAGGAATAGAATTTAGGGATTCATCACTTACATATAACACCCAGTGCTCATCCCAACAAGTGCCCTCCTTAATGCCCATCACCCATTTAGCCCCCCACCCTCACCCCAAACCCCGCCAGAAACCCTCAGTTTGTTCTCTGTGTTTAAGAATCTCTTATGGTTTGTCTCCCTCTCTGTTCTTATATTAGTTTTGCTTCCCTTCCTTTACGTTCATCTGTTTTGTACCTTGAATTCCACATATGAGTGACATCATGATATTTATCTTTCTCTGATGGATTTATTTTGCTTAGCATTATTCACTCTAGTTCCATCCACGTTATTGCAAATGGCAAGATTTCATTCTTTTTGATTGCCGAGTAATATACATATGTATATATACCACAATCTTCTTTATCCATTCATTGGTGAATGGACTTATGGGCTCTTTCCATAATTTGGCTATTGTTGATAGTGCTGCTCTAAACGTTGTGGTCCATGTGCCCCTTCGAATCAACACTCCTGTAAGGGATGAATTTTCTGAATTGGTTCTAGGTTTCCGGAATTGGGTCTCTAATCTGATTAGATTTAAAGATGCTAATGACTCTATTCACAGTAGTAAAGAGAGCACTGATAGTCCATTGTGTCACTGGGCTATGTTGATACCTAAGATAACTGCGTGGGCTATGCCTAACTGACCACTTATAAGAAGCAAGGATCTGGGCGACTGTGACTTTTGGAAAAGTAGCAAACATAAAGAGATTGGCTGGTTGCTCCCAATGTTGCTGGACAAAGTCGTGATAGAAAAGGGCAAGCAAGCTCAGGGATTTGAACTCTCTCAGCTCAAGCACTGCATACATAACCCGAAAGCTAAAAAGTTAAAGACCTTTATCTCCTGTAGCTGCTGGGCTAAGATGGCTAGAAATCAAACACAGATGCTCCTTCTGGGACTCAGTTACAACACAGGTTGAACTCCCCGCCTCAAAGGGTGTCTACTGTTAAAGTAAGGGCATTGGTTGGGAAAAAAATGAAATCCTGTGTGTTGGAATGGGGATGTGTGGGAAAACCCTGATGAAGCTGGGAACGTTGAAGTTCTAAATTCTGCTGAATCTTCGTTGTCAGTAGAAGTGGCCTTCCCCCCCCCCACTCCCCGTAGAAGCAACCCCCCAACCTCAAGTGGTAGAATGCCCTAAATTCCCTAGCCTCCTCTGAGAAAACTAAGGAAGAAATTCTAATAGCTTTGCGTAAGGCAGTTGTCTTGCTCCACAATCCTAATTCTCCTCCACTCACCACCTCTCTTTGCTCCCAGACCTGTAACTAGACACAAGTTTCAAAAGACCCCAAGGGTGAGGAACAAAATGTGACTGAGGAGGAAGTGCACTATACTTCAAAAGAAGTACTTAAGTTTTTTTTTTAAATGTTTATTTTATTTTTGAGAGAGAGAGAGAGAGAGAGAGAGAGAGACAAAGCATGAGCAGGGGAGGGGCAGAGAGAGAGGGAGACACAGAATTTGAAGCAGGCTCCAGGTTCTGAGCTGTCAGCACAGAGCCCGACGTGGGGCTTGAACTCACAGACTGCAAGATCTGAGCCGAAGTTGGCCGCTTAACCGACTAAGCCGCAGACACCGCAAACTACTCACGTCTTACAGACACCGCAAACTACTTATGTTTTATACAAGTAGAAATTCAGGGCACATGTGTGTTTGAGAGTGGATATTAAGGATGTGGGATCATGATGGAAAGAGCACAAAGTTAGATCAGGCCAAAATTATTGCTGTCTGGCATATAATGGGCCCTCAGGAGGGAGAAAAATCTCACTGTGATATCTAATACCCTGCTGGTCACCACAGTGAATCTGTGAATCTGGTTCGCAGTGTTAGAGGCAGTTAGTTAGGTTCTAACAGGATGGCTGGAGGCCAGCAAAGGGGGAGTCAGGGTTGTTATCATGAAAATCAGATACCTTTCCTGACAGCACTCCCTAAAACAAAACCACAGGCACCTGGATGTCTTGAGTTGGTTAAGCATCTGACTCTCGATTTCAGCTCAGGTCACAATCTCACGGGTTTGTGAATTTGAGCCCAGTGTCCAGTTCTGTGCTGACAGCACAGAGCTTGCTTGGGATTCTCTCTCTCTCCCTCTCTCTCTGCCCCTCCCCACACTGGTGCACGCTCTTGTGCGCGTGTGCTCTCTCTCTCTCTCTTCCTAAAATAAATAAACATTAAAATTAAAACAAAAACAAAAACAAAGCCACACGAAGCCGAATCAAACCAGACAGGCCTGAGAGGAGGAAGACCAGAGACCCTAATCAAGTAAGGGAGAAAAGGTGTGAAACCCTGCTCCCAAAGAAGTCCATGCCCTTGGTAATATTCCATCCCCTTGGTAACAACTGTCAATGAAAGATAGGGACCCAAATCCCAGGGCACACAGCTCTCCCTTGAGCTCCCCTGCTCTCACATCTCGAGAGTAGACTCTCATTTTATTTATTTTTAAAGTTTATTTATTTATTTTGAGAGAGAGACAGAGTGAGATCATGAGAGGGGGAGAGGTAGTCAGAGAGAGAGAGAGAGAGAATGCCAAGCAGGCTCCGTCAGCAAAGAGCTTGACTTGGGGCTGGATCTCATGAACCATGAACTCAAATCAAGAGTCGGATGCTTAGCCAACTGAGCCCCAGCAGGTGCTCCTGGACTCTCTAATCAACTCTTCATTTGCACAGCTCAACTACTGTTTCTCATCTGGTCCTGATTTCTTTCTTGCAAAGAGACTAAGAGCCTCCAACAACATCCCAGGAACAGGCTGGAGGGGAGGCTTCAGTGCCTGGTGATCTCCCCAGTCCACCTGGCAATGACAGAGCCCATGTCCTCCTTTTCTCTCACAGCTCATCAGCATCCCTTTTCAAGCTGGGAGTTTGAAAAGGAGAGATGAAACTTTAATCCTTGGGGATGCCTGAGTGGTTCAGTCAGTTAAGTGTCCAACTCTTGACTTTGGCTCAGGTTGTGATCTCACACCTGGTAGGATTGAGCCCCCCATAGGGCTCGCCACTGACAGTGTGGAGCCTATTTGGTATTCTCTCTCTCTCTCTCTCTCTCTGCTCCTCCCTCTCTCTCTGTCCCTTCCTCTCTCTCTGCCTCTTCTTCTTTCTCTCAAAATAAATAAACTTAAAGAAAAAAAAGTTTATTTCTTGTTCAACACTGTATGGGGATGGGGTGCTAAATAGTTTTTTTTACCCTTCCCTATGTAATCACTTGTTTGTTTGTTTGTTTGTTTGTTTGTTTGTTTGTTTAGCTCTACACCCAACCTGGGGCTTGAGCTCACAACCCAGATATCAAGAGTTGCATGCCCTACTGATTGAGCCAGGCAGGTGCCCCGCCCTATGTAATCATTTCAAATTCTTGCACTTTTTTTCTTCTCTCGCCATTTCTTCTTTTCCCATTTGTTCTCCCTCATTCCCTGTACATGCACCCAACCACACACACACACTCATATTAAGTCTTCCTGTGACCCATAGATCAAGGTCTTAATCCTTTTAAGTCCATTACTAGGGTGCTCCAGGCTCCATTTTCTCATGGTCTCACATCTCAATCTATTCCTTCTATTTGATCAAGATCAAAGCTCAAAGCAGGTCTCTTGACCCTTTATATGTTTTAAGACCCTTTTGTAAGCTGTGACACAAGAATGTAACCTTCCTTTTCAACCCATGCCTGGTCTCCCATCTTTCCTATTAGTTTTCCCAGCTGATTACAGAAACCTGATAACTTTTCCTGGCTCTGTGCTGCACAGACACAGAATTTCCTCAATTGTGCACATGGCTCTGATGCATGATTCAATATATTACTTGCCATTCTTACAGTGTTTTATTGTTTGTTTCTCTTTCAGCAAATGTTCATTCGGCTAAAGCCTATTGAAATCTGACAATGTGTCAGGCACTGTGTTAGCTGTTGTGGATATAAAATGAATAAAACATTATTTCCACCTAGGAGGAGTTCATAGTCTAGAAAGCAAAGGCAGCATGTAAACATGTATACATAGTGCAGGGTGATAAGCATCACACTGTGATGTGAAGAAAAACCAACTTCCTCTGGGGAAGTTAATAAAAGGTTTCATAGGAAGTGACATTTCCATAAGTCTTGAAACCCAAGTAGGAGTTTGCCAATCAGAGGACACTGGTGAGAATGAGGGTAAGGGAAGAATAGGGCATCTATTTATGAGTAAAGGGCATTCAGTGTGCCGAGGCTATGAAATAGTTGAGGAAGAAGATCCTGACCTGTTTGGGAGGTCTGATGGTTGGATGTGGTTGGATGTGTGATAGATCAAGTGGCAGAGATCAAATAAGGAGGGCCTTCGTAAAGAGGATTGAATTTTATGCTAGAGGCGAGAAGACAGAGAGGAAACTCTTTAAGCCGGGTATTTAACAATCAGGTTTATCTTACATGTCTACTGCAATTGACCTAATTATATAGACTCGGGGTTTTGAAATCTAAAAGGGCCGCTCTCTGCTTGTTTAATTGGAAGTGCTCAGGGTAGCCTCTCACTTGAGACACTCTTACTTTATTTTATTTTTTGCGGGTCTACAAACAATGTTTTCAGTATACCCAAGGCTACACAGTCCGATCACAGTGCCCACGTGTGCTAATTAACTTATTCATTTTATTACTCCGACCCTGGCCTCCAAAAATGTTTCTTTTTCCTTGACCAGGGTTGGACATAAATTTACAGCCTTTGTCTCTTTGAACCCCATTTTTCTGTTTTGATGCTGTCTTTCTTCACTTATGCTGACCTGGTCTTTAAATGTATTGCGGACATTTTGTCTCCTCCCACCCTGTGTCTTCATCACTCAGACACAACCAGCTACCATAACCACGCCCACTCAAGAAGGTGCCTAACCAGGAAATTTGTCCACACCGACGCGCCGTATTGGCGGTGGCAGTGCGCAGGCGCAGTTCCCGCCTCCCAGCGGCGTGTTTCTCTTTCCGGGGATTCCCAATATCCTGGCGGGTGGACTCGGCTTCTTCAGTCAGCCTCTGGCCGCGGCGTACCGGGTTCTCCAGTCCTTCGTGCCGCAGGACCCCAGCTTCCCGGGCCGCTGCTCTGGTCGGTTCGCCTCTGCCGTCAACAGACCCATGGCCGAACGTGGGGAACTCGATTTGACCGGCGCCAAACAGAACACCGGAGTGTGGCTCGTCAAGGTGTGTGCGCGCGGCTCCGGCTTGCGCTCCTGCTAGTTTAAGTAGTTTAAATGACTCGAGACTGTCCCACTCCGTGCGCCTTTTAAAGTTCTCTACAGCCGTCTCGTTAGAGCCACACACATCTTCGGAGGCAGGAGTCGTTGTGCTAGTTTGCAGACGAGGAAGTTAATTGAGGGACTTTTTCAGTGTCTTTGCGACTTTGGAGTCCGAACCTGCCTGGTACGGATTCCTTTTCCCACCATGTCGTTTTTATGGGGTCCTGTCCTGCTGTTCTCCGACTTGAGTGGTGTATTGTACCCCAGACTGAAGAATTTCTGTATCTTCTTTGGGTGAAAGTGATTTTAGTCACGAGTCTGCATAGAGAGGTTGAGTGAAAGCTTCTGTACAGTTTTCTGTCCAGAAAGTAGAACGGGTCCCTGTTGGCCCTTAACGTGTTCTTTTAGGTTGATGGCCCTTATTGGAGTTCCCAGGAGAGCTGAGAGAGCTCTGAACTCACGGAAGCAGAGGCCATTGAATTGGAGTGTTCTTCTAGAGCACCGCCGTCAATAAGTGTTTTGTTTTTTTTTAACAGCAGTCTTGATTAGCTCTGAGTGAGCACAGTATTTGTGCTTTCCTTTTTTTTTTTTTTAAAGATTATTTATTTTGAGAGAGCGAGAGCGCGCGTGCAAGCAGGGGAGGGGCAGAGAGAGTGGGAGAGAAAGAATCCCAAGCAGGCTCGGGGCTGTCAAGCGCAGAGCCGGTGGCAGGGCTGGAACTCAGGAACCGTGAGATCAGGACCTGATCTGAAATCCAGAGTCCGGCGCTGAACCGAGTGAGTCACCCAGGCGCCTCCCAAAGTTTATTTCTTTGCTTTACTTTTACGTATTGAAGAGTGTTGCCTCTTAGGGGAGCTTTAGACACATGTATGTTCAAAATGTGATAACGATGGTCTTTGAAGTGTAGGACCTTTGGTTTAATTTTTTTTTTAACTTTTACCACATGGCTGGGTATTCATCAGTTAAACCAGGCGCTTCCTGTCCACCTCTCGAAAATAGCTCCCTTATGATCAGTTGGTAGCATGTCAGACCTGTACTATATTTTTCAAAGCACTTGTCACAGCCTAAAGTGATTGTGTACTCATGTGTTCGGTGTTGGTTACCTCCTTCTCTCTAGTGCCGGTGCAGGGTGCACTCACACAGTCACATTCCATGAAAACGGAATCTTTTCTTGTCTCAACCAGAATTGTGTTTGGCACATGGAATTGCTCAACAGATATGTAATGAATGAATGAACAGTCTCTTAGTTTTTATTCCTCAACTCCAGCTTTACTCTCTGGTGCTCATTTGATCTCACAGCTATATCAGTATGACCTAAAAGGCCGGGGTAGATTTCTCCTATTGTATTTCTCCTGTTGCATGCCCAATGGAGGAGAATCATTAAGGAGGAGATCTCCCTTGCAGACTGAAAGAGCTTGAAAAAATAGTGGAACTTGAGATGATGCATTAGTTCTTGGAGCACAGTAAATGCTCAGTGAATATTGTTCGCCTTACACGATTTGGATGGGTGGACTGAGGCATTAACATAGTATATTACGGAGAGTGGAACAGAAGTGCAAGACTGAAAATGCATGTTAACATGGTGTGTCCTGTAAAACAAAGGAGATTATTCTGCCTAGACAAGAGGGTTTGTGTAAAGAAAGTTGGGACCATATACTTATCCTATTGTGAAATGGGGATGTCTTAACTTTAGTCTACAGGAAGTGAGGAACCTTTTGGAGGGTTTTGAGTAAGGCAAAGATGCAGATAATTCAGGGGGGCAGCGGAAGCTTGTAGCAGAGTCAAAATTTTAAAAAATCACATGGGGCGCCTGGGTGGCCCAGTTGGTTAGGTGTCCAACTTCGGCTCAGCTCATGATCTCATGGTTTGTGAGTTTGAGCCCCACGTTGGGCTCTGTACTGACAGCTCAGAGCCTGGAACCTGCTTCAGATTCTGTGTGTGTGTGTCTCTCTCTCTCTCTGCCCCTCCCCCACTCATGCTCTGTCTCTGTCTCTCAAGAATGAATAAACTTTCAAAATAAAATTAAAAAATTAAAAATTATCACGGCATCATAAGTATGTGATAAGTCTGAGGAGTTAGGGAAACTTTTTCAGTAAAAATTGTCGGGATGTGGTGACTGACTAAATGAAGATGTGAAAGAATATAATCTAAAATGAAATTTAAAAAACATTAGTATTCTCTCACGTATGGGTATTTGAATACCTTTTATCTGTTTAAAAAGAACTCAACAATTTGTACTTTTTTTTTTTTTTTAATGTTTATTTATTTTTGAGAGGCAGAAAGAGCACGAGCTGGGGAGGAGCAGAGACAGAGAGGGAGACACAGAATCTGAAGTAGGCTCCAGGCTCTGAGCTGTCAGCACAGAGCCTGACATCGGGCTCAAACTCACAGACTGCAGAGTCATGATCTGAGCCGAAGTTGGATGCTCAACCGACTAAGCCATCCAGCCATCCCTGTTCTTGTTTTGTAAAGTTAGTTGTTACATTACTTATTGTTTGCAGTATCACAATTTCTTCCTGTCAACTTGGCATACAGTATATCTTCTTTTTCTAATCTTATATATTAAAGAAAATAACAGGCTTGCACATAGGTCTTTCCAGGGTGTGAAAGGACTTTCTTGCCAGTTCTTGTCCTTTACAAATTTATCTCCGAAAGATGATGAGAATTGGTAGCAAATGCTTTCTGCTCTACAGTCTACTCATGTTCTTTCTTTGACAACTTTTTTTAAGAAAAAAATTTTTTTTATTTTGAGAGAGAGAGAAAGCAAGCAGGGGAGAGACAGAGAGAGAGGGAGACAGAGAATCTTGACCAGGCTCTACGCTGCCAGTGCGGAGCCTGAAATGGGGCTCGAACTCACGAACCATGAGATCATGACCTGAGTGGAAATCAGGAGTCAGACGCTTAACTGACTGAGCCACTCAGACACCCCCTTTGACAGCTTTTGTTTCTGCTCCATTAAAGGAGACCCAGTAGACAGTGGGGTTTGATTTGAACAGCTCTCAGGTATTTTGAACTTGTTTCATTTGCCCCGGCCTTAATATCCAGTGTGATTTTCATGCCCATACTTGAGCATACTTGGATATTCATCTCTGAATTATAGGAATAAATTATATGACTACATCAAATTGTAATGGTCAGTTTCATTTTCAGTTTTCCTTGTGTGATATTAAAATATAACGTATTAATTAGAAAGCGTGTCTTTGTTTTTATCCAGTCAGAATTTGTGAATAGAATTACATACCAATTTCAGGTCTGAGGTGCCTGGGTGGATCAGTTGGTTACGTGTCTGACTCTTTTTATTTTTTTACTGTTTTTTTTTTTTAACGTTTATTTTTGAGAGACAGAGTGCGAGTGGGGGAGGAGCAGAGAGAGAGAGAGAGAGAGAGAGAGAGAGAGAGAGAGACAGAATCCAAAATGGGCTCCAGGCTCTGGACTGTCAGCATAGAGCCCATTGCAGGGCTCGAACCCACGAACCGTGAGATCATGACCTGAGCTGAAGTCAACTGCTTAACTGATTGAGCCACCCAGGTCCCCCAAGCATCCAACTCTTGATTGTGGCTTAGGTCATGATCTCACGGTCATGGGATTGAGCCCTGTGTCATCAGGCTCTGCACTGACAAGGCAAAGCCTACTTGGAATTCTCCCCCCTGACCTTTCCCCACTCATTCTCTGTCTGTCTCTCTCTCTCTCTCTCTCTCTCTCTCTCACTCTCTCACTCACTAAAAATAAATAAACTTAAAAGATTTCAGGTCTTTTTATGTTAATATTTTCACTATAAGTAATACTTTGAGTTCTGTTCTTTGAGGATCATTTGTTGCAAGATATGTAAATTTCTTTCTAGAGGATCTCAAAGTTTATGGGCCATCTTGTACATATTAATTCCATCACTAGAAAGGCATAAAACAGGATAAATACAGTAAGGTATATACACCTAAGATCTCTGACAGTTTTGAGCAGGAAAATAGTTGTTTTTCTGGCTGGAACAGGGGAGGCTTCATGGGGAAGTTTACATTTAAGAAGAGCTTATGAAATTGATCAGTTTAGGAAAAACTTCCCAACACTGCTGGGGAGAACTAGAGTGTGTTCCAGAAAAAGCAAATGTAGTAGAATGTGTCCCAGAATATCCAGTACCTGTACTGTTCTGGCTTCATGAAATGCCATTTCTGGGAGTTTTGAAAATCTTCAAAGACTGATGATCCAAACAGGTTTTGATAGGTAATAGACACGATTGAATTTAACTTTATGATAGATGTCATCTGCTAAAACATAAAGTCACAGTTTTTACCTTGTCAGGAAGCTAGTCCTTTGTAGTTTGCATTACCCTGTTCCTGTTGCCCAGTCTGTGCTACTGTTAGGTTGGCAACTGGTCACAACACTGTTACACACCTTACACCAAATCATGATTTAAAAATTATAGGATGTTTAAAAATATTTTAGCCTAGTTGTTTGGCTTCCATATTTAGACTTCTGGAAAAATCATCTCTAGTTATGGTTGGCTGGAGGGTAAGGTACATGATGGGAAAAAAGGAGATAAAGCTAGCAAGGTTATTAGGAGTGGTGGGATTTTCATAAGTAGTGAATATCATACCGAGACCTGAGTTCTAACAAATGCTACCTCTTTTTGGGGGAAGAACAAGTGGAGGTATTTAGAAAGTTTGCAGTAGGTCTAAGCAACAGCTTTCTAGCCAGGAAAAAGATGTGTTTCTAGCACAGTCTTCCTCTTTTAGGCATTTTGACTCATGTTTGTTGGAGAAGAGGATCAGGACAGAAGGGATGGACATCATCCCCAATGAATATTATGTCCTTCATTCAACAACTGAAATGCCAGCAAGTACAGCTTCTATTTTTTTCATAGATAGATAAACCATTGGACATTAGTGGGCAGAGAGAAAGCTGTATACCAGAGAGAGATGCTACTGGAATGGGTGATACCCCTAACCCTTGCAGGAGAAAAAGGAACTTACCTTTCATATATGCCTAATATTTTATAGAAAGCAAACCTGGGAAGTAGATACTTACTGTGTGTTTTTCAGACGATGAAATTGAAGCTTAGGGAGGTTATTTTACTCAACCATGGTATAGTGATTTAAATTTAGAGATCTGTTGGGGTGCCTGGGTGGCTCAGTTGGTTAAGCAGCTGGCTTTTGATTTCGGTTCAGGTGATGATGCGGTTTGTGAGATTGTGTGTGGAGCCAGTTTGAGATGCTCTCTCTCCCTTCCTCCCTGCCCCTCCCCCACGCACACTCGTGTGCATGTGCACTCTCCGTCTCAAAAGAAATAAATCAACCTAAAAACACAAACAAATTTAGGTCTGTTTATATGCTAAGATGGGAAATGTCCTTTTTACAGCTTAGGGCTCTTTTATGAGTTATCTCCCTGGGGAATAGAGGTGATGTGGGGATTTCATATCTGTGACCTTGGGTCTTGTCAGTTCCTTATCGTGATCTTCAAAAAACATGGGAGTAAAAGCTGCCTGTCACAGATTGGATTTCCTGGGAAGCTGATTCCGAAGTGATTAGGTTTAATAGGGAGTGCTCTTGGGATCATCACCTGTGGAAGGAAAAAGACTTAAACAGAATTGGGCACAGGGTATAATGCAGTCTGTAGGAGAGCTGAGGATGATTCCATAGGGAGCCCTCCAGGTGTCAGGAGTTGGGGTGAGGTATACCCTGTATCGACCAATCATTGCATGTGGTTTGTCCCAGGAAGAGTGCATGAATTTGGCAAAAGGGCCTCTCTTCAGTGAAGGCAATGTGAAAGAGGGCTAACAGCTAAGGGCTGTCTTGTGGCCACACTCCCAGTAGCTAGGAGGATAAGGCCTTTGGTCCTAAATGGGGAAATGGGGTGCAATGTCTCCATTGCAGTGCCCTTAATTTGCTTGTATTCTGGGAGAAACAGGGTTTGGAGACTAGTAGTTGGGGAACTGGACATTTGCTGAAGCAAAGTTGGCAGAGAAGCTTAGGGGAGTAATGTCTATACATGTCACCTTAGCACCTTGGCTCCAAAGTCATGGTTGACCTTAGTACTCTGCCTGCCAGGACTGAACCGGTGGGCGGGTATATTCATCCCACAAGCTTTGATTGCTGACCATTGTGCCAGGCTCCGAGTCTTTTATGGTGAGCAGAAACAGACATGGCCCCTGCTCTGTGAAATAGGATTTATGGTCTACCACAGGAGACACACATCAGTCAAATATTAGTCCTAATGAAAACAGTTACAGACAGATAAGGACACCGAAGCCCCGAATACTGTTCGGTGGGTGTGGATAATAAAGGAATTTGACTTAGTTTAAAGGGTCAAGGGAAATTTCCCTGAGGAAGTATTGCTTAAGTGAGCCATTTTCTGTCGCTGTTTTTGGAAATCTGAGAAAACATTTCCTTTTGTGCCTATTATCTTGTCTCCATCTAATTTTCTTTAATGAATGTGGAGACGGTGGAAACAACACATATCTCATACGTGACATGTTGACAAGAGTGTTTTGGGAAAATGTACAAGAGAGTAGAATTCGGGTGTTCTTATAAAAGAATTATGTGAGGACATGATATGTTAATTAGCTTGACTCTAGTAACCAATTTACTATGTATATCAAATAATCATGTTGTATACCTTAAATATATACAATTTTTTTAAAACATAAAAGAAAAGAAAATGTTTTAAAACTTCAACCCTTCAAAAAAAAAGGTTTTTTTAGAGGCTTGGGACCATATCAGTTTTTCTTCCCCGTCTCCCTCCCTTTTTTCCAGACTTAATGCTGATAGGCTGGAACTTCTGGGAAGCTCATTTCCATAAGTTCTTGCTTTTGAGTTATGTGTACATGATTGACATACTATCCTCATTGTGTTCTGTTTTTCATCAAAAGGGTATAGAATTTTGGCAACCTTTTGAGTTAAATAAGCTGGTGGGGTTCCCTGGGAATTTACAATTTTATTATAATGATGACAATGCAGTATGAGTTCCAAACTTATTTTTATCAATTAACTTCTGAAGCATATTCTTTTTTTAAGTTGTCAGTTGCTTCGTATTAGATACAATGTATTGTAGTGAATTTGATTTCTTTAAGAGAGAGAGTGATGCAAATGGGGTAGAGGCAAAAGGGGAGAGAGAGAAAGAGAGAGGGAGAGAGAAAGCATATCTCTAGCAGGTTCCACCACGCTCAGCGTAACCCTGGGATCATGACCTGGGCAAAAATCAAGAGTCGGATGGTCAACTGACTGAGCCACTCAGTCACCCCTGAATTTGATTCTTAATTTGTTTTAGTGTATGATATATATTGTACTTAGAACTTCTGCTTGTTTGGTAGCCTAAATTGTCATCTTTAGCAGTTTGATCAGAGACTCTTCTGACCTGGTTAATGTAGTAAAGAAGTGTGGTTCCCTCAGGTGTTCCTGTGCTCTAAAATATTTTTGTCTTTTCTTTATCTTAATAGCATTTCAGAGAACCAGCAATAAGGGACAGAGGCAAACTGGAAAATGATGTACTTCACTATTGGTGTCTTTCTTCCTTCCCCTTATTCTAAGGTAGATCTCTGAAATAAGTTTCTCTCTGAGAATGCAGTGAGGTATATTAAAATTAAATTCTGTATCATAGATGTATCCCGGTAATGCCACCATTGTTAACTGCTGTCATTTTTATTACATTAACATTAGCTCATGTTTCTTCAATATTCAGTTATTAAAATAACTCCTTCTGCGAAATGCCAGGCTATTCTAGCTGCTAGGGATATAGCAGTAAACAAACAGACAAAATATCTGCCTTCTGTAGATTACATTCTAATGGGGAGGGAGAAGAGATGGTAAACAAATACAAATATAGCAGGTGATAAGTGCTCTGAAGAAAAATAAATAAGGTAAAATGTATAGAAAGTAGCTGGGGATGCTGTTTTAAATAGGGTGGGGAAAGGGCCTCGCTGATAAGGTGGTCTGTGATCAGAGACCTAAAGGATATTATGGAGGCATGCCCTCCAGATATCTGGGGGAAGAGTTTTCCAGAGATAACAGCAATTCAAAGGCCTGCAGACACAAGGTGCTGGTCGTGTGGTTAGAGTCAAGCGAGTGAGAGAAAGTAGAAGGAGATGAGGCCATGGGCTAGCAGGGGCCTGAAACATGCAAGACGTTATAGGATTTTTACTCTGAGTGACATGGGGAGCCAGTAGCCGTAGAGCTGGCAACATGGCACGGTGATTATGGAGCTAGACTGCCTAGGTTAGAATCCTGGCTTCACTAGTAATTGTGAGAACCTTGGCAAATAATAACTCTCTGGTCTCATTTTCTTTATCTGCAAAGATGGGATAATAATAGAGTTGTTCTGAGGATTAAGTGAAGTAACATTTGTAAAGTGATTAGAAAAGTACCTGGCTTGTAGTAGGCACTATGTACACGTCTATTAAATAATTGAAAGGCTTTGAGCAGAACAGTATCATTTTACTTAATGTTTTAAGATGATGACTCTGGCTGCTGTATTGAGAATAAGCTAGGTGTGGACAAGAGTGGAAGGTAGGAAATCGGATAGGAGGCCAATGTGATTATATAAAAAGTGATGGTGGCTTGCATTAGGATGGTAAGCCTGGAATTGGTGAGAAGGGGCTGGAGTCCTAATACAATTTGAAGGTATTGCTGACTGGATAGGTCGTTCAGTTGGATGTGGAATGTGAGATAAAAGGAGCTATTCAGAGTAACTCCACGGAGTTTCAGCCTGAGTACCTGGAAGAACGGAGCTTTTGCTGAGACATGGAAAACTGCATGAGGAACACGTTTATGATGGAGAAATTAGAGTTCTGGTATGGATATTTTAAGTTTGAAATGTCTAGTGAATATTCAGATGGAGAGTTTGAGTAGGCAGTTAGATATATAAGTTGGGATTTGGGGGGAGAGCCTGGATTTGCTCTAAATTTGGGAGTTGTCATACAGATGGTATTTAAAGTCACGAGACTGGATAAGATTACATAAAGTTGAGTGTGGGTAGAGAAGAGGAGTGGTCTGAGGACTGAAACCAGAGCCTTTTAAAGGTGAGAGGCCAGGGAGATGAGAATCTAGATGTGTCGGGACCTAAAAGGAGAGGCCAGAGAAGTATGAGGAAAATCAAGAGAGATTGTGGTGACTTGAAGCCAAGTGAAGAAAGTGTTTGAAGGAGGAGGAAACAGTTCTCAAATATTGTTGAGTGGCGTTAAAGATGAGGATTAAACATTGACTTGGCAGTGTGGAGATACTTGGTCAGTAGGGTCATCAGTTTCAGTGGAGTGGTAGAGAGTAGAGCCTGTCTATAGTAAAACAAAATGGCAAGGGGGGAACTGTAGTCAGCCAGCAGAGACAATGCTTTCAAAGCGCTTTGCTGAAACGAGAGGCAGAAAAATGGGACAGTGTATAGAAAGAATTATAGATTCTGCTCTTAATAGATGTGTGATCTTGAAATTAGCAAATTTGCTCATCTTCCTGTGCCTCAGTTACCTCATTTGCAAAATGACTCTGTGGGTCAGGAGTCTTGGCAGGGCTTAATTGGGTCTCCTGCTTCAGAGTCTCTCCCAGGTTACAGGCAAGGTGTCAGCCAGGGCTGGAGTGTCATCTGAAGTAGTAACTGTGGAGAGATTGTTTCCAAGTTTTTCTCTGGTTGGCAGAATTCAGATCCTCCAAGGTTATTGGTCCGAGCATTTATGTTTCCTGCCTGCCTGTTGGCTGGAGCCTCTCCTTAGTTTTTTGCCACCTGGGCCTCTCCGGCATGGCAACTTACTTCATCAAAGTGTGCAGACTAAAAAAACAAGGAGAGAAGCAACACAGAAGTCACCATCTTATGTAACCTAATCACAGAAGTAATATCCCATGTAGAGAAAAATGAATCCTCTTGCACTGTTGGTGGGAGTGGCCACTTTGCAAAAGCGTATGGAGGCTTCTCAAAAAGTTAAAGGTAGAACTACCCTATGACCCAGTAGTCATGCTACTGGGTATTTACCCAAACAATACAAAAACACTTATTCAGAGGGATACATGCACCCCTTTGGTTATGGCAGCATTATTTATAATAGCCAAGATATGGAAGCAACCCAAGTGTCTATTGATTGATGAATGGGTAAAGATGTAGTATTTATATATACAATGCAATATTATTCAGTTTTAAAAAAAGAATGAAATTTTGCCATATGCAATGAGTGACATGGATGGAGCTAGAGAGTATAATACTAAGTGAAACAAATCAGTCAGAGAAAGACAAATACCCTATGATTTCAGTCTATGTGGAATTAAGAAACAAAACAAATGAGCAAATGGTGGGGGTGGGGGGGTGGAGAGATAAACCAAGAAACAGACTCTTAACTATAGAGAATAAACTGATGGTTACCCAGAGGGGAGGTGAGTTGGAGATAGAGGTGATGGGGATTAAGAAGTGCACTTGTTGTGATGAGTCACTGGGTGACTCTTGATCTCAGGGTTGTGAGTTCAGGTCCCATACCTGGTGTGGAGCCTACTTAAAAAAAAAAAAAAAAAAATAGACATGAACAAATTTTGTAGCCAAAAAAATAAAAATGAATGGAAACAATTAATTAAAGAATAAAGGTATCCTAGCCAAAGGGGAAGGGGAGTAACATCCCATCACCTTTGCTATATTGTATTGATTAGAAACAAGTCACAGGACCCCTTATCCAAGAAGAGGTGATTACACAATGGTGTGAAGGTCAGGAAGTGAGTATCATTGGGGGACATCTTAAGAGTGTTCCTGCCACGTGTGGTAAGCACTCTAGTGTCAACGGTCATCGTCGTCGTCATCATTCTGATGGGGGGGATGATTCGAGGAGAGAGGAAAGAGAGGGTAGAATTGAAGGAAAGATGTCCTTGATCAGACTACAGGGGAAGAAATTCAGGGCACAAGTGGAGGGATTGGCCATTGTTCATGTATTGTTTTTAGAGGGGAAGTCAGGATAAACGGCTCCTGCTTTGGCTACCTGGTAGATTTAGAGGTGCTCTGGATCCTCTTTCCCAGTTGGTAGAGGAAGTCAGGTTATCAGCACAGGGGGAGAAGGAAGGGGAGGTGTTGTGGGTTTAAGAGTGAAGAGAACCTGTGACTCATCTGCGGTGGGGGAGTGAACTGACTAGGCAGATGGAGTTAAATTGCCAAGCATCTTGAAGGGCTGACTTGATGTCAGTAGCCATATATTTCAAGTGAGACTATTTGGCATCACTGTGTTTTTTTCCAGTTGCTCAGGTGCAGTGTGGAGAAGTAACACAAATAAAACCAATAAATTAATTAATAAAATAAGTAGCAGATAGATTGGCTTTAATGAAGATTAAGTTTCTGCCAGGCCAGCATGATGGAGGAGATAGGGGCAAGGAAATGATTGTAATGATGGGCTGTGAGTCCTTTAAGGAGCGAAGATGGGACACAGGCAGCTGAGGAACAGTGTTTAGATGTTAGAGTCAGTGATTTGAAGGGATGAAAGAACTGTTGGAGTTGAAGTACTGAGGAGAGAGCCAGGAAGATAGGAGATAGTGATTAGAGTGATTGCTTGAAATACAGATTGTGGAAGGGACACTATTACTGTCAGGGAGGAGGTCTTATGGCATCTATATCTGTAGAGGGCTCATTTGAACCAGGAACTTGGAATATGATGAAGAAAAGACACCCAACTTTCTCCTATGGACTTTATTAAAGAATATGCCTAGTCTTCGATAAATTTTGGTGTAAAGAATGCATTCATAATTGAAGAAGTACCGTTAGGATCTTCTTTTGACCCTTTTGTTTCTGATTTTTTTCTACTGTATATCCAAACAAAACACTATAATTTGGTTGATAGTTAAGTGGTTCTTTTTGCAAATGAAATCTTGGTAAATAGAATTTTTTTTCCTTTCTTGCTTTGGAAGCTCTGACTCAGTTATGCATTGACGTTCATGTTATCATTCCAAGATTACTGGGGGAAATAACAGTGACACCTGACACTCATTGAGTACTTGCTTTGTGTGAGGTATTATGCTTCATGTGGTATCTCATTCCTCACAGCAGGCTAACTTTGAAGGTATGTACTGATTCCAAAGTTTAAATTACCTCTTAGAAGAAATAGTAATGATTCTAAAAAAAAAAAAAACAAAAAACGGGGGGGGGGGGCACCTGGGTGGCTCAGTTGGTTAGGTGTCCAACTTTGGCTCAGGTCAGGATGTTGCAGTCTGTGACTTCCAGCCCCACATCGGGCTCTGTTCTGACAGCTCAGAACCTGGAGCCTGCTTCAGATTCTGTCTCCCCACCCCCCTCCCCTCCCCCACTCCTGCTCTCTCAAAAATGAATAAATGTTAAAAAAAAATTTTATTTTAGAAATAGTAGTGATTCAGCATGTATTCTCTTAACCTTTTTGGGAATTAACACCCCCCCTCTTTTTTTAAATTATGTTTATTTATTTATTTTGAGAGGGCAAGAGCGAGCGCATGCATGTGAGCACAAGCAGGGGAGGGGCAGAGAGAAGGAGGGACAGAATCCCAAGCAGGTTCTGTGCTGTCAGTGAGTGCAAAGCCTGATTCAGGGCTTGAACTCACAAACCTCGAGATCATGACCTGAGCTGAAACCAAGAGTCAGACACTTAACCAACTGAGCCACCCAGGTCCCTGGGAGTTAAATATATATCTAGTTACAAATAGATGCTGGACCCAGACTGCCTGGGTTTGAATCCTGACTCCATCATTTACTAATTATATAACCTTGGCTAATTTGTATAATCCCTGGGTGTCCCAGATTCATACTCTGTGAAATGAGGGTAATTAACAGTACCTACCTTATAGAGATGTGAGGATTAAATGTGTAAAGGTATGGAAAATGCTTATAACAGTGTCAGGAAAGTAGTAAGTATTATATAAATGTTAGTCGTGATATTTAATCATTTATTTCAGCAGATCCTTTATCTTTGGTCAGAGTTATAGTCTTAAGCACAATAAAATTTGATTTTTGAACTCATCTTGAACTTGGTGGTATCTCTGAATAATATCATGTTAGAGTGTTATGCCCCTCTGAGAAACATTTTCTGGTAGCCTTTCTCATGTCTGAACTTTAGGACTTACTTGGGAACATAAGTTAGCACTTTGTTTTGTTAAGTTTTTTGGCTAGCTTTAGTTTTGTGTCACCAGCTTGACTGACTTCAAGCTCTTTGAGAATTAAGATGATTTCTTAGTATCCCTTATAGTGCAAAATGTATGAGAGTGTGATACTTAATGATCAGTTATTATAGGCAGAAAGTAACATAGAAACATTATATCATTTTATGTTTAAGAAGTTTGTTAGCATCTAAAACATAGTCTTATTAGTGTTTTATTTATTTTTGTAGGTTCCTAAATACTTGTCCCAGCAATGGGCTAAAGCCCCTGGAAGAGGTGAAGTTGGGAAACTGCGGATTGCTAAGTAAGTTATTTATTTTTGACATCTTAAAAAGCTGGTTTTTGAAATTTTTATAAATGCTTTTACAAGTCATAACGGTTCTTTTTCAGATGGGGAATTTACCTGGAAAATGAGAATGAGCACATCAAGGATTGTCAAGAGATGGTTAGGTGCGCTGTGAGGAGTTGTGTGTGCACATGTGTATTTGTGTGCATGTGTATAGATGTGCGTGCACGCACACACACACACCCCTCTCTAGTGATAGGTGTAAATATAAAGTCAGATTTATTGGTAAAACTTACTGGCAGTGAAGCAGCAGAGTATGTAGTTCCCTCATCCCTCCATCTCCACATCTTGTGAAGATGGATGCTTGGGTTGGGCATAACTAGATGTACCCAGTAAGTGCTTCAGTAGAAAGACTTTGCCATGGTGTCACCATGTCTGTCTATAGAGGTGTTGGAAGAGGGTAGGGAACACCTGGAAAACAATGTAAAGGTTTAGTTTCCTGATTAGAGAAATGACCTTGTTAGAAAGGGAAGCCTCTTTCAAAGCTCAGCTGGTGTCAGCCAGAGGCCTTGCATTCCACTCTGTTCATTCAGTCTTAACTCTAATCAGATCTTCCTGCCTACTACTCCATTGCAAGAGCTCTAGTTGGTCTCTAGTGCCTTCCTTTTAGTTAGTTGTTTAGTTTAGTTAGTTTTTGCTTCACTACAAATCACCCCCAAATTTAGTGGCCTAGAACAAAAACCTTATTATTTGCTTAAATTCTGTGGGGCATTTCTGTTTGGGACTGACCTGGCCTTCCTGGCTAGAATGGCCTCACGCATGTGTCTAGTGGTTGGCTTGCTCTCGGCTGGGACAGTGGCCGTGTGTGTTTTATCTGCAATATGCTCATTCACATGATGGTGAAAACTCCTAGAGCAAAAGAGAGAGAAGTCCCAATACACAAGCACTTAGCAAACCTGTGTTTGCATCATGTTTGCCAGAGTCCTCAGGATGCAACTCATAGCCAAGCCCAGGTTCAGGGGGAGAGCAATACAGTCTACCTCCTGGTGGGGGTCACTGTGAAGGATTTGTAGTCCTTTTTTGCCATCTGGCACATCTACCTTCCTAAATCTAAGAGTCACCTGTCAGCCTTCTTAATTGTCCTTCAACAGAATTTTGACATAGTGATCATTCCTATCCTCCAACCCTTTTTTTCATTTCACTTCTGGGACACCACTCCTGATTGTCGTCCATAGGGGACTGTTCCTTCTCAGTCTAATGCTGGCTTCTTCATCTTCTCAATCTCTAAATGTTATTTGACCCCAGGGTTTTCTTTCTAGTTTTTTTTTTTTCTTCCTTACCTTTGTTCTGACAGATCTTTTAACCCTTCATTTTGTTTTAACAAGATGTTGATTGGAAACAGGCATGGTTTTATATCCAAAGTTCTAAAGTTAGGTAAGGACAAGTAATATCTTATTTTCTCAAGAGATGGTTACACATTTAATAGCAGAACGAGGCTTGAATTCAGGCCTTGAATTGTAAGAAAACTCCAGTAGGTTTCTGTTGTGGCTCTGTCACTTACTATCAGTGCGATTGTACAGGGCACTTAATCTTTTGAGTTTAGGTTCCTTATGCCTGAAGTTGCCTGTTTTGCAAGCCTTTTTTATGAATCCAGTGAGATAGTATGGAAATAGTTGTCATTTATTTGCATATATAACTAGAAAATTAACATATTTCTGGAAAGTTGTAGATAAATCAACATTTTTTGGTGAGTTATCATACTTTTATTGAAAGTATAAGGGAATGCAGACTTTGCATACTTTTAATTGAAATCTGGGGTGATCTTTTTTCTTTTTCAACATGGAATCCCTTATAACGCAGATAATTACCTACTATTTCGGTTGTGGACTTCAGAATTTCTTATAATTGGCTTTCCTGAAAATGGGAGCCACTATCAAGATTAAATCTCAGCAATATGTCACTGAAGAAAGGCAGACTACAGGAAAAATGTATTTTAATGGTGAACCATGTTGTTTTATGTAATAACTATACTAGAGCTCAAGACCTGGGTTCTAGTCCTTACTGGCTATTGATAATTATTTGGCCTTAGCTATCTAAACCGTAGCTTTTTTGTTTGTAAAATGTGGATAATAATGCCTTACCAACCCATAGAGTGTTTTTGAGCAAAAACAGCTTAGGGTTTGTTAAAATGTTTTGTAAACTCAAATGTTGTCCTTTTTCTGCCGTAAATATTGTGTTCCTCAAAACCTCTGTGGGAAGAAAATACCTGGTTGAAGAATGTAAATTTTTTTGGGGGGGGGGGTGCGGGGAAGAAGGGACTAGTATGGGAAATGGGATAAAAGCTGAGGTTCAGGAAACCTCTGCGAGCTCTTTGATCCCTGAAGTAAAGGCAGCATGCTAAATCAGCAATGGTGGGTATGTTGCAGTTTTATCAACCTTTGCTGGGGAGAAAATTTCAAGATCTGCATGGTGCGGTTGTTCATTCATTCCTTAATTTAAAGCAGACAGTTTACACAGTTGCATCTAGTATAGGGTGGCCATACCCCTGGGTTTGCCTGGAATAGTCCCAGTTTACATGTTTTCCCTATGCAGTTATTAATAGTGTCCCTGCTTTCACGCTCTTGAGTATCCTGGTCTTGACAATAAACTCTTTGCTTTTAATGTTATCAGGTGTGCATGTATTTTTTTATGTTAGCTAAAGGACCTGGCAGATCATCTACCTAACATGAAATATAATCAGTCTTGTCTTATAGAGCTAAATCCTTTTAATGATGAGAACAGCTTTATGGTAATTACTAACATTGCTATAGAAATGCTTAAAAACAGCTTGTTCCATGGTAGGTCTCCTGGCTGTCTGTCTTATTTGTGCTATTAATTCTCTTAGTTTTCATTCCTTATACTGAGTTACTAAATTCACTATTAAATGTAGGGTGATGAGGAATGGCTTTGGAGTGCCTGTGACTAGGTTATCAGGATTTTAATTGGTTTAAAGTAGATATGAGTCATAGGGTTATGTGGCTATAAGCAAAAGGCTCCCTTAGTAGATGTTTGTTGTTTAGGATGAAGTGAGATGATAATCTCCCTCTTCTCTTTGCCACTTAGCATATGGTGCAAATATTAAGTTCGGTTCTAGTGCTGTACTTAGAGACATGGACAGATAAGTTCCTTTAGTAGAGTGAGACAAGGACAAAGAAAAAACTAAAAAACTCAGTGTCCTTTGAGGAATATTTGAAGGTACTATGGCTGTTGAGAGAAGATTTAAGGCAGACCAGGTGAAACCATCTTCAAATATTTTTAAGGCTAGGAGATACATAGTCAAGTATGGATTCTTAGAGGAAGATTAACCAATTTATGGATGATCTGTGTGGCAAAAAAAAAAAAATATATACATATATATATATTTGGGTAAAGCATGAAAACAAGGTTTTAAAGAGGCAGTGTGACATAGTGGCTATGAGTATGGACTCAGGAGTCATTCAGCTCTGGGCTTTATCTAGACCTTGTTAACTTACTAGCTGTGTGACTTTCAGTAAGTTGCTTACCCTCTCTGTTTCCTCATCTATTAAAAGGTTTTGGTATTAATACTTCAGGGGTTCAATGCATGTAAAATAGCCGGTAGTGTTTACTTACTGTTGTGCCACATACTGCATAGTACAGACTCTGTGTTGTGTATGATGTGTGGGTATGGACCTCCCTTCCCCGGCCCATCTCCCAAAGGTAAGCAGCAGCAGTTTGCAGTGCCTTAGATAGGCCAGAAGCTAGGAAGGTCTATGTGGTGCGGTTGTTCATTCCAGCAGAGACAGGGCTGTGGAGTAGAGGAATTGGGAGAGGCAGAGGACGGGGAGAAGACATGCAGGTGGGAGTGCAGCTCTCCCCAAATTGGTTCCGTTTACACCTGAAAACAGGAGAATCCAGCCTGTTGTAACAGCTGGTGACATTTGGGCCATTTCTCTTAGGCAGTTTATGCAATGTTTCTAAAGCATTGTACTTGGATTATTTTTATACCTTTGGATGTGTGATGTGTACTGCGTTTCAGTTAGCTTACGGTTTTACTTTAGGTTAAGTTTTATTTTTTTTTTTAATTTAAAAACTTTTTTTTAATGTTTATTTTTGATAGAGAGAGAGAGATAGGGAGTGTGAGTGGTGCAGGGGCAAAGAGAGAGGGAGACAGAATCTGAAGCAGGCTCCAGGCTCTTGAGTTCTAGCTTTATTTCTAAACACATATAACAGTTAGGGTCATATGGGGGCCCACTAATAAAAAATATGTGGACAAAAAATCAATGAGATAGAATCTTTCTGTTATAATATTGACTAAATTTAGAAAACCTTACTGTTGATAGGAGTTTAAATAGGTGCAAACTTTCTGAAGGCCAGCCTGGCAACATATATATATGTGTACACATACATATATGACACACTCACATGTATTCACACACACATTACTGCCCAGAACAAAGTAGAATAGTAATCCTGCTGTTTTCTCTGCCAGTTAGCTACAGTGCCAACAGTTCAGTTCTTGGTGCTGCCCTTATAGAAAGACACGGACGAACTCATCCAGCAGTGTGGGACTGGGATAATGAGAAGGCTAGAAATATTAATAATAAAATATTCATGCTCTTGACCCAGCATTTTCATGGCACTTAGCTTCTAAAAGAAATAAGTCAGTGATGCAGAGATTGAGGATATTCATTTCATCATTGTTATAGAGAAAAATTAGTAACTTTCTCAAATTCTGTAGCAAGGAATTAATGAAGTAAACTGGGGACATTTTGAAATTATTTAATACTTTTTTTTAATTTAAAAACTTTATTTTTAAAAAAATTTTTTAGTGTTTATTTTTATTTAAAATTTTTTTTAATGTTTATTTATTTTTGAGACAGAGAGAGAGTGCAAGTGGGGGGAGGGGCAGAGAGAGGGGGACACAGAATCTGAAACAGGCTTCAGGCTCTGAGCTGTCAGCACAGAGCCCGACGCGGGGCTTGAACCCACGGACCGCGAGATCATGAGCTGAGCTGAAGTTGGACACTCAACCGATGGAGCCACCCAGGCGCCCCTAATGTTTATTTATTTTTGAGAGCGGGACACAGAGTGTGAGTGCTGGAGGGTCAGAGAGACAGGGAGACAGAATCTGAAGCAGGCTCCAGGCTCTGGGCCGGCCACACAGACACCAACGCGGAGCTTGAACTCACAAACGGTGAGATCAGACCTGAGCCAAAGTTGGATGCTTAACCGACTGAGCCACCACCCCCAAAAACTTTTTCATTAAAAAAAAAAATTATTTTAATTTTTAAGTAGGCCTATGCCCGGTGTGGGTCTTGGACTCATGACCCCGAGATCAAGAGTCCTGTATGTTCCACCGACTGAGCCAGCCAGGCACCCCAGTATTTTCATTTTAAAACAATGTCAAGCTACAGAAAAGTTAGTTAGAAGAACAGTATAAAGAACTTTTGTGGTTCTTTGGTGACTACAAAAAGGACATTCTCCTACAACAATCACAGCACACCCCTCCAAATCAGTAGGTTAACATCATATGGTACTGCCTAATCCTTAGACTTTATTCAGGGTTTGCCACTTATCTCCAGACTGTTTTATAGCAAAAGGATCCAGTCCACAACGTTGAATTACATTCTGTTGTCTGTTCTCTCAGTTTCCTTAAATCTAGAACATTTGGAAGTCTTTGATTGACTTGTATACTGTATAAGTGTCAACATGCTTGATGTTTACAAGGCTGTTATTTTATGTAATTTGAGTTTGATGTTTCTTCATGATTAGATTGGGGTTGTATACCAGGTGAAACTGGGTTCTTACTGTATTTTAGCAAGGTTTATGTGTTTTCATTTTGTCCCATTACTGGTAGTGGTAACTTTGATCACTTGATTAAGGAGCGTCTTCTATGCTTTTTCACTGTAAATTTACTCTTTTCCCTTTTATAATTAATATTCTGTGAGGTGGTACTTGGAGACTATGTATATATTCCATGTCTTTTTTTTTAATGTTTATTTATTTTTGAGGGAGAGAGACAGAGTGCAAGTGGGGGAGGGGCAGAGAGAGAGAGAATGAGAGAGAATAGAATCCAAAGCAGGCTCCAGGCTCCAGGCTCCAAGCTGTCAGCACAGGGCCTGATGTGGGGCTCGAACTCACAGACTGCAAGATCATGACCTGAGCCAAAGTTGGACACCTAACCAACTGAGCCACCCAGGTGCCCCTGTGTATTCCTTTCTCATCAGATTTTCCACTTTATTAATTTAGCTATGTTAGTGTGAACTCATGGATTCCAGTTTTAGTCAGTGAGTCACAGTTTGTTACTATCATCATTTATTCTCATGTTCAAATTGTCCAAAATGCAGCCACCGGAAGCTCCTCCTAGCCCGGTTCCCATGCCCCTTTGTAAAGTGTACAGTTCAGTAGTGCAGCCCCATGGCCTTTTGGCATGTCTCCATCCTTCTTTGAGCACTTACTTTTTGTCATAGAAAAATGGTTTTGGACTCACCTTGCGTATTTCTGTCAGAGCCTGGAGTCAGGCATTTCTCCATGGAGTCCTAGTTCTTCTTCTTTTTTAATGTTTATTTATTTATTTTGAGGGGTGGGAGGTGGGGAAAGAGGGAGAGAGGGAGAATGAGAATATCCCAAGCAGGCTCCACGCTGTCAGCACAGAACCTGACTTGGGGCTCCATCTCACGAACTGTGAGATCATGACCTGAGTGGAAATCAAGAGTCAGACGCTTAACCCACTGAGCCACCCAGGCACCCCCCCCCCCCCCCCCAAACACACACCCCTTTATTTCCTGACCCTGCTAGGTTCTGACACACTTCTTGTTGAAGCATTCCTCTATAGGGATGCCTTCCTTACCCTCCTGGGCACTGACACCTCGCCCCAGGCTATCCCCTCAGCCCCAGGCACTTGCTTTCCATCCCATTTGGGTTATGCTGCCTCTTCTCAACCCAGTCTTCAGATACCCACCTTCCTTGGCTCCATCTAATGGTTTTTGAGCTGACTTTTCAAGAAGGGAATGTATGAATAGGAATTAAAACCAACAAAAAATCCTGGAGCACAGTTAAAGACTTGGTATTATTTGGTTGATTTTTTTAACCTTCAAAAAGGGGGTGTTTTATTGGCTGTCAGTAATTAGTGAAAAGTCTCCTCCCATTGATGTCAAATCTGAGAAGTATTTAAAAAGTGTAAGAAAAAGGAAAGACAATTTTCTAGAAAGGCCAGAGGAACTGGATTGGAGTGTAAAGAAATAGTGGCGGGGTATTGAGAAGTGGACTCAGAGTGACGAAGGACTGGCTGCACAGCATCGTGAGGCATTCATTCAGTGAAAGGGTGGGCTACATGTTCACTGCGTTCATTTCTGAGGATATTACCGTGTTTTACAGTAGTTGATGTTTATAATTTTAACCACAGGTTATCATGAAAAAGATATATTTTATTGCTAATATTGAATGACTAAAGGTCGTGTATACTTCATACATTTATATGCCAAGACAAAAGAATATCTAATCCTTTAAAAAATAAGTCTTAAGTCTTTTTTATTCTAGAAAATTAACTCATCCAGAGTTCATCAATCTCTTATCATTCCAGCCAAGATGATGTTATAAATAAATATATGAAAATAAAATTGTCATCCCCTGTTGTGTTCTCTAATTGCATCTGGGTGATTTTCTGTCCCCAGACTGGAAATGTCAGCATGATCTTTAATCAGTCCTTTTCCCTTGCTGCCTACTTCCAATCATTTCTTCTTCTGTCAGTTCTGACAGCTCAGATATCCTGCCACACACTCCTCCTCTTTGCATTCTGCCATTGCCTGGTTAAAGCCTTCATTACTTTTTTGTGAGTTTTTGCATTAACCTCAATTCAATTCACTAAACATTCTGCAAGTGCTTTCCCTGCATCTTTGCCTTTATTTTGATTGCGGCACCTCTGTCTGAAAGGTTAGCTTAATTAAATGTCCCTAGAAGCCAGGTCCAGGAGTAATAGGGAAGGGACTGCGATGAATTCATTGCCTGTCTGCGCATGTCAAAGGGATTATTGTCATACTGAATTGAGGGGTGGGTGAGGGCACTATCGCTGCCAAATCTTCCAGTCTTTTGAGAGGAGCTGCAAATGCATATTTTTACATGAAATCTTAGAATTTTTTCACTTCTCTTTTAGGTGCTTCCCAACAAAAGGGTGATCAACATTGCATTTTAATATGTGAAAGACTCTGAGGAGTCCTGCAGTAAACAAATCTGTTTAAGATTCTGGATTCCTTAGTCTGGCCCAAGAGGCTCTTTACCGCTTGACTCAAGCCTACCATTCACTGATGTTAGAAAGAATGTGCTAGATCTTCTCACTTCTGTGTTTAATTGGATTACTCTCTTAACCTGGAATGCCTCCGTGTTGTTGACCTCATCTCTCATTTAATTTGTCTTTTGCTAGCTTTCTCATCTGCATTTTCCTGACAGCACGTTGTACCTGTCATAAAGTTATTATCCTGTTTATGTTGTTCATGGATCGAATCGTTTTGCATTAAACTAGGACCTTTGAGGACAAAGACCTGTATTCATACTGTATACCATGCACTTGGCACAATGCCTAATGTTTGTAGACACTTCATCACAGAATGAGTGGTTGAGCCTCTGAGTGAAGGCAGGTTGGAACTCAGTCTGGTGTTATGGAGAAACAGTTTTCTAACTGGTCTTCATATCCATTTTATATATATTTTCTGGTGCAAGTTTCTAGGAGCATATTTTATACTGTATTCTTTTGTTCATGCAATACATGTGGCTCTCCATTGCCTAAGGAATAAAGTCCATGCTCTGCACTGTGATATTCAAGATACTCTGTGGTCTAGCCTCAGTTCTCCTTTATAGTTCATCTCCCACTATTCCTTAGTTTGTACTCTCCGAGCCAAATGTGACTACGTTTTCATGATCAGACTCTTTGTGGCTTTGCTCAGCTGATACGTCTGATACTATTTTCCTGTCTCAGCCTGTTGAAATCCCAGTACCCTTCAAGACTTAGCTCAGGCTTTCTCTTTTGTTAAGCCATTCCTCAACTCCTAGAATGGAAGAAATGGTCTCCTATCTGATCCTGGCACATTGGGATTCTCTTAAACATTAATTAAAATTTATCTCTTGTAGTTATGGATATAGCTTTTATATCTTCTGGCTGGGAACAGATATTACATCCAGTACTTTGCTTCGAGTAGATATTTAATACATGGTTTTTAAAATTAGACTATTATATAGTATGCAGAAATAAAGGTAACAGTAACAAGATCATTACTTGGATAAACTGTTATTAGGACAGGTTGCAATAGTGTTAAGTGCTATAAACTTATGTACACAGGGGATTAATGTGGTTTTTATTTTTACCAAATGATTACAAGTAGGTTAGTTGAGGAGAGCCAAGGGTAAATATAGTCGATCTATGTAAATGCTATATTTTATGTAAATATGAAATAGTGTTATTTCTTTTAGTTCTTAACATACATTTGAAGAAAACATGAAATCTAAATAAAATTCTTTCCTTTCTTTTAGGAATCAAGGAAGGACTGAGGTAAGATTATTTCTATGAATATTTTATTGAAGACGTGAGATTATTTTACCATGTATTAGTAATAGCAAAGAGAAGGTGGTGTTTGCATTCTGGAAAACTACATGAAAACACTGGCTGATGGTGAGGAACGCGTAACAGTATAAATGTCACTTTTGTGTGAATGAATGGACTCCTTTCTAGTTGTTCATTCTTAGCATTTTTCTGCTTTGACCCAAAATATCCCTTCACTGGGTACTATGAGGCTTATTCTTGCTTCAGTATTACTCGAATATTATTTCAGTGTGGCAAAGGCATTTGGTCTGGATTTTTCAGGGCTTTAGGTTTTGACCCATTAAGTCCAGGACATAATTGTGGTACCTATCACATACCAGAGAAGTATTTAATAAATGCTTTATGGCCTTTCCTTTGTTGTTGGGAGATTAGTATTTTATGTTTATAAATCCCTTTGATAGAAAATGTGAGGTTCCTTTGGGGAGAGCTGGTATGTAGTAAAAATCCTTGTGAAAAAACGTCTACTACGTCTTTTTTATTCTAAACCTCAATATTGAATTACCTTTGTAAGTATTTATTTGTATTTGTTAAAGTATTCAAAAATAAAACAGCACCATGTACTCCTACAGCAGTCATTAAGACCTAAAAAAGAAATACATCCCCTGCTTATGGGAATGTTTAAGCTTTCTAGTAATAGCTCACTTTTTCCTTTAAGTACAGTCACCTTTTAAATACTCTTATAATACTCATTCATTAAGCAAATACTGTTTTCCTTCTATGTGCCAGGCCCTTTGCTATATATTTATTTATATTATATATTTAAGTATATACATTTGTAAGGATATAAATGTAAGAAGATAAAATCCCTTGACTTCGGAGACCTTAGGGGAAAAAATTTATTCCTGTTTTGGAGCTAGAGTTTCTTCAGCCATAAACCAGAGAAAAACATTTGAAAGCTGTCACCCATCTTTATAATGGTAGATTAGCCCCATTATTCTGACAAATGGGAATAGATTCCCTTTTTGTGACTAAGTATTAAGGATTTTTTGATAAAGTTTTAGAAAAATGTTGAATAAAACTGAGGGCTGATGGGGGGTGGGAGGGAGGGGAGGGTGGGTGATGGGTATTGAGGAGGGCACCTGTTGGGATGAGCACTGGGTGTTGTATGGAAACCAATTTGACAGTAAATTTCATATATTAAATAATAAAAGAAAAGAAAAATGTTGAATAAAATGACTAGAAATTGAGGTTCATATTTTTAAAAAGGTATTTGATTTATAATCAGAATTTCTGTGAAAGATACTTTGAATACATAAGTCTGTTGTAATAAGCTTTTGTTAATGTGTCTGTTAGGTGTCATTTACTTTGAATGAGGATCTTGCAAATATTCACGATATTGGCGGAAAACCAGCTTCTGTCAGCACCCCTAGAGAACATCCATTTGTCTTACAAAGTGTTGGAGGACAGACATTAACAGTCTTTACTGAGAGCTCATCAGGTCAGTGGGAATAGAATTATTTAATGTGATTCCAGTACTTGTTATATAGATGCTGTGTCTCAAATTACACTTTAAGGTCATTATCAAGGCTGCTTTACCTGTTGTTCTGTCTACCTCTATTATTCATTTCATGCTATTTGTTTCTCTACTTTCCTGTGATTAATGAAATTTTGGCTGTTACTCGAAGGGTTTAATTTCCATTTGGGGCATGAAGAAATAGAACAAAGCAGATGGAAGAGTCTGGTGCATCAAGCTGTCTTCTAGGATGTTGAAGAAACAGTATTCTGAGTTTTGCCAAGATAAGGTCATACTTTCCTGTTTTGGTAAATTGATATTCAGCAGCTATAAGTTGTGTTTAAAAAAATACTGCTTAATATTAGGGAATCTTTTAGTCTGAATTTTTGCCTTTGTAGGTTTCAGTTCTAAGAGAGCCTTTTTAGTACCAAGATTTGAACTGTTTTTACTTGGTTTTGACACTCAAGAAGCTCTGTGTTAAGTACAGTTTGTAAATTTTGTTTGTTTGCTCTGATATTCTACCAGTTCAGTAAATCAGGAGCAAGTGTTTCAGTTTGTGCATTAGAGAGGGAGATTTTTTGCAGCATATGTATATGTTTATTTTCACTGTTTCTTGATTTTTAACCTTCTCTGAATGTAGCATATTACTATTAATGTAGCAGGGCAACTCATTTTAATGGAGCTAATTTCCCGTATCTAATTTAAAAAGTTTGTTGGTTGTGTAAGGAAAATGATTTGTGATTTTGTCATATCTGCATTAAACATTACAAAAAAGGCTATAAGAAATTATAGTATGTTAAGGATGTTATTGTTATAAAAAAAGAATATGTTCAGATAAATTTTTTGTGATGTCTTAGAATACCAGTAGCTATAAAAACTGATCTAAAAAATGTTAGTATTTTCCCCCACTTTTAATGTAGAATGTAACACAGGGGTAAAATAATTTTTCTGCATGTGGTTTAGGGTAAAAGTTTTGTTTTATTGCATTATTCTGATGCTACAATAATATTGATACTATAATAATGTGTAGTATTATGGGAGGTAGAAAGTGTTAAATACTTCCATTTTCTCTTGAAGAGGATTCAGTCATTCAACAAATATTTATTGTATGCCATGCAGGGCATAGCACAGGTGCATCCAAGGAATCTGGTGTTTGTCTTGTGATTGATAGGATTTAATAATACCTATTGAACCTGTGGGTTTTTTCTACTTTTGTGTTGGCCCTGGAGTAGAAGAGGCATAGTACCAAGATCGTAAATAGGAGGCAGAACCGTGAAAAAGTTTGAGGTAGGAAAATTTTGAACTACTTTTGTAGAAAAAGGTGTCCTATTTCAGCTTTTTTACATTTTACTAAATTGCTAATTTTTCAACATGTGATTTATTACTTATATAAAAGACAGTGATTTAGCAGGCTCTGTGCTGACAGCTCAGAGCCTAGAGCCTGTTTGGATTCTGTGTCTCCCTCTCTCTCTCCCCCTACCCCGCTAGTGCTCTGTCTCTGTCTCTCTCAAAAATAAATAAAACTTAAAAAAAAATGAAAGTTTTAAAAGACAGTGATTTAGAATGATAAGGTTTGTTATCCTCAAAATTTATCTTCCATTAAAAAAATTTTTTTTAATGTTTATTTATTTTTGAGAGAGAGAGAGAGAGAGAGAGAGAGAGAGAGTGAGAGTAAGCATGTGCAGGCAGGGGAGGGGCAGAGAGAGAGGGAGACACAGAATTCGAAGCAGGCTCCAGGCTCCGAGCTGTCAGCACAGAGCCTTATGCGGGGCTCGAACTCACAAACTGCGAGATCATGACCTGAGCCGAAGTTGGACACTTAACTGACTGAGCCACCCAGGCACCCCTTTATCTTCCATTTTTAATCTCGTAAATTCTTTAGTTAGTATTGTTCTCTTTTTGAACATTTTGTGTTCACATTTCTGGTTACAGTGTACTCCAAAGTGAATATGGTATTATAAGGATTATCTTGGCAGGGATATGGAAGTGGATCAAGATTGTCATCCTTCTTTTGGAGTTTGGACAATATGTTCTTGCTTTGTAGAGCTGTGGTAATACAAATGCAAGTCTAAGTTGCTGCTAGATGCTGCACACTATAAGGAAACTTTTTTCTTATTATTAATAGCAGTCATTTCGGTTTAAGTCCTTGTTCCTTGGTTCTCCTTGCACTTTTCTGGGCTTTGTTTTCCTTATTTGTGAAATGGGATAATAATTATTTACGTTTATGTATAAATAGGAATATATTTAAAACACAACAACACTCTACATAATAAATGGTCAGTGACTATTAACTGTTATTATTAGTTTTTTTTTTTTTTTTTTATAGCTCTAGCTATCTATAGATGTATATATTTTTTTAAGTAAGCTCCGGGCCCAATATGTGGCTTGAACTCAGCCATGACCCCAGGATCAGGTGTTGCATACTCTACTGACTGAGCCAGCCAGGTGCCCCTATATTAGGTCTTGTTTTTAAACACTTTAGGTTTCAAGTTTATTTTAAGCCATGTGCTTGCAGTTTAGCTCTCTGTGTGTATACCATTTGATGAACTTCAGCCAATAGAGATTTTTATGTTTTTTTTTACTGCTTTATTTATTTATTTATTTATGAGCGAGAGTGAGCGAGCGCACGTGTGTGTGCAAGAGCATGAACAGGGGAGGGGCAGAGAGCGAGGGAGACACAGAATCTGAAGCAGGCTCCAGGCTCTGAGCTGTCAGCACAGAGCCTGACACGGGGCTCGAACTCGTGTACCGCGACATCATGACCAGAGCTGAAGTCGGACGCTTAATTGACTGAGTCACCCATTTGCCCCGTTCAGTATTTTTGGATTGCCTCAATGACCGAGGGGAAAAAAAAAAACTCCATAGAGTTTTTTAATGAACCACTATTTTTAATGATTCAATTTTGTATGTTAGAGTTTTTTTGTGAGGATGGAATTAGAGGGGACTGATATGTTTTACATTGTCTTCTTAATTAAACCATTCTGCATTTCTTGAGTGTTCTGTGACCACAGTTTCTAGTTGAGTATTCCTATCTGAGGGAACATGTTTTATTTTTAAGACTATTTGGGGTTTGACTCTTTTTCTGCCTTGACATTTCTCTGTGAAATTCTAAATCTATTTCTCTATTAAATATTTTTTTAGCTAGTCTTCTTATCTCTGTACCGGTATCTAGAGAGAAATGCCTGTGTTCAGTCTTCACTTTTTCCTGCTTGGATCTTTGGTTTAGTGTTTTTATCTACTATTTGTTGGAAATTAAATAACTTATGTTTCTTTTATAATTTACACCCCTATGTTTGTTCGAACTTAGGTTTTATTCTTTATAATTGTAAATCCTAGACTAAAAGTTGCTATTCATTCATCTGTTCAATAGATACTTAATTCTAAGCTCTGTTAGAGTAAGACTAGACTTTTGTTCAGTTGGGCAACTGGTATGTGGAAAAAATAAGTGTTACAGAAAGTACTCTCATGGAGCTATGTATAAAGAAGGAAAAAGAATATGCACTTTAATTGAAGGAACTGGGAAAGACTTCAAAAATGGAGATAATATTTGAGCTGTACCTTAAAAGTATATGAATACTTATATGAATAAGTGTGCCTTGAATGGGAGGAGGGAAATAAAGATAAAAAGCATTTCTCTTGCCTTCAGATACCCTATTCTTCTTCACTTTGCTTTCTCCTACCTGTCATACTTTGTCATAATGTATTAAAATCCATTAAATAGTCCTTGTTGGATCAAAGCAAAAAACTCAGTTGTGGACCTGATAGTCTAGTTTACAGACAAAAAAGTTTGAACTGGTGCCGTGGGAGTGGAAAAGAATATCCTCTTCGAGAGATGACAGAGGTAATTTTGACAGCTTTTGGTGATGAATTGACTCGGACAATTGGATGAGTGAGAAGTCTAGAATGGTTTCTAGGCTTTTTAGGCTTGAGCATCTGGATAAATGGTGAGATCATTACGGAGATAGAAAATATTGGAAGAAATGGGTAGGATTAGAGCTGATAGAACCACGGTGGCATTCGGTGTTCTAAGTTTTCATTACCTTTGACCTTTCTGCAGCAGTTCATTAATTCAGCAAACTGATATTTGTACCTGTTGTTGGCAGGACCTCTTTTATTTAGAGTTGGGGTACTTCATTGAGCAAAATCCCAGCCTGTATGGTGCTTACATTTTAAGTAAGAGGAAATAGCAACAAATAATAAACATAATGAGTAAATTGCATCTTAGTCTAGAAGGTGGTAAATTATCTGAGAAAAGGCAGAGAGTGGTGTCAGGAGTACTGGGTTGAGGGTGGGGCTTGCAAATTTAAGTAGTGTGGTCAGTGTGGGTCCATTGAGAAGATGGGATTTGCACAGCCTTGAACTCCGTCAGAAGACTTAGCCATGTGGTGTTAGTAAGCCAGCTAGGAGTTCTCAAGGCAGAAGCAACAACACATTTGCCCTGAGGTGGGAGCAAGCCTAGCATGTTTCAGGAGTAGCAAGGAGGTCAATGTAGGGTGGAATAGACGGGCCAACGGGAAGAGTAGTGGGCTAGTGGTAGTAGTGAGCTGGAGCAGAAGGAGTTGGCAGTGACCGGTCATAAAGGAGCTTGTAAACCAGTAACAGTTTTGGATTTTATTCTGAGAAAAGTGGGGAGCCACTGGATAGTTTTGAACAGAATAGAGATTTGATATGATTTACATTTTAAAGAATGACTCTGGCCAGCAAGTAGAGAAGAGACTCTGAGGGCAAGTGTGGGAGCTGGAGGCTACTGCAGTAATCAGGGGAGAAATGACAGAGGACTTGGACCTGTCGGTGGTAGCCGTGACAAAGGTCTGGGCTCTCATCTGATGTCCAATCCCATCTTTTTTTTTTTTTTTTTTTTTTTAGTTTTTTTTTTTTTTTTTAATGTTTATTTATTTTTGAGAGTCAAAGCATGAGCAGGGGATAGGCAGAGAGAGAGAGGGAGACATAATCCAAACCAGGCTCCAGGGTCTGAGCTGTCATTGCAGAGCTCAGTGCTGGGCTTGAACCCACAAACCATGATATCCTGACCTGAGGAGAAGTCGGAGACTTAACCGACTGAGCCACCCATCTTTAGTTGTCTGAACAGATAATCCACTTGGATTTTTTGTTACAAAAGTCATAATGATTTTTCCATTCGTTTATTCTCCAGATATTCATATTTCTGTCAGTGATAACATCATCAGTCTTTTATTCTCTTGGCCATGGTAATTCTTAGCCTCCTTTTACTCACACATTTAGTCAGGTGTCTCGTTTCGTCATTTCTGTTGGAAAAATCACATGTAAATGTTTGTGTGGTCCCCTGAAGCAGTCCTGTGAAAACTTCACCCATCCTCGCTACCCTCTCTGGTTCAGTCTGCTGGAATCCCTTTTACAGTAGCTTCCTGGCACCTGCCCCTGCTTTTCCCCTTCGTTTCCCCCCTCTCCCCCCCACCAAGGATTTGTTTGCCTTTTTTAGTTGAAGCCACCTTCCTTCGCTGCTCTAGTCTTGCTTGATTCTTCTTTCTTGATAGTAAGGTTTGTTTTACTCATTTTGCCCCTGAATTAAACCTTGTGGGTAGGATACTGTGTCTCATGCTTATCTCCATAGTGCCTGGGCTAGGATTGAGCAATATAGTGGGTGAGCAAAGGTGCTAAAATCATTTATTTTCTCTTAAGAATTACTACTCCAAAGGTACATTTTAGAATGGTTTTTAAGGGAGATGACTTATTAGTGACAAAGGATGGGCTTTCTTCTTCAGAGTTTCTTAAGACGTTTGAGGTTCAAAACTGAATATTAAATTCCTTTGTTTCTCACTTTATTTCTTGCTCATTATATTTTAATTTTGGCACAGCTGATTCTTTTACTTTTTTTTTTTTTTTTTTTTTTTGCTAATCAGAGTAGTTCAGCACTGTGTGCTGTAACACTTGGTTAACCACTGTACACATTATAATAAGACCTATTCCCTGGATAATATAGCAGCTGAGATAATTGGAAGTATGAGAATTTACTTGGTGGTGGCTTGCCTTATTTTAAGCTTGAGTTCGGTAACATATACTAACACATATTTATCTTAGAATGTGTTTGAATTTGAAGTAAAATGTATATCTGTGGGAATGCTCCTTGAAGATGGAGAATTACTAGTCATGTTGGAAATGTTGTAGGATTTATAATCTGCCTTATATGGACTGTCCCGCAAGTATGGTAAATGAAGCCCAAATATAGGTAATCTTTTTATTTCAAGTTGAAGTTTTGGCTGTTAATGAGAAACTGTTAACTTGGTGCATTTCCCCCATTTGTTGAGGATGGGATATTGTATAATTTTCAGAGGTGTGAATTAAGCTTTATATATGTGTATATGAGGTTGTTAGCACTCAAACTACAGCTCTTTTTTGTTGAATTTTTTTTTTCTCATCCCTGCTTTTAAACATGACTTATACTGTGTTGCCTAAATCATCACCATATGCATATTACCTATTGCCATGCAATGGGACTCTGAGGTTTTATTTAGCCTTATCTGTCATAATTGTAATGATTTTATATCACTTTAGTGCAGTGGTTCTTGAACTTTTTGGTCTTAGAGCTCCTTTATACATTATGTGTTAACATAAATCACATATATATGTGAAAAAGCCTTGTTTTAAAAAAAAATAGGGTGAAATGTGGCATTTTGTAAATCACGTTAATATCTGGCTTAAAAGACTAGCTGTATACTCCTGCCCACTTCTGCATTCAGTCTCGAGTGGTATGTTGATTTTGGTTAAGTATCTGAAGAAAATCTGACCTCTGACAAATTATGCAGTTACAAAACAGAGGAGTAATTAATGACATTTTCAGATAATTGTGAATATTCTTTTGATACTACACCAAAATTTTACTAAGTGGTAGTTTCTTAAAGGTTTGTTGCAGCATAGAATTTGAAATCGGATCAGTAAACTTTTTATAGTCTGTTACATTGAAATCCACAAGGTTTATTCAGTACTTTTTTTTTTTATTTAAAAAAAATTTTTTTTTAAACGTTTATTCATTTTTGAGACAGAGAGAGACAGAGCATGAATAGGGGAAGGTCAGAGAGAGAGGGAGACACAGAATCTGAAACAGGCTCCAGGCTCTGAGCTGTCAGCACAGAGCCTGATGCGGGGCTCGAACTCACGGACCGCGAGATCATGACCTGAGCCGAAGTCAGACACCCAACCAACTGAGCCACCCAGGCACCCCTTATTCAGTACTTTGAATAGATCTTTTACCTATGCATGATTTTGTAACATCACATGTGCATCATTTTGAGAATGTTGGTTCACTGAGTTGTGCACTTCTTCCACATGTTGCCATGTTTCCTTACTCAATATCGAAATTTTGCATTCATTAACATCACTGTCTTAATCAGAAGATCTTTAGGTATTAGAGTGCTGTCAAGTTTATGGTGATGGGTGTAAGTTTTTAACAAGGGCTAATTTTCATTTTAAAGGTTGAATTTTAATTTTTAAACATTTTTAATATTTGAGAGAGAGACAGAGCACAAGTGGGGAGGGGCAGAGACACAGGGAGGCACAGAATCCGAAGCAGGCTCCAGGCTCTGAGCTGTCAGCACAGAGCCCGACACGGGGCTCGAACTCACGAGCCATGAGATCACGAGCCGTGAGATCATGACCTGAGCCAAGATTGGACGCTCAACTGACTGAGCTACCCAGGTGCCCCTGAATTTTATTAATGGTATCAAATACTCTCGGTTGTTTCTTTGAAAGGATGGGCTTATTCCATTCATTTTTGAGAATTTCTTCCAGATACTGGAGCCTGATAACCAGAGTTTGTGTGGCAGCCACCTCTAAGTGTCGTCCGCTTTAGCAAGTGCACCAGGCTTTCCACTCTTCCAGTGAGTTATGTGCAAAGACCCTGGTGGCAGAAGTCGGGAAGCCTTATTTTTTCCTTACTCTTGAGTAATGGCCATGCTACTGAACATTTGGGATCATATCAGTTTCTGGCACTTTTATACTTGTCAGGAAGAACAAACTGAAGCCAAAATGTATGACCTTAGTGTTTTGTATATTTCCCGAGCTGCCACCAAGGTTTGTGGCTGACTGCAGAGGTTCAGCTTTGAGATTTCTGCCAACTGCCTGAGTCAGGCCTACTCTCTGGAAAGTTAAACCTAATAGCAGAAAATGTTCCTTTATTCAATGGTTGGAAAAGAGAGTAAAAGGCATGCTTATACTCTTTTCATGTTCAGGTATTTATGTATAGATACATGGTTGTTATATAGTGTGGATTTCATAATTTGGGGATGAGGGTGAGGAGGAGAAAAAGGAAAACTTGTAAGAATAACATTAAGGTTTGGAATCACAAGTTAAATCCATTAAAGCTGATTTATTTTTTTAATGAAATATTTCAAGCCTGTAGTAAAGTGTAGAGAATGGCATAACTTGTGTGCAACATCTCTATTTCATAACTTGATATTTGCCATATTTTTTAAGGATATAAAACATTTTATTTTTTTTTAATTTTTTTTTTTTTTTAATGTTTATTTATTTTTGAGACAGAGAGATACAGAGCATGAATGGGGGAGGGTCAGAGAGAGGGAGACACAGAATCTGAAACAGGCTCCAGGCTCTGAGCTGTCAGCACAGAGCCCGATGCGGGGCTCGAACTCATGGACTGTGAGATCATGACCTGAGCCGAAGTCAGCCGCTTAACCAACTGAGCCACCCAGGCGCCCCAGGATATAAAACATTTTAGATACAGTTGACATTCCATTTTCTTTTTCCTGGTCCCATTCTACCTTCCTTTCCAGAAGTAACCATTGTCCTGGAGTTAGTGTATATTATTGTGAGAGTTTGCAATTGCTTACAACAAATTCTTCACAATATTAATGAAGAAAACAAAATTCTTTAGAGATGGTTTAAGCAGTGTCATCTGAATTTCTAACAGTTAGGAAGTTCAGTGTTTAGATTGAATAGAGATTTTTTAGTGTAGAGTATTTCTTGACAAGCCTTTTTTTGTTGTTTCTTTTGTTTCTTTAGTACATGAATTTTTTAAATTTCCTAGAATTTAGCATAAATTATGTGATTAAGGGGCACCTGGTTGGCTCAGTCGGTTGAGCATCCGACTTCGGCTCAGGTCGCGATCTCACAGTTTGTGGTTTCAAGCCCCACGCTGGGCTTTGTGCTGACATCTCGAGCCTGGAGCCTGCTTCAGATTCTGTGTCTCCTCCTCTCTCTGCCCCTCCCCACTCACGCTTTGTCTCACTCTGTTTCTCAAAAATAAGTAAATGTAAAAAAAATTTTTTTTAAAATTATGTGATCGAAAGTAATTATTAATGAGAAACTTAAAAACTCAATCCCATGTTTTCTGGTGAGAAATACTGATTGATCAGTGAAAACTATGAGGATAAAAGAAAATATTTGAATTTTGTGTTAGCCTTGCCACTCAAGCATTTTTTATTTTGGTAATGCAGTTTTCTATATCTGTATTGTGATAAGCATACTGTCAGTGTTTTGAGTATGAGTTAGGTAATATAGTATTATTTCTCAGAAGAATTGATGTATAATTTATGCTAGGAATATTGGCATGTTGGTTTTTGTCAGTTTTAATCATTGCTATGAATTTGTTAAAGTAACCTAACTTTAGAAAGCATCTTCAAGTTTTTATCTTTATTGTATGTTGTGTTTACTCTTCCTAAAATTCTGTGATGCTCAGTTTTTATCCTCAAACCTCTCATTTCCTTTTGGTAAAGCAGCTGAGAAGAACTTGGAAGGTTTTTATTATGCCTGGATGTACTGATAGGCTGTACAAACATGTTTCTCCTTTTTCCTTTTAATTTTCTATAGCTTCCAGGTTATAAAGTTGGTTCTTTGTTTTGATTCATGTATACTTAGGAAGAACCTGGCTTCTTTACAGACATAGTAAAATCAGTTTTACAGTGCATATTATATTACTTTAAGTATTAAAACTAGGTCTTGAAACAGTGTTAATTTAAAACTACCAGTGTTTTTCAAAAAAAGTAAAACCATCTTAATTTTTTAAAAAATCATTTTCTTTGGGTGTTTGAAATAACTTTATTGCCATTTAGTATGAGCAGGGAAGGTGCAGAGAGAGAGGGAGACACAGAATCTGAAGCAGGCTCTAGGCTCTGAGCTGTCAGCACAGAGCCCGACATGGGGCTTGAACTCATGGACCGTGAGATCATGACCTGAGCAGAAGTCAGATGCTCAACCGACTGAGCCACCCAGGAGTCTCTATTGCTATTAGTTTTTTAAACCTTATGCAAGACTGTTGCTCACAGACATGGTTTTGTCTCTGGTTCTTTGAGCATTCTTATATCAATATTTAAAATGGAGAAAATGCCTTACAACTGATTTTTCTTTTTCTGCCACATAGCCTTTCATTATGGAAAGAGAAGACACATTACTTGGTTGGCTTTATACTTTGAGGGCTTAAAACTGTATTCTTTGATAGTACTAATACAGTAATTCCTTACAGAAAAAAAGAAGCTTAAGACTTTAAATTTGGTTTATTACTTTAAAAAGCAATTCATACTCTTTATTTATTTTATTTTTATTTTTATTTTTATTTTTATTTTTATTTTTATTTTTATTTAATTATTTTTTAAGTAGGCTCCATATCCAGTGTGGGGGCTCAACCTCATGACCCCGAGATCAAGAGTCCCATGTACTACCAACTGAGCCAGCCAGGCACTCTTCACCTTCTTTATTTAAATTTTATTTATTTATTTTTTATGTTTAATTATTTTTGAGAGAGAGAGAGAGAGAGACAGAGTGTGAGTGGGGGCAGAGAGAGAGGGGACACAGAATTTGAAGCAGGCTCCAGGCTCTGAGCTGTCAACACAGAGCCCAGCGCGGGGCTCGAACTCATGAACCGTGAGATGATGACCTGAGCCGAAGTCGTCTGCTTAACCGACTAAGCCACCCAGGCACCCCTTACATTCTTTATTTTATTTATTTGTTTTTTAATTAAAAAAATTAATGTTTATTTCTTTTTTGAGAGAGAGAGACAGAGTGCGAGTTGGGGAGAGGCAGAGAGAGAGACACACACACAGAATCTGAAGCAGGCTCCAGGCTCCTAACTGTCAGCACGGAGCCCAGTAGGGGGCTCAAACCCACGAACTGGGAGATCGTGACCTGAGCCGAAGTCAGATGGTTAACTGACTGAGCCACCCAGTCGCCCCCACATTCTTTATTTTATAAAACGTGCATGGGGCACCTGTCTGGCTCAGTCAGTAGAACATGGGACTCTTGATCTTTGGTTTGTAAATTTGAGCTCCACAGTGGGTGTAGAATCTTTAAAGTGCTGTCCAATAGAAATAAAATGCAAGTCACATACATATTTAAAAAAATTTTTAAAGATGCATAGGACACCAAAGGCTTTCATGTAAAAAAGTAACAGCCACTTCTCCCACGGCCTCACTAGTCCCACTTATAGGATACCAGCCCTGGTCAAAAGCTACATCACAACAGAATAGGAAGGGCTACCAAAATGAATTTGAAACCTACATTTGAACTATATTCTTGACTACACAGGTTGTGATGCAAAGTGCCTTGTGTCATTTTATATTCTTGTAACTATTTGGTCTGGAAGAATTGAAGGAGGTTTTTATTAAGGCATAAATATTTACAACATTTACATCTTTCTTACCATTAAGCAGTGAAAGGTAACAGAAATAGGTAATCTCCAAGCACGTATTTTGTTGACTATGGTGAGCACTTTACATGAATTATTTCCTTTATTTCATGCAGCAAGCCTGAGGTAGGTACCATTTTTATTTTATTTGATTGATGAGAGAAATGGGCTTTACATAGGATACAGCTTGACTAATATCATGCAGCTTATAAGCTTGTGCCCTTAATCCTCATACTAGTGGTTTTCACCGTGACCGCAAGATCAGTTTCCTGATTAAAAGGTAACATTAAAAAAAGAAAGGGAGAAATAGAAGAGATTTAACTTTTTATTTTGTATTTCACACATACACTGATGTAGAATAATAAAAAGAATCCTGTATGTCTTCACCCACTTTTAGGGATTTATGGTGCATTTTGTAACATGCTGTCTGTGAAAAGAGCTACTTTTATAAATAGGTATAAGTTGACTTTATTCATACACATTTGCACTCCTGCCCCATCATTGCCCTGCTGAATTTTACCTCCCAAAGTTCTATAAGGCTATATACCGCTGCTTTTGTTTTGGGTTTTTATCACAGTGATAGTTTTACCTATTGTAAACCTCAGTTCCTTCTTCAATTCCCGATTGGATTTGCCTTGCAGAATCAAAAATAACCTGTCTGATCATCGTCTGTAGATTATGAATATATTTTTAACCTGCCACCTCCAGGTATATATCTTTAATAACTATCTAGTGCAGTGGTTCCTACCTGGGGACAACTTTGGCAGCTTCTAGAGATGTGTTTGGTTGTCACAGTTGACTTGTTACTGGCATCTAATGAGCAGGAATGCCACCAGATATCCTACTGTGCACAGGACAGCCCCTTGCAACAAATAACTACTGAGCCCAAAATTTCTTGCCGAGGACAAGAAATCATGGTCTCGTATAAGAGAAACTGTTATTTTTAGCAGACAAGCTATTTGATATAGCTAATGATGATACTGAAGTCATGAAATAATTTTTTTTTTTTTGAAGGAGCCAGCAGGAGTGACCAAAACCTGTTCACCTCCCAGTAGTTGCTTTTGTTCTCTGCTTTCCCTCCTCCTCCTGCTGCTCCTCCTGCTGTTTTTCTTCTGTTGTGTCAGAAGAAATTTGTGTGCTTTTAGGAGACTGCCCTTGAGGTTTTAGCTTTATATGGATGTTTAAGAATTTTCTATTTTGTCCTTAAATTTTTTTTTTAAAGTTTATTGTTTTGAGAGAGGGAGAGTGCCTGAGCCTGATGGGGGGAGGGGCAGAGAGAAAGGGAGAGCGAGAATTCTAAGCAGGGTCCACCCAGTCAGCACAGAGCCCTAGATGGGGCTTGATTTCAGGAATCAGGAGATCAGGACCTGAGCCAAAATTGAGTTGGATGCTTAACCTGCTGACCTACCCAGGTAACCCCAAAATATCTACTCTTAAGCACCATATTTTTTTCATTAGCCACTGTTTATCAGATTACTTCTTTAAAACACTTTCGGGTATTTACCATGACCACAAAAGTACATTTTTCTTTGTGTAAGTTCTAGCTGATGAAGAATCGTAGAGCAAAAAAACATGGTGATTTAAACATGGCTTTTTATTGCCCCTGAAAAAATTCTTACATTTAAAGGGTTGTCACCTTCTACCTCATCCACTCTAATTCAAGCTTGATTTAATCCTAAATTTTTTTTTTAACGTTTATTTATTTTTGAGACAGGGAGAGACAGGGCATGAACAGGGGAGGGTCAGAGAGAGGGAGACACAGAATCTGAAGTAGGCTCCAGGCTCTGAGCTGTCAGCACAGAGCCCGACGTGGGGCTCGAACTCATGGACCACAAGATCATGACCTGAGCCGAAGTCGGCCGCTTAACTGACCGAGCCACCCAGGCGCCCCTCAAGCTTGATTTAATTCTTAAATTTCAAGCTTGAAAGTTTAGGTTTAGGAAGGAGAAAAAAGCAGTACAAAGTTGAAATGTGGCAGATTTCTCACTTATATATTAGTGTATTAGTAGAGAAGAATTATCTATAGGGCTTTTCATGATAAAAACTTACCAGGAAAGAAAACTAAACTTTTTTTCTCTTCCCCACCCCCATATTCTCTTTAACTTTTCATTGTGGAAAAATTTTAAGCATATACAAAAGGAGAGAAATAGTATAGTCAGTCTTGTTTCAGCTGTACTACAGCCACTGCCCTTTGTACCTCACAGGACTATTTTATTTATTATTTATATTTTTTCAATGTTTATTTTTGAGAGAGAGAGAGAGTCAGAGCACGAGCAGGGGAGAGGCAGAGAGAGAGAGGGGGAGACTCAGAATCTGAAGCAGACTGCAGGCTCTGGGCTGACAGCACAGAGCCCAATGCGGGGCTCAAACCCATGAACCGTGAGATCATGACCTGAGCCAAAGTCAGATGTTTAACCAACTGAGCCACCCAGGCACCCCAATGTTTATTTATTTTTGAGAGAGAGAGTCAGAGCACGAGCCGGGGAGAGGTAGAGAGAGAGGGAGACACAGAACCTGAAGCAGGCTCCAGGCTCTGGGCTGTCAGCACAGAGCCTGATGTGGGGCTCAAACCCACAAACCATGAGATCATGACCTGAGTCGGAGTTGGAGTCGGACTCTTAACTGCCTGAGCCACCCAAGCACCCCAGGAGTATTTTAAAGAAAATCTCACACAGTATATTATTCTCTCCTAAAATTCTTCAGTATGTATCTCCATGAGGATTCCTTTTTTTTTGTAAATAAATTACCACAACATTATTAGGATACCTAAAAAAAAAAAAAAAAAACAACAACAAAAACCCAACAAAAAAACAAAAAACAGTAATTCCAATATCATTATAGATCTAGTCATTGGGAGCTGTAATGCTCAAATTCCAATGATTCCTGATTTTTCTCCTCTTCTGATACATGGTTCAGTTCTATCTGAAGGCACAGTGATTTGCATCTGCACAGCTCACAGTGTTCACTTGTAAAGGTACCACTGGAGAAAATATAATTCATCAAGTCATTTATATTACTGTGAAGGCATGAAGCACTCTCTGTAGAACTGTCTAAGGAATTTGGCTGATAAAGAAGTGACAGAACATTGTGTGTCAACTAAAATAAAAAGAAATGACAGAAAAGAAATCATTCTAAGTTGTACTGAGGTACTGATGTCTAACTTGCGACGTTGTTGCTGGGGGGTATACTTAAGCAGTGTTTATTGAATGTGTTTGGGTTATTTTCAGATTGTATATGGTTAAAGTTACATACAGTTAACCAGATACATTTAGGAAGAAGGAAATCTTAATTCAGTCTGCCCAAACTCTAAAGAAAGAGGGCTTTTAAAACAAAGGTTAACACTAAAATAGGAGTGCCTGGGTGGCTCAGTTGGTTAAGCATCCAACTCTGGATCTCGGCTCAGGTCATGATTTCACGGTTCATGAGTTCAGGCTCTGCATCAGGCTTTGTGCTGATGATGCAGAGCCTGCTTGGGATTCTCTCTTTCCCTGTCTCTCTGCCCCTTCCCCTGCTCACGCTCTCTCTCCCTCAAAGTAAATGAATAAGCTTAAACACACATACACACACATACACACAATAAAAGCAGGTGGTATAAGAATTTATGTGATGAATGGAATAAAAAAAGATTCATTAATTTACTACATATAATATGGATAGGGAGTGTATCCCTATCTGTCAATATAAACAATGGGGATATTATATTCAATTTGTATATAAACCTTGATTTAGAATATTTCTTGCAATATAAAAGAGATTGATGAGGAACAGAGAAACCTATTCCCTTTAAGTTGAATTTAAGTTTAAAATCTCTTGAAAGTCACTTGAATTTATGTGTCTTTAATGCAAAACAACTCAGTAAAACGTTTTTAAGTTCTGAAATAGAAACTCCTTCCTCTGTGTTCTTACCAACTGTTAGAACTCGACAGCTGTGGCCTGGCCAGAGGTGAAACACTGATAGAGAGCCAGCATGCTCTAAAAGACTGCTGTGTTTGAAAAGACATGTAGCTGGTGATTATTATTTTTTTAAGAACTCTATGTATGCGTATCGGTCCACAATTTCTTGCTTACACTGTACCATTAGCTCTTCCAGAAGAAAAAGGGGGGGGAAACCCTACGGACACATTCAGTGTTCACATTTTCCCCCCCTTCCCCCTCTAAAAGAGTCCGTCTTTCTTGAGAATATTTTATGGTTAGAAGTTGTAGCCTTCTCTGCTCATACAGAAAAACAGCACACCGCGCAGGATTGTTTACAGCTTCGGTTTCGTTTTCATAACTGAGCCAAACCTTAATGACTGTGAGGATCTTGCAGGTTTTTCCTTACTGTGTCACTTGTCCTGTACCATAGCTCAACAGTTTCTTGAGAGGAACACCTATACTGTTTAGCAAAGGAAAATGTCTGGTGATTTAGAGCAGTGCACAGTCCTTTTTCTGCAGCTTCTAGGTGAAGGGTGATTTTTCTTACGTTCCCAAATTAGGGACAGTGTCCCACGGATTGGGGATTATGGCATAAATACCATGATGCTCAGTGCTTGCCCACAGTCTTTCTTCCCTTGCCATTTCTGTGCACACCGGCCAACTTCTAGATCTCAACATCTGTGTGTCTTCCTGAATGTTTTCTCTACTGCCAGCCACTCTGCCTTCATGGAGGGCTAGTCAGAAATGCTAGGGTGTTAACACTCACTCTGAGAACCGCTCTCAGCCAGTATCTGACAGGAACTGGTGGGTAAATACCCAACTCCCTTAACCCTCAAGTGGGGTAACTCTGGACACATGTCCTACAATGTCTGTAGCAAGATTAAACAAGTTTTCCACAGTGATACGTAGTTGGTACCAATTTTCGAGACTCATCTCTTCAGTAATTTCTTTCCTCTTCCTGTCTCTTTTCCCCAGCCATCTTTCAAAGTTTCTTGGGATCATCTCACAAATAAGTTACCTGAACTTTAAAACCGTGTCTTAGAGTCAGCTTCTGGAAGAATCCAACCTTTATTTAGAAATTGGAAATCGTGTCTTTATAGAGATGACCTTGACATATACCCCACCTTTGAAAAAATTATGGACCAAACGTGCTATTACAATTTTTACTAAGTTACTTAGTGCCATACTTCACAACTTACCACTTACACTGATAAGTGTAACTTACTGTATAACTGTAACTGCGTAAGTGTAACTCCCTAGTACAAGTGGCACTGATGTGTTCTTTGACCCTCAGCTTTTTGAGTGTCTGTGCGCCCAAATGGCTTTAAACCCTACTGTGATCCCTAGGGATACTGCACATAAAGCATACTTTAATAGACCCAAATAGCCTAAGACTGAGGTTCAGGAAGATGTAAAGGAGGAAGCCGAGATGTACTTTTAGAACACATTGTTGTTTTTCATGCTGTGTCCTTGCAGACATTTTCTCTCCCCTACTCATTGCCTGTTTCTGCTGCCCTCTCAGTCAGCTGCCTATTCCCATTCTGACCGACCGTCTTCCTCACCTACCTCTGCTCCTACCTGGTATGACTGACTCTGCTCCACTAGGCTTTCATTAGTTCCCCCAATGGGACTCAATCTCGCTGTGTGACAAACACGTCCTTCCCATCCCTACCCTTCTATTCATTTGGACGTCTCCAGTGCCTCCGCGAACTGTTGTTACGACCTCAAGAAGATGCTCTCGGATACCACCTCTGACTCTTTTTCTGACTTCAGCCCCTAGTCTTTTAGATACGCACATTCTCTGTTTCCAGCTTTTGGAAATAACTACTTCAAAGTCATAGAACTGTCCCATTGAATATACTTTATTCAGGAAGACAGTTGCAAGGGGAAAATATGTATACACAGTACCTCATTAGCTGAAGAAACTATCATTTGTGAGAAACTGTCTTATTCCAAGACTATAAAATTCATGAAAATTAATTCACATAAATTAACTGCATCACTGATTCAGCTGACATTCACCTTCCACCAAAGCTTTTACTTGCTTCTAAGTCTTGTCAGAAAAAAAAAATATTAAAATAAGTGGGAGAAAGAAAAACTAATTGGAAACTGTGTAATGGTAAGTTTACCAGACTGTCTCACAGAGATAACTGTAGTCTCTTCGTATTAAAGAAAAATCAGTAAAATCTTCAGTGCTAGAACCATGATTCTGGTTTGCTTGTTTTTAACATATTAGTCCTTACGAAGTTTAGTATTTCTAATACTGCAGTATTTCTAGATGGGTTATGTCCACAGTAAGACTTATGCTTGAAAGTTAAACAATTCTATTAGAAAGGAAACAGTGTCACTCATGATATGTAAGAGATTGTATAGCAAATTCTGTAATGAATGTATGAATTCAGAATCAAAGCACAGCTTTCAGTGTTCTATATTTTGATCTGAGCAGTGGTTATAGGAATGTGTTCACTTTGTGAAAATTCATCAAAGCTATAAACTTATGACTTGTGTACTTTTTTAAAATTTAGGTTATATTTCAGTAAAATTTTTATTAAAGCAAAGCACAAGAAGAAAACACATTTTTCTTTTTCTTTTTTCTTTGAGAGAGTGTGTTTGCGAGCAGGGGAGAGGGGCAGAGGGAGAGAGAGAGAATCCCAAGCAGGCTCCATGCTGTCCCACAACCCTCGGATCATGACCTGAGCTAAAATCAAGAGTTGGACACTCAACCGACTGCGCCATCCACGCACCCTGAAAGCACATTTTTTGTAAAAATCTGTGAACCAGATCTCCTAGTTGGTTCAGAAAATTAAATTACAGGTATTAAATCACATTGTATGAGTTTGCTAGGGCGCCCTCACAAAAAGGACAGACTGAGTGGCCTAAAGAACACATTTATTTTCTCACTGTTCTGGAGCCTAGAAGTCTAACATCAAGGTGCCAAGGTGCCTGAGTGGCTCAGTCGGTTAAGCATCCGATTCTTGGTTTTGGCTCAGGTCTTGATCTTACGGTTTGTGAGATTGACCTCGGGCATGGAGCCTGCTTGGGATTGTTTCTCTCTCTGCCCATTACCTCCTCATGCTCACATTCTTTCTCTCTCTCTCTGTGTGTCTCTCTCTCAATGAATGAATGAATGAATCTTGAAAAAAATAAAATGAAAGTGGCAGCATGATGGTTTCTTCTGAGGCCTCTCTCTGTAATGTGCAGATGGCCACCATCTTGCTGCTGCTTCACGTGGTTGATCCTCTGTGCACAGACACCCCCGGTGTGTGGTTCTGTGACCAAGTTTCTTCTTAGAAGATCACCAGTCATTTTGGATTAGGGTCTACCCTGCCTGTAGAGTACAGTAAAACTGTAGAGTTAACATCTTACTATCTCTGATTTGATTTGGATTTCCCTAGAAGCTTACCATGTGATATTTGATTGGGAACCTGAGATTGACTCTGTAGCACAAGGTGTGTCTGTCCTGTGGTTTACATATCATTGGAGAGTGGTACATCCATGGCTACTTCAACCAGTAGAATCATCTTGGCTAAATTTACAGAATTAGAAGGAGTGCTGTTTAAATAGTAATTTGCTGACATTATTAGTGGAGGAGACTTGCCTTTTGACCCAGACCATTTCCGAATAGGAGGATTGTGTGTGTGTGTGTGTGTGTGTGTGTGTGTGTGTGTGTGTGTGTGTGTGTTGTAGGATATTGATCGGAAGAGAACTCATTTTACTAATAATGGTAACTCAGACACTAAAGGTAGTGACTGTGCTGCACAGATAAAAGGAAAGTATATTGGGAAAATAAAAAGTCATAGACTGTTGGTGGAGTTTAAGTACTAGACCAAAGATGTTTTAGGACAAAATATTCAAACTTACTGGTTCATTATTCAGAGTAAAATAGGGACTGGCAAACTCTGTTCTATTGAAAATGATCTCTCCCAGTTGTAGTGTTCTCTAATTTGGAAAACCTGGGTCTTATGGTTCTTTTCTTTGAGTTTAATTTTAAAGGTAGAGGAAGTGCTTAAGCGTTATCGAGTTCAGGGGTGAATTCAGCAGTATAACACAAGAGTTTATGTGTGTTATAGCTCCTAAAATAGTGCTGGGGTAAGAAACTGAATCCAGTCTGTAGGCCTTTTTTATTTGCTTGCTTTCTGTTTTGTTTTTAATGAACTTTGATGATTTTAAGCAGGGCAGTCATTCTCAGGATGGTTGGACTGGTAGCCATTATTCCTTATTTCGTACTCACTTGTTTCACATGCTTCTCTTACCTGCCCCACACCTGACAACTTGTGGGTTTGAGATAGTTTCCTTTTTTTGAGGTAACAGATTACTTTGAATGATTTTGAGAAATAGAACCAGAGACCAGTTTCTTTACTTCACGCCCATGTCTTTCCTGCGATGGTAAGAATAGCAAAAAAGTGAAGAGATGAGTAAAAAGACAAGTTATGTATCTTTGGACACAGGACAGAATGATAATGGGCTCTGCAGTTCTTGCTTTAGGAGTATAGACAAAACTAAAAGAAATAATTGTAAGTAATTTGGCGGTCCTGAATGACTATTGCAAAGCATTCTGATATTGTGTACCTCTTAAGCAAATTATAAGGAACCACTTTGGAACACTGTAGATTTTCCTATCCATTTGAAGTTAGAGGAAATTAAAAAAAAAAAATTCCCAGATGGAGAATCTTAATATTCCTGAAGGTTACCATACCCATCTTAGGAATGGAATCTCATAGCTTATTTGGTTAGGGAATTAAGAAATTAAGTGGTAGAGGGGCACCTGGGTGGTTCAGTCGGTTAAGTGTCTGTTGGTTGCGGCTCAGGTCATGATCTCGCTGTTTTGTGTTTGAGCCCCGCTTTGGGCTATGCACTGTCAGTGCAGAGCCTGCTTGGGATTCTCTCTCTCCCTCTCTCTCCCTCTCTCTCCCTCTCTCTCCCTCTCTCTCCCTCTCTCTCCCTCTCTCTCCCTCTCTCTCCCTCTCTCTCCCTCTCTCTCCCTCTCTCTCCCTCTCTCTCCCTCTCTCTCCCTCTCTCTCCCTGTCTCTCCCTCTGTCTGCCTCTGTCTCCCTCTGTCTGCCTCTCTCTCCCTCTCTTTCCGTCCCTCCCCCGTTTGCACTCTTTCTCTCTCTCAGAATAAATAAATAAACTTAAAAAAATTAAAAAAAAAAAAATTCAACGGTAGAGACCAGTGGGGTGTTTGGTTTTTTTCAACTATAGTTTCCGATAAAAAGCAGTGGTTTACTGTCTGAAAGATAAGTTTAGCCTATAAAAGCATCATTTGCACAGTGCTTTACGAAATACTTTCTGAATAAACTATCACGTGATCCTCAAAAATTCTGGGAGGAAAAATAGGTACCATGATGTGGGGTGAGCAGATTTAATTTGACCACCCTCTATGAGATCACTGTTACCCCCGTGTCCTGAGAACCAACTGTTTTGAAAAGATACAGTTCCCATCCTCAAAGAGTTAGTGTCTAAAAATCGGGTGGGAGGGGGAAGAGGTTCCATGGGAGCAAGAGAGGAAGCAGCCGAATTATCTTGAGTGAGACGGAAGCTTCACTGAGAACCTAGCGTCTGAGTTAACACCTGAAGTATTAGTGTGGGTATGCACAAGCAAGCACAGCATGCCTGTTGCGTGCTGAAGCAGCCCGTGCAGAGGCCGAGAGCATGATGGATCTGGAACACTGCCAGAGTGGAAAGGCTGAGGCACGGAGCGAGGAGACATGGCACTAGATACAGGTACGCATTGGAGAGTGGATCAAGCTGTGATGATGACTGCTTTCTGCTGCTTTGAGAAAGGAAAATGGTAGCTCTTGAAAGTGTGTCAATCTCGGTGAACACGCTTGGGGAGTGTTGAAGGGTGGCAGCGTCTTCACAGTCTAGGAGGTAGGGGCTGCTGTACAGGGCGTCTCAAAGACTGACAGTGCTATTAGAATGAAGGTTTGGAAAAAGAAGGGGAGAAAAGTACTCCCTTGGAGTTACTTCCAGTAACCCTTGGAATCTGTCAGGCCCTCATCCTTTTTCGGGCTACCATGTTCTCATAAGAGACTCAGTTTCATTTTGAAGTTAATTGTCATGCAGCTGTAAATATTTTATATACGTTTTTATTTCATCTTTTATTGCTCATACTGAAGAATGAGGAATGTTTTGATCACTTTTGGGTATAGTATTTTTCGAAAGACAGCTATTAGCTTTGTTCACTCTAGCAGGCAAGTACCTCATTCGCTACTAGTGACTGTTTTATATTCTCTCCCATTACTTTTATTCACACAAGACACAGTACTTCTCGTATCTTAGCACTTAAATATTTGTCATTTAATTTAAATTTAATTTGCTTTGAATACGTTTGTGGAGGATTTTTTGCATTTTAAGATCATTGTTCCATGTGGTTACTCTTAAGTGAAAAGAATTAGCTTTAATAGTGTTTATAATTCTGTATCAGTTCCTTTCAGTTGTATTAATCAGTAGCCCTTACTTGGAGTCAGTTTTTAATCGTCTTGGTTGGTATATTGTCTGATTGACTATGCAGATTTTTTTTTTAAGTTTATTTATTTATTTTGAGAGAGACAGAGAAAGCATTAGTAGGGGAGGGACAGAAAGAGAGAGAATCCCAAGCGGGCTCCGCACCATCAGAGCACACAACCTGATGTGGTGCTCGAACCAATGAAACCGTGAGATCATGACCCAAGCCGAAACTGAGAGTCGGACGGCTTAACTGACTGAGCCACCCAGGTGCCCTGACGGTGCAGATTGTTACCTGAGTGTAGTGATATTTTATAAATAGTAAGAAACAAATCTTAGTCTGTTTTAGATTTAATCAGACAGTACATATTTGATACAAATTGTTAAGAATTTCCATTATAAAGTGCACTGCCTTATTTTGAGGGATACTCTGGTGCTGTGTAAGGTCTTCAGAAAATCAGATTTATTAGAAAATTGATTTTTATGCCATTTCTATAGAACCATAGATATCTTTGTAAAACTGATTTTCTAATATTTTAAATAATTATTTGTCTGGAAGTTTGGTGCTTAAGGTTATACTTTTAATTTCTTTAATGGAAAATTTCAAGCATAGTAGAGAGAATAGTATATGAATCTCTATATACCTTTTACTCCCTTTTCTACCTTCTTTATCAACTGCTGGATTCCTTTAAATCAAATTCCACGTCTATTACTTCATCTGTGCATACCTTAGTATGGTTCTTAGATCCTACTCTCTCTTTATGGATTGATTGCTCTTTTCTCTCCCATTAAAAAAATAATAATATAAAATAAAAGCTCCAAAAGGAAAACTGTCTGTTTTCTGCTTAAGCATAATATTTCTGAATTTTTCATAATTTCCTATTTCATCTGTAAGTAAACTTAATATTATTTGTCTTAAAAATGAAAAGGAGTATTTTCATTATATTGTCTTTTTTTATATAACAGCTTTATTGAGGTATAATTCATATACCATACAACTTACCCATTTAAAGTCAGTGTTTTTTAGTATATTCAGAGACATGTACCCAGCACCACAGTCTTTTTGAGAACATTTTTATCGCCCCCAAAAGAAACCCCATATATAAGCAGTCACCTGTTATTCTCACTCCAGTCCCCTAAGCCAAGGCAAACACTAACCTACTTTCTGTCTCGCTATATTTAACTGTTCTGGACAGTTCACATAAATGGAATCACACAATACGTATTTGGTCTTTTGTGACTGGCATTGTTCACTTAGCATAATATTTCCAGGTTTCATCCATGATTTACCATTAATGCTTCAGTTTTTTATTGCTGAATAATATTCCATCATATGGATATGCCATATTTTATTTATCCATTCATTAGTTGATGGGCATTTGGATTGTTTCCACTTTGGGGCTATTATGAATAATGCTGCTGCAGAGCGTTTGTGTACAGGTTTTTTATGAACTTATGTTTTTGGATCTCTTGAGTATATACCTCGGAGTAGAATGCTAGGTCATATAGTAAATTTATGTTAAACCTTTTGAAGAACTGCCAGACTTTTCCATAGCAACTGCGCCATTTTTCATTCCCACTAGCAGTGTATGAGGGTTCTGATTTCTCTATCTCTTCGCCAACACTTGATAGAGTCTGTCCTTTTTATTACAGCCATCCCAGTGAGTGTGAAATAGTCTCATTGTGGGTTTGATTTGTATTTTCCTGATAGCTAATTCCATTTCTATAATTTTATCATTTAAAAAATTATGTAAGTACTTTTTTTTTCCCACTTAAATTCCCTGGAGATTTATCCACGGTTTTACACGCTTCAGTAGTTCATTTCTTTCTTTCACTGGGTGTTCCATGGTATGGATATGGATGCACCACAATTTAGTTACTCATTGAAGGACATCTGTGTTGTTTCCAGTTTTTTGCTACTACAAATAAAGCTGCTATGAACATTTGTGTATAGATTTTTGTGTAAGCATAAGTTTTCATTTCTCTGGGATAAACGCCCAAGAGTGCATTTGCTGGGTCGTATGGTAATTACGTGTTAAATTTCATAAGAAACTGCCAAAGTTTTCCTGAGTGGCCATTTCTAAAAATAAGAATATAGATAATTTAACAAACATTAGAAAAAGCAGACACTAACACATACAGAAAAGATACATTAACATAAACAGTTGGAATAGAACAAGACCAGTTCTCCAGAAGCTGCCGGGTATCCTTCCTCCATCACAGTACACTCCTTCCTCCACAGAGGTATCCGTTATCATTGACATTTATGGTAATCAGTTTGATTTTCTTTCATGATTTTGGCATTTAAGTCTTCATCCCTATTCTGTATATTTTACTTTGTTTATGATCGTTAAAAAGGAATCCTACAATATGCACTCTTTTTTAGTTTGGCTTTTGTCACTGAACATTGTTTTCTAAGACTGATCTACATTATATATATAGCAGTAGCCCCCCTCTCTCTTTCCCTCCCTCTCCATATATATATATATATATATATATATATATATATATATATAATATATATATATATATATATATATATATGTTTAGTGTGTGTTGTGTGTGTGTGCGTGCGCGCGCATGCTGTATCCCAAAGTATATATTTAACGCGGTTTATCCATTTTTACTATTAGTGGATGTTTGCCGTGTTTGTACTTTGTGGCTCATTATCAGTGCTATCATATTTTTGTACAATTGCACTGGTGCATACATTTTTAAAAGGCATATTCGTAAGTGTGGACTCTGTTTGGTCACAGGGTATATTTATTTTTTCTTCTAGTTGATAAGCCCAAACTGTTTTTCAAAGGAGTCATACCAGTTTATATTCCTGTCAGCAATGTACGTGAGTTCTTTTTGTTTCAACTCTTCTCCAATAGCATTGTCTAATTTTTGTTTTTAATGTTAACTGTTACAATGAATGTGTAGTAATTTCTCATTGTGGGTTGATTTGACATTTCCCTGATTTCTTTTCTTAAGTTTATTTATTTTGAGAGATCATGCACACTTGTGAGAATGCAAATAGGGGACAGGCAAAGAGAGGGAGAGAGAGAGAGAATCCCAAGGTTAGCACAGAGCTGTATGTTGGGCTCATGAACCCTGAGATACATGAGCTGAAATCAAGAGTCTGACACTTAAGTGACTGAGCCACCCAGGGACCCCAACGTTTCCCTGATTTCTAGTGGAGTCCTTTTCACGTGTCTGTTGTCCATTTGGATTTCCTGTTTTATGAAATGCTTGTTTAGATTGCTTACCTAGTTTTTACTGAGTTGACTTTTTGTTTTTTCATTTGTAGTTCTTTATATGCCCTCAGTTATATGGGTTACAAGTGCCTTTTATTCTGTGGCTCCCCTTTTCATTCCCTTAAATGTGTCTTTTGATGAACAGAAGTTGTTATCTTTGGTACATTCCACTTTATTAGTCTTTTATGGTTTGTGCTTTTTGTGTCCCATTGCAGTATCCAAGATCATGAAGGTATTTTTGTATCACTTTCCAGAAGCTTTTCTGTCTTGTCTTTCACATTTAGATCTACAGCTTACCTGGAATTGTTTTTTTCTCTATGGTGGGAGATAGTGGTCAAATTTTATCTTTCCTCCATATGGAATATCGTGTACCTTTTAAAAGACTATGAGTTTTTGGGGCGCCTGGGTGGCTCAGTTGGTTGACTGTCCAACTCTTGATTTCGGCTCAGATCGTGAATTCACAGTGTGTGAGTTCGAGCCCTACGTTGGGCTTTGTGCTGACAGTGCCTGGTGAAGATTCTCTCTCTCCCTTTCTATCTGCCCTCCCCCCCCAATAAATAAATAAAACTTAAAAAAAAAAAGAATATCATTTTCTCAACTGTTATGCCATGTCACCTTTGCCATAAGTTATTTATCGAAGCAGAGTCTGTTTTTAGACTCCGTATCTGTTCCATTAGTTGATTCATTTATCTTTGTGCTTTACTGAACAACTTTCTTACCCTATCATATAGTAAGTCTTGATATCCAGGAGAGCCAGCCCCTTCCCCCCTTGTTCTTCAGGAGTATCTTAGTTATTCTTGGCCCTTCTGCATTACTATGTAAATTTTAAAATCAGCTTGAAATCTTCCATAAACACTTGAATGATTTATTTTTTTTATTGGAATTGTATTGAATCTGTATAGCAACTTAAGAAAAATTAATGTCTTAAAAATGACTCTTGCAATATATGAATATTTGTGAGGCCTTTAATTTTTCTTGATAATTTTTATAGTTTTCTCTATAGATATCTTATATATTTTTATTATTTCTAGATATTTGATTATTTTTGACACTACTGTGTTATGTATCTCTTTAAAAAGATTGTCATCACTTTGTTTCTGGTATATGGAAATACAGTTGAATTTTAATGTTGACCTTGTATTCATCAACCTTGCTCAACTGCCTTATTCATTCTAATAGCTTATCTATAGATTTAAAAAATTTTTATATCTACATAATCATAAAAATCTGTGAGTAAAACCTCGGTTTTGTGTCCTTCCAAATATTATACCTTTTATTTCTTTTTCTTGCCTTATTGTACTAGTTGGGGGTAGTAATGGGGTCATGTCTATTTAACATTTCATTTTTAGGTATGTTTGCTGTAGGTTCTAGATAGTTTGTTGTTTTGGGTAGGTAGTCTTCATTAGATAAGGGAAATTCCTGTTTCTTCCTAGTTTTGCTCAGCGTGGCAATGAATGAATGATGAATTTTATCAAATATTTTTTCTGTATTGAGAGCTAATGAAATGATAAAATTTATCTTATTTGGAAAACTGTGTTGATTTTTAAAATTGCTCTTTCATTCCTGAAATAATTCTAACTTGGCTTTGATTTATATTTTTAAATATTGCTAGATTCAGTTTGCTTATCTTTTGTTCCATATTTTTACATTTGTATTCATGAATGAAATTGGCCCATAAATTTCCTTTCTCCTAATGTTTTTATTAGGTTTTGGTATCAAGGTTACACTATCGTCATAAAATGAGTCAGGAAAGTGATCTTTCTTTATTCTTGTAACCAAGAAGATTTTTTGTAAGACTATAAGATTTTTTTTTTTATCCTTAAATATTTAGTGGAATTCACCAATTTGTCTAACTAAGAAATGGAATTTTTTTGGTGGGCAAATTAAAAACAAAATTTTTTTTTAACATTTATTTATTTTTGAGAGAGAGAGAGAATGAGCACGGGAGGGACAGAGAGAGGGAGACACAGAATCTGAAGCAGGCTCCAGGCTCTGAGCTGTCAGCACAGAGCCCGACATGGGGCTCAAACCCATGAGCCGTGAGATCATGACCTGAGCCAAAGTTGGATGCTTAACTGACTGAACCACCCAGGTGCTCCTGTGGGCAAATTTTTGATTATGGAGTTGGGAAGCAATTCTCTATAGCATTTCTACATATCATGTGATCGTTCTTGTCTTAGGCCATCCTTTTAAGGATGTTTGTATAACAAAAAGCCTTGAAATCCAGAAATAGGGTCTCCTTACAGGGCAAAGGTTTGTTAGGTTTGCTGGCAGCCTCCATGAGATCGGTGATTTTCTAAGCTTGGGGTTCCTCAGCGGTGACACAGACCCTCTGTGTGCATATTATCCACCTGAGCCTCTTGTAGGTTGCTGCCAATGTGCAGATAGCAGGGGCAAAAGCAACTGATAAAAAGTAAGAACCATGCTGTTTTGTGGTTAATAATAAAGTCCTTTTCCCTTGGCCTAAGAATGTCCCCCTGCTAGCATCTATGAAACTGTGGCAGGATAACTTGTTAGTTTGCAAGTACTTTGGGTGAAATGTCAAACCCTTCTCAGTTCTTGACGTGAAGTCAGTTTATTTGTAGGACTTTTGGGATCTCCTGTATCTTCTTGTGTCATTTTGGTCAGTTTTGACTTTCTTCATTTTATCTAAATTGTCAAATTTATTTACATAAATTTCCACTTGTTTTCTTTTAAAATGTCTATAAATTTGTAATAATGCCTTCATTTTCATTCCCGATACTGGTAACTTGTGTTTTTGCTGAGTATAGAATTTTAGGTTGGCAGATACTTTCACTCAACCATCAAAGATAGTTGACAGCCTTGAGTAGTTTTTGTCATGGAGAATTCTGCAGCTTCTTTGAAGGTAATCTTTTTGTTCTCTGTGGCTACTTAACATTTTTTTCTTTACACTTAATTTCTAAAGTTTTAATATATATCTAAGTCCCGATTTCTTTTTATATAAGGTACCTGAGATTCATTGAGACTCTTGTATCAACTGATTGCTAGTTTTCTTCTGTTAAAAAATTTCAGACACCATCCCTTTAAATGTTGCCTTTGTTCCGTTTCTTTTTTTCCCCTCCTTCTGAGATACGGATTGCACTACTGATATTTTAAACATATGCTCAGCCTTTTTGCTCTACATTTTATATCTCTCCTCTGATTTTTCCACCTGTATTCTTTTCATGCTATGTTGTGGAAAGTTTATTTTTCTTATATTTCAGCTCACTAAAGTTTTCTTCAGTTGTGTCTAGTCTGCTGTTTAAACTCATCCAGTGAGGTTTAAATTTTACTTATTGTATTTTTTGTTTCTAGATATCCTGTTTGGTTCTTGTTGAATCTGTAAGAATTTTCCTTATTCAGAGATGGAGGACTTGATGTCATCTTCAGAGACAGTCCACTATAGCCACACTTACACCGTGTTTAATTAAGGCTTGACATTTTTTTGATAGGATAGCCAGAGGATTGAAACTAGAGCATCGTTAGGGTGACCATGTAACATACCATCCACCTGGAGCATTTTTGATAGTAAATACAAGCGTCATAAACGAGAATGTCTTTGGGAAACTAGGACTTGGGGGTCATCCTGGTTGTGGTTCATCATGGATTTTTCCACATCCTGTTTACCCTCTCCTTGAGGGTATGGTCCTTTGGAATTTTAATTTTTTTATGGTAAGAGACCCCTGTTAGGCTTTCCACCTTGTGCAGCTCTGGGTTTTGATTTCTGTTCCTTCCTCCTGCTGCTTTCTTTTGGAGATTATCTAAACACAAGGTTTCATTTTTTTCTCTGGATTGACCCATAACCTTATAGATTCTGATTTTCCCTATATTTGGAGATTACCTATTATCTTGTGGTCTTTTTGATACTTTTAAGATTTTATTCAGCTTTTATAGTTGTTTTCAGTGGGAGCTTTGATTTAGCCCATGATTATAGGGAGTAAGAACAAGTATAGTTAACTGACTTGAAGTGAGAGAAGAAAGAGAATGGAAAGAACTATTGAATGTCAAATCAATGCTTCTTTCCCATAAAAAATAAGAGTTCCCGAGAGCTGCTTCTATAGTTGGAGGGTGGGGCTGTAGATTTGAGAAGGGAGGACCTCGGGGATTGGAGTCATTGTGTTTGTTTGTTTCAACTCCAGGTTCCACTTTTTGACAAACTTGTTAATTCTCTTTTATGAAGAATTAGGAAGTTATTTTTCTCAAAACACAATTTCTCAGTATTTAGTGGTTAATTTTCATTTTATTGAGGCTTTAAAGGTTAACATTCTGTTTTACAGCTAATTCCCCTGCTGTTTAACCTTAGTATTAGTTGTAAAATCCATTATGTTTTTTTCTAGTTTTCTGATCATGCCATCTTATTCCTGAATTATTTTTCAGTTATCTCTATATTGTCTAGATTTCTACATCAGAGCCCTTTATTTTTTTTAATGTTAATTTATTTATTTTGAGAGAGAAAAAGAGAGAGACAGAATCCTAAGCAGGCTCCACGCTCAGTGTGGAGCCCGAACGTGAGTCTCAGTCCCACAACTCTGGGATCATGACCTGAGGTGAAATCTAAGAGTCGGACACTTAACCACCTGAACCACCCAGGTGCCCCAGAGCCCTTTATTTTTAAGACTGGTTCATGGGTGACTTTCACAAAATACGCAGGTTTTTTTTTTTTCAGTTTCATTGTAGAATTTTTGTCTCTATTTTAGACTCAAGATTATGTGTCTATTTTAGGTGTATAGCTAAAATTTTATATATGTAGAAATATATATATGTTTTATTCCTCAAAAAGTTCTAGGCAATTGATGAATGTTTATTTTTAAGCTGGCTAATAAATACTTATGTGGAAGAATTGATCTACATATTGAACCACACTTTTCTCTCCATGCTTCTTTATTTCCTTTGATGTTGAAATCTAATTTTTTTGAAATCTAATTTTTAATAAGTACATTTTCTCTTAATGATACACTGATTTAATTTAGTCAGTATGGTTTATTTCCTGTGAAAAGTGGCCATTTTAGTTGGTTTTTTGTGTGTGTGTTTTTTTTGTTTTTTAGTTTTGTGTGTTTGTAGTGAAGTGGATTGAATTGTTATTTTGTATGTGTGTATTATTGAGGCCTATTAACTTTTTTAATGTACTACTTGAACAAATTTTTATTCAATAAAATTATTCAATTATTTTTCACGTCTTAATATTTTCTTTAGAAGGATATAGTTACATGCAGAAAACATGACTTTTTTTTAGAAATACATTTTTGTATTGGTGGATTGTCAGTCTCTTCAGTGATCCTTGCCATGGATAGTCATCAAAAAATTAAAATGATATGACATCAGTTCTCTTTATGTACCTCCCTCCCTTCTTGCTGGCTGCCTCAAAAAGGAAAGGGTCACATGGTTCATCTAAAGGCAGCTTGGAATTTATTTTCTTATTCATAGTGGTTTTAAGAAAAGTCATTATTATTACTTCAAAATAAGAAATCAGAGGAAAAAAACTTGGAGGTTTTTGGGGAATCTTTGAGTGAATAGCTGAAGAAGTTTTAGATGTATCAATTACTTACATATATAAACATTTTGTCCTACTGTTTCTTAAAAAAAACCATTTTCAGGTAAGTTAAACACTTTACCTCTGAATCATATTCATATTATAAGGTTGTTTGATGAACACTTTCTCACAGATGGAGGGGAAAAACAATTTTCCAACTTTTCAAAATGGATTGAAAAGAGAAGTAGAGATTGACAATGTTAGGTTGTATTAGTTGAGAGTGGGTTCTGGAACCTGGCTGTTCAGTTAAAACCCTCCTCAGTCTCCCGTTAGGAGCTCTGAAACCTTAGGCATACTTTGCCAAACTTCAGTTTCTCCATTTGTAAGTTAGATATAACAATAAGAAAAGTGCCTGGCACAAGTTAATGCTTAGTAAACATTAGTGACTTTTCATTCTTCTTTATTTTTTTATTTTTAGATTTATTATTTACCATTATTATCATTTTTTATTTGTAATATGAGCCAGTAATTGTGTGGGCTAGGATTTTGAATAGAGATGAGCAGTAGACTTAAAGGTGAGGGTCTTAGGCTACAGAGACGATTTTATTTTTTTAAATTTTTTTTTTTCAACATTTTTTATTTATTTTTGGGACAGAGAGAGACAGAGCATGAACGGGGGAGGGGCAGAGAGAGAGGGAGACACAGAATCGGAAACAGGCTCCAGGCTCCGAGCCATCAGCCCAGAGCCTGACGCGGGGCTCCAACTCACGGACCGCGAGATCGTGACCTGGCTGAAGTCGGATGCTTAACCGACTGCGCCACCCAGGCGCCCCGAGACGATTTTAAATAAACGTCTGTTGCAAACGGGTTTTTATTTATTTATTTATTTATTTTTAATTTTTTTTTTTTTTTAACGTTTATTTATTTTTGAGACAGAGAGAGACAGAGCATGAACGGGGGAGGGGCAGAGAGAGAGGGAGACACAGAATCGGAAGCAGGCTCCAGGCTCTGAGCCATCAGCCCAGAGCCCGACGCGGGGCTCGAACTCACGGACCGTGAGATCGTGACCTGAGTCAAAGTCGGACGCTTAACCGACTGAGCCACCCAGGCACCCCTGCAAACGTGTTTTTAAAAGAAGGATCTAAGATGGCCAACAGGCACATGAAAATATGCTTAACATCGCTCCTCATCAGGGAAATACAAATCAAAACCACACTTAGATATCACCTCACGCCAGTCAGAGTGGCCAAAATGAACAAATCAGGAGACTATAGATGCTGGAGAGGATGTGGAGAAATGGGAACCCTCTTGCACTGTTGGTGGGAATGCAAACTGGTGCAGCCACTCTGGAAAACAGTGTGGAGGTTCCTCAAAAAATTAAAAATAGACCTACCCTATGACCCAGCAATAGCACTGCTAGGAATTTACCCAAGGGATACAGGGGCACTTGTACCCCAATGTTTATAGTAGCACTCTCAACAATAGCCAAATTGTGGAAAGAGCCTAAATGTCCATCAGCTGATGAATGGTTAAAGAAATTGTGGTTTATATACACAATGGAGTACTATGTGGCAATGAGAAAGAATGAAATATGGCCCTTTGATGGAACTGGAGAGTGTGATGCTAAGTGAAATAAGCCATACAGAGAAAGACAGATACCATATGTTTTCACTCTTATGTGGATCCTGAGAAACTTAACAGAAACCATGGGGGAGGGGAAGGAAAAAAAAAAAAAGAGGTTAGAGTGGGAGAGAGAGCCAAAGTATAAGAGACTCTTAAAAACTGAGAACAAACTGAGGGTTGATGGGGGGTGGGAGGGAGGGGAGGGTAGGTGATGGGCATTGGAGAGGGCATCTTTTGGGATGAGCACTGGGTGTTATATGGAAACTAATTTGACAATAAATTTCATATAATAAAATAAAAGAAGGATATAAGAAAGTGAATTGTTTTGGTAAGTATATTGCATTTTAACTTAAAATGTAAAAGAAATGTATCATTAATGTGAAGCCAAGCAGAAGATATTAGCAGCTTTAGTTAGGTGTGTGTTCAATTCAGAAAGATTGACCAAGCAGTGCCATTGGTCCGATTCTTCTCTATTTGATTTTGTAAAAGATTGGTAGGAACTAGGTTAGCAGGCATCTTCCTTGAGTGCTTTAGAATAAGAACATTTCTCAATCTGTCTGCATCCTGTTTCATTACATTTAATAGCTATAAGTGACCAGAAGCTAAAAAGATGCCTGGGTTCCAGGGCAACGTTCAGGATTGTTTAACTGTATTGGTCTTAGGTGACATCTTTGCCATCTTTTGCTTATCAGTTTGCCAATTTTCAAAATACTTTTCCTTTCTAATGGACAATTCCGTGTGTATTCTCATGTTTAAGTCTTGTAAGGATTTATAAGTAATTTGGCTCTCAGCTGTGTAAAATAAGGTTTTAAGCAACAGTAACTTCATATTTTATCTTTTAAACCTGTGTAATACAAAAACACTACATATTTAGAAGTAAATGTAAAATCTAATGTGTGGATGAGTGAGTGTTGTTGTTAAAAGATCATCTGTTTCGAGTTGTATAATCAGAACAACAACAACAAAAAAACCTCACCTGTTGTCCTTTGGGTCACTTTTTATCTTATTATTAAGAAAAAAAAAAAGTATGTGAGCATTAGCATCAGTGCTCCAGTATTTTAACTTAAAGTGTAAAACAAGCCAGCAGTTGTTTTTCTTGATCCTTCTGTTGACATGTTCTTGGGGAAAGTGTCTAATTATTTGAGTAGTTTACCACAAGCTTATTAATTGGGAAAATTGAAGATAATAATACTGGCTACTTAGGAAACAATTGGCTGTCCTGCTGGTTTAGAGCCTCAGGCCCCTCTGTCTGGAGATAGCTTCTTACGTAAGGAACTCTTTCTGCATTCATGCCTTGCTTTACTAAGAAATTGGCCATGTCCATCTGCCATCTTCCACCAGTTCAGTTTTTCAGACTACATTTCTTCTTCCCAGTTTTCTTCCTCTCAGAAAACTCTAAAATGGAGCAAAGAAGATGCTTTTTGATCCTATGTATTTTTTTCAATTGTTTGATATTACTGGGAAACAGAAGAGAATTATGCTCTTTTCGGCCTACACCCTTACTCCTCCCCCACTCCCAAAGTGGACGGCAGGGGGTATAGTACAAACAGTTGACTATATGGGGTGCCTGCGTGGTTCAGTCGGTTGAGTGTCCGACTTTGGTTCAGGTCATGATCTCACAGTTTGTGAGTTTGAGCCCCGCGTTGGGCTCTGTGCTGACAGCTCAGAGCCTGGAGCCTGCTTCAGATTTTGTGTCTCCCTCTCTCTGCCCCTCCCCCACTCGCACTCTGTCTCTCAAAAGTGAATAAAAATTTTTAAAAAATTTGTTTTTAAAGTTGACTGTGTCTCAGAAATATGTAAAGTTGTTTGTTTACTTAAAAAACTTTTTTTTAACATTTAGTTATTTTTGAGAGAGAGCATGAGTGGGGGAGGGGCAGAGAGAGGGGAGACACAGATCCAAAGCGGGCTCCAGGCTCTGAGCTGTCAGCACAGAGCCCGATGCGGGGCTCGAACCCACAAACGGTGAGATCATGACCTGAGCTGAAGTCAGACACTCAACCGACTGAGCTACCCTGGTGTCCCTCTTTGTTTACTTTATATGAATGCTGTCTCCCCCCCCACCCCCCTCCGTTGTGTAAAGATATTCTACTTTTTCTTAGATGTTCCCTTAGAAGAATTTTTAGCAATCAGTTTGATGGTTATTCCCAGGGAGCTAGTTATTCTTCTGGATTATTTAATAATTATTCTGTACCTGAATAAGGAAAATCTCCTTGGCTCACAGAGGTTTCTTTCCTGGTTAGACATACTCTTTGACCTGTCAGTCACCCCTTTTCCTTAATGTGGTTGTGGTTCAACATGTCTCAGAAATGGATTCTCTGTCCTAGTTTTTTCTTACAGCAAACTTACCAGACTGGCTGGATTCCCTTTTGGTTAACCTCGACATCTTCCAGTATTTGAAGCCAAGTGTTAGCCTACTCAGATGAGTGGAGGTACTCACCATCTTACATTATCTTGCCCATTTTCAAGTCTCTCACTGAGTTCTCTGTGTCAGGTCTGAAAGTGGTATCGTGTAAGTGGTTAGGAGCTTGGCACTTGGAGGTTTCTTTGGAGCTGTGTACCTGCAGCAAGTTGCTTAACTCTGAGTCTTGTTTCCTCATTTGTAAAATGGGGATTGGACCCACATCCATCTGTTAGGATTAACAGACATCCCGAAATATCAATGATTTAAACACATTTTTCTTCTTTGTAAAGGAATTCTGAGATAAGAAGTCCAGGTCTAGTATGATGGTTCCATGGTCATTATCAACCATCTGCTATCATTAGTTCGTGGCTTCCATCCTCAGCATGATCCAGAATGACTTCTGCATTTATAGCCACCACGTCTGTATCCCAGGAAGCAAAATGGGGTCAATAGGGCAAGCCTAAAGGTTCACCTGACTTTGTAACCCTTTAGAAGACATTATCCACAAGGTTTTTTTTGCTTACGTTGCTTACGAGTTCTGCTTACATTCCATCGGTCAGAACTTTATAGCTTGTACACACCCAGCAGCAGCCACAGAACACTGGAAAATACAGCCTTTGTCTGGGGACAGTTGTCATCCTGAATCAGGACTTGATTACTAACAGAAAGAAAGAGTGGGTATTGGGGACATAAGCAGCAATCTTTGCATTATGTTTTAAAGGAGACAATGCACATAAGGTACTTAGAACTGTACCTTATACTTGGAATTTTATTTATTTGTGTGTTTATTCTTTACTTCGAATTTTAAATCCTCAACTGCTCTTCTACTGTCTTGAACCCCCAAAGACCAGTGTTTGATACATGCTCATTATTTAAAAGTTAAAAGGGATTAAAAGTAATTCTACTTTAAAATACTTTATTACATCCTTTAGTTAAATGCAAAGTCTCAGGGTGAGATTGGGAATGAGTTTACTTAATGCATAGCCTATGGTGTCACTAAATATGTCAGTGTTAACTGCCAAAATTATTTTTTTTAATTTTTTTAAATGTTTATTTATTATCGAGAGACAGAAAGAGACAGCATGATCAGGGGAGGGGCAGAGAGAGAGAGAGGGAGACACAGAATCTGAAGCAGGCTCTAGGCTCCGAGGTGTCAGCGCAGAACCCAACGCGGGGCTTGAACTCACAAACCATGAGCCAAAGTCAGACACTTAACCGACTGAGCCACCCACGCGCCCCTTAACTGCCAAAATTAAAAAAAAAAAAAAAATTTTTTTTTTAATGTTTATTTTTGTGAGAGAGAAAGAGAGAAAGCGTGAGAAAGGGACAGAGAGAGAGGGAGACACAGAATCCAAAGCAGGCCCCAGGCTCTGAGATGTCAGCACAGAGCCTGATGTGGGGCTTTAACTCATGGATTGCAACTGAAGTCATGACCTGAACATGACCTGAACTGAACATGACCTGAACTGAAGTTGGACGCTTAACCAACTGAGCTACCCAGGTGCCCCTTAACTGCCAAATTTTTATATCAAGCTTTGTTAGTTTTCTACAAACTCATTATCTTGTGAGTTTTACAACATAAAAAATTTTTGTTCTAAAATAGTAAGAGACACAGTACCCCATTTTCTTGCCTCTTATAAGTATAATCTGCCTTATATCCAAATAATTTAAATTTGATAAGGTAAAAAGAAGAGGGGAGGGAAATATAGCTGCCAAACAAAATGGCATTTTAATAAAGTCTGCTTCCAGTTTTCAAGGTAGCTGTATATTTACATACTGAATCCCAATGTGTTCTTTTTGGGCTGCGTTGTAACAAGTAAAGGTGTATGTATCATAAGTGCAAGTGCCTGTGGTTGTATAATTTGATTTTGTTGTTTTAGCGATTAATCACCTATGACTTTTAGATTCTTTTGTTTTGTGTTTCTCTCCAGTAATCACCCAACGTTTACTAATAATTTATTCCTGCACGTAGCTATATATAATAGTCTTTCCTTTTTCTTTCTACATGGGTTTCTTTAAAAATATATATGGATAGAAAAAATATGCAACAGTCAAAACAGATATGAGATCATGGGTATCTGCATTCATACTTATTTTTAATGTTTTTTTAAAAATGAATAACAATTCAGCAAATGATCTATCTGAAGTAAATGCTAAATAGTCTCATTTTTTGGTAAAACCTCATTAAGTCACAGAAGGTTATTAAATTTAAATAACCACTGAGATTAAAGTTAATATCGTTCAGTAATTCTTAAGAACCTTAAAAATTAGTTAATAAACATCTGTTATAACAAGACAAAATCAGTGGAGTGGAATTAAGAAGAAATCAGACTTGTTCAATTTTACACTAATGATGTAGAATATATGTCTAAACATCCTTGAAGATAGTAAGCAGAATTACTTTTTGAAAAGTTGAGACTGTCTTCAAAACGGAATTTTCCACAGTTAATGAGATCTTTAAAAAAAAAAGAAAAGAAAAGAAAAGAAACCAAACTACTAAATGTTGCTTTTAAATGTACCTAAATACTCTGGAATCTTGGGTTTGGAAAAACTCGTTGTGCTATCAGGTTGACTGTTATATTTTATGCTAGGGAACAGTTTTTTTAAAGACCTACAATTATTTCACTCTTTCATATCCAATTCAGTATTTTTTCTAAAATAATTAGTGATTAAAATTAAACTAGAGTTTCCACATTTTATATACAAAATCCTTAACATTGCACATTTTTTTTTGCATTGTTGGAAAATTTTAATTAAATGGAGGTCATTTATAGTAGCTTATGTGGTGCATATCAGTGATTTTTGTTTGATAGAAACTTTTACTCTTGTGCATTTTTTAAATATATATGGATGAGTGATTTATTATATAGTTGTCTGTATTTATTATTTTAAATGTTTACTTTGAGACACACACACACACACACACACACACACACACACACACACACACGGTAGTGCAGGGGAGGGGCAGAGAGAGAGGGGGAGAGAGAATCCCAAGCAGGCTCTGTGCTGTCCGTGCAGAGCCCTATGCAAGGCTCAAACTCACAAACCATGAGATCATGACCTGAGCTGAAACCAAGAGCTGAAACTCACAAACCATGAGATCATGACCTGAGCTGAAACTAACTGAGCCACCAGGCACCCCCTATTGTATATTTTGTTCAAGAAGTAGAAACATAGTCACCTTTTCATAAATTATTTTAGGTAAATTTAAAATTTCATCTTAGATATTTCCCTCTGCCTGGCACACCTCCCTTTATCACCACTCCCTTGGTGCTTGTTCACTGAAGCAAAATACTAGCTTAAGCAAAATATGATTAGGAAGATCAGTCTGCTACAGAAGTAGCCATATATATTTCAAAGCTAAATACAAATAATTTCTAAGTTGCATGCTCTTTGGGATAGTCCATACTACACTTCTGCTTTGTTAGCAAGGATAATTATGATTCAGATGCTCTAATTTTAACCTTGACTGACATCATTGTAGTTTAAGACATTTAACCAGAATTTATTAGATGGGGGTATCTCTGGGGTTGTGTTATCACATATATTACTGCTGACTGGTTTTATACTGCTGATGAAACAGCTGCAATGATTATTTGGTTCTCGTAGATTTTGTACATGAAGGTAGAATATAAAAGTCCCAAGAAACTCGTATGTATTTTTAAACTAATACCAATGAAAACTATGTTTGCCTGTAGCAATTTAAAGTATATTCTTGTATCTTAAAAGCATTCATCAAAGTATTAGGCATTGCATTTGTTAAAAGTTCTGCATTCTGTTTATGTCTAAGTTGAAAGCCTAATAATTGTAAACGTACATTTTTGTGCATGTTATTCATGGTTGTGTCATGAAGATATCTTTACACTGGATAAGATAATAACCAGTGCTTATTGAAAGTCTATAGTGGGTGAGGCCCTTTACATGTAATTTAATTTAAGCCTTATAAAGGGTCTATCAGCTAATCATTATCTCCATTTTGCTCTGAGGATATTGAAGTTCAGAGAAGTGAAGAATCTTGCTTACATTATGTAGGCAAGTTAGTGGAGGTTAATTGGATTTGAATCCAAGTCTGACTTCAGAGCTCATGTGCGCTATATTTTTTCTTCATAATATGTCAGTTCTGTGGACTGTACAGGTCATAAAAAGTTAATCTCCTTTTCCACAAACCTGATATGTGAAGATCCAGATTTGTCAATAGACAAATTTAGGCCATCCTTTATTGTTGTGAGATGATTCATCTCAAGTTCTTTAAATGACCCAACATGACATTAAAAATTTTATTTGCTTTCCCATTAGTTCAGTTTTTCACTCATTTTACAAGAACCTGCATTGTGAGATTTTTTATCAAGTGAGGCAAACCTGTATTTTGGTATTCTATGTTGAGCCCATACTTCAGGAATGCCTGTTGTATGCCAGGTTTTAAGTGTTAGAGATGTAAGTGGCCGGCAAAAGCACACACAGTTCCTGAGCTCTGAAGTTCATGTACCTGGCCGGTTTTGAATCCGGCCTTTGATTCAGGTTTTGAATCCTCTTTTACCTCTTAATAACTATATGATTGTGAAAGAAGGATAGTACCTTCCTCAACGTCATTGTGAGGATTAATTAAGATAATGCATGTTCATAGTGCAGTATCAGGCATGTAATAAAACAGTAAGGGTTATCTTTTATTATCTTTAAAATAGAATTGAACTGTAATTAATTTTCTTTAAAAAATAACAAGTTTCATTAGTATCATTACCTTCAGTCTGAGTTGGTAGTCATCTTTCATCATTTGAAAAGTCTCATTAAGTGTTTCATTTGCTCTGCACACAGCCATATACATTTTAGAAGTATAGTACACTATAAGCTGTGTTTTTATTTTTCATATTTTAAGGACAGTGCTAGAAGCATCGTGTGGGTTAATTCCAAATATGGGACTATCTATGTTTGGCTTGCGGCAAGTATAGTAACCTATTTTTTTTTATTACCTGTCTTCTGAAAAAGAAGATAAAGCGTCACTTTGTTACTTACTCTGTGGAGCAGTGAGAAAAACAAGAATTTTTTTGTGAAAAATTTGAGGAAGAAATTCTTCATTGACTGCAAACAAAAATATGATATCACCCTGACTTATGATTGGCATTTTGTATGATTTCTTGAGTTTTTTTTTAATGGGAGGCATTTCTAAATATTTTAAGAAATGGTGAAATTGAAAATGATACTACAACACATTATTTATGCACTTGATGTATAAACCCAAGTGCAACTGGCTGAATTTAAAAAGCTACACTTCTAAAAAGTTACACAAGAATAATCAATCTGGTCAAATATCCTTCCAGATTATTAAATTGTTTTACAATATTATGGTTTATCAAAAGTTTGAGGATGAGTTAAATGCATCCAGATACAATTTTTTTAGAGACATTTATCAAAATGATTAATAGATTTCTTTAAGTACTGGTTTCCATCAGTAATGATTTGTTGTAACAGTTAAATTCTCTTTTTGTGAATTAATGCAAAAACTTATAATACTTCTAAGGAGATTTGTTCAGTGATATCTCCTGTAATAAGATATGTCAAGGCTATATTCATTATCTGTAATGAAATCTTGTTAGAGAAAATCTTGCTTTGACATTAAATCACTATCATTTTTTTCATTACCAAAGTCCAAATGCCAAGGAAAAGTCAACTCATAAGCTGGAGACGCATGTAAACAGTTCAATTATAGTAACAGCTAAAATAGATTTTACTGTATTTTTCTGTTTTCATAGTTCCTTTAACTGTTAATTAAGCCATGTTAAAGTATGTAAGAGATAATTTGATGTTTTATTAGAAACATCTTTTTTCTTGTTATATATAAAAGAAGATTGTGTGGTTGATATGGAGTTTTGAGGTTTTTTTTTTTTTATGTGCATTTTTTAAAGGACTTTTTTGTATGATAGATTTTAAAGTATTTCCCTTAATATGTACAGCCAACTTTTGCATTACCTTTGATTTTATAGCTGGAAATCAGAGTTCTAAGAATGAATTAGCTTTGCTGCTAATTCCAAGTTTTTATGTTTAAGCAAACTTTTGGCATTTATGTTAATTTATGTAACCTCAGTCAAGATTTTCAGAAACTTTAGTTGAATTTTATTAAAATTAAGATTTAGTTACCTGTTTTAATGGTTAAATTTGTTTAATAATGGTTAAATTTTAAAGGAGCAAATTTAAGATCTAATTTGTTCTTAGAAGCCAAAGGAAATGAGAGGCATATTAATGATTTAGCTGTTCTTTGGGAGGAAAAATGCACTCTAACTTAGCACTTAGAGCTAAGTTTCTGCATTATCTCATTGAGACAGCCTTATATGAAACTTAATTAAAAAAAATAACTTCAGCATGAGGTTAAAGAAATTAACACAATTCAGTGAATCTGAGATTTAGCATCAAAATAGGTACTGAAATGAATAAAGTTCTTTCATAAGAATAATGTCTAGTGATGCTCATTTAATATTTTTGAGCTTGAAGAATGAATAGACAGGGTGGTTCTGAAAATGAACTCCTGTATTATTTTGATACCACATATTCTGTTGAGGCTAAGTTATGCAGGTTGTGTTGGAACCCAGCCTGCAAAGAAATGAATTTGCTGATTTTTGTCACTTGGAAGACCAGCCAGGGTTACTGTAGCCTGCCAGTTGACTACATCAATAGGTAATGTTGTGTGAAATCATCAAGTGGTACACTTTGTTTTGAAAGTGACACATATAACTTTTTATTATAATTATTAATACAAACAAAGAAGCTAATAATGCTTTTATTTGTTTTTTTATTGTCATCAAGCAGTTTTCTAGGAATGTTCAGCAATATGTCAATTCAGCTATAATTCTAGTATAAAATACAGGAACTATGAATAAGCTTTTAGTGCCTGCCGTTAAAATTAAGTCAGTAGCTTTAATACCTTCTTACAGTTACATTTGGTTTCACTGTAGCTCTGTTTTAGTACATCTGCACATCTCTTTTTCTCTCAATGTTTAATTTTACCAGTTCAGTTTCTTTGTAGATTGGTAGAAAGGATTTTAAATCTTACAGCCCCTTAAAATATTGTATTACCATTTACTTAAATGAATGATAGATAATGTACATGCTTGTTCATTGTGCAAGTACAAGTACCAAAGACATTCTGATTGAAAGACAGTTTACGGAGAAATAAACAAATAGCAAAAGCATTCAGTCTTTATTTATAATATATAGAACATCACTGTTTTCATTTTAAGTATAAGAGTCTGATCAGCAGGAACACCCTTGAGAAGGACATCTTTAGCGATAGAATTTACATACCGTTAGCTCACAGTAATTGATTAGCAGCAGGGCTCTGAGTACAGAGCTGACTGGGCACACGTTATTTGGGATGCCTTTGATGCCGTGGTTTTCCGAAGCTTGCTGGCTGCATGCTTGTTGCCTTTGTTCGTGATACAGGTAATTACTTGATAAAATGAAGTGCATCGCTGTGAACAATTGACCCTTTGGAACAATCCAGGCTGGTCAGCAGTCTAAAGCCACACTTTAAAGCCATCATTATAGCTTCAAACTTAAGAGTTTCCAGGGTACAGACAAAGGTGTTGTCTTCCTTTAGTACAAGTCGAGTGCCATTTTCAGATTTTATGAAGTATTTAAATTGAATGATGTTTGATGATATTGAAAACTCCTCTGGAAATCCATCCAGCCTGCTTTTGGACACCAGAACAATGCGAGATTTTATTTTTGATATGAAATCAGGAGCATTACAGAAAATTCTCAGTCCTTGTGAGCGATCATGGTTATCTGTTATTTCCAAGAAAGTAGTCTCTCTGGGTGTTAGCTGTTCTTTTTCCCACCTGGCTTTCACTTCCTCTGCCAGTCCCTTGAGCTGAAAGAATTCTGCTTCTTGTGCAAGAAGTTGATTTTCTCGAAAGCCTTCGGGCAGTAGAAGTTCTCCATTTCGTAGGAAGTTCAGGACATGCCTGAAGAGGAGTCCATCCCTGTCTATGAAATAATGCCCATCAGCATCAAACGGGCAGAGGATTTTTCCATTTACTATACCTTCAAGGAAAGTGTCTGGGTACTTGGTCAGTGTTTGTTTTTGAGTAATGTATAAATATCCACCAACGTTGAGGGTCATCAGTGTGGATTTGCAGTTCTTTCCTTGGTCAGCGTCTTCCAAGCTGTTGTGTTTCCCTTCATACTCCTTTTCTTTTTCTCTTCTGTTTATTTTACGCTCCATTTTTGAAAATGCTATTTCAGCCTGTTCTTCTTGGCTCTGAGATTTTTAAAAAAGAAACACTACCCCACAAGCACGCCTTTATTCAGCCCCAGCCTGGTGATGGAATGGAAATGCTGGCAGCGCCGCCTGCTCTGTCAGCTCGGTTTTGCAGTAGGTGGCGCATCAGCTATGCGTGCGGGAGATTTCTGGAGTAAGAAGACAGGGGAAAAAAAGATAATTTGCATTTAACTGTATCAGGGAAGGAATTTGTTGTTTAAGATTTTCATGTGTGTTCTTTGAAGTAATAAAAGTTCCTCAAGTTACTCAGTAAATTGAATTTCCTCTTAGCAGTTAAGCAGTTACAAATATTTAATTCTCCAGCTAAGTTGAGTATGTTTCTGTTTCTAAATGTCTTTTAAGTTATTGCTCACACAGGCAAGCTTAATATTGAATAATATTTTTAGTTTTTGAAAAATAATGCATATTGGATCTGTGTCATTTTTTAAAGCAAATCATAAACAGGAAACCAAAAGAGAAGGGAAGGAGGTGTATAGAATCTTTTCTCCTGTAAAACACACGTTTCACAGTGGTGAAGTCATTTTTAAAGACCCAAATGAGAACATTTAAACCTGTTGTTTATGACATGGCACTTGAATTTAGTTTGATTTGCACGTGATTGTGATTTAGAGATCTTTAGCATGAGAGAAGAAATTTTCTTAATGCTCTTAATGCTTAACGAAAGGTTCTATTATTTTATTTTATTTGGGTTTATTTGTTTGTTTTACCCTAAGGTAAAGCGTCAAACGTACAGGCTTTCAGTAGTCGTTTGCCTATCTTTTTGGTTAAGATTTCCTATGAAAAATTCATAAGCTTGTTTTATCTCAAACCCGCTCCATGTGGAACAAAGACTTGGGCTGCTGTAGAAAATACTAGAACACTGTGTGTGTGTGCATGTTCACATACCCACGTGCACGTGTTTCGGAAGATAAAAGATTCAGAATACCTGCTATAAAATAGTGCCATGGTAAATTTCACTGTTTTTTTAATGGTCCCCCCCCTCCCCCCCCTAGTGTACACAAAAGGCAAAAGGGCCAAAGACAACTTTTTATTTTATTTTTTGGTAACTTGGGAACTGGAACAGTGTTGAGTCTGGTGTCCCCTCCACCCCCACCCCTTTTTTCTTCTTCCCCTCTAACTTGCCTTCCAAGGCATTTTAGAGATCTGAGCTTTCATTTCTAGAGTTTAAAGGCCCAGGGGTAAGAAATGTGAACATTGTCCCCAGTACACTATTACTTGACTGGTCTATCTGCTAAATTATTCTGAGGAGCACATTATTCTCAGAATTAAATTAGATTTAGATTTAATATTGAATTGATTTATATTTCTATTACATTAAAGGCATTTTTTAATTATTCAACTGTATGTTGGCGGAAACATTGGAGCAGAGTCTTCTAAAAATGCTTACCTTGTATTTTCTCTAAGCAATGTTAGATTTTCTTCAGATATAAAAAATTATATCTTTAATTATAGCAGATAACATGTATTAATACTTAGATTATCAAAAGTCCATTGAAATTAAACTAGAAATCTAATGCATAACATTTTTAGAGCTGAGTTTTTGCTTAGAGACCATAAAATTCAACCTCCTCATTTTACCAAAAATAAAATTACATTCTGGGGAATTTTTTTAAATGTTTGTTTATTTTTGAGAGAGAGAGAGAGAGAGAGAGAGAAAGAGAGAACGAGTGGGGGAGGGGCAGATAGAGAGGGAGACAGTTTAAAGAGGCTGTAGGCTGTGAGCTGTCAGCACAGTGCCCAACGCAGGGCTCGAACCCACGAACCACGATCTCATGACCTGAGCCAAAGTTGGACGCTTAACCGACTGAGCCACCCACGCGCCCCTAGGGAGCTTTTAACAGTGTTTTACCTAGAACTTTACAGCTTGTTAATAAGCCAACACTTGAACTAAAGCTTCCTCTTAGTCCTGTATCATTTAAGAAGAGTTTACTCTTATATTCTAACAATTTCATGTGTGTGTTGATTTTGTTGTTTTAGAATCAAGTCTTGTCTATGGATCTGACTTTTTAAGAAATATAGAGGTGCCTGGGTGGCTGAGTCAGTTAAGCATCTGGTCATGATCTTTCGGTCCGGGGTTTGAGCCCCTCATTGGGCTCTATGCTGAGAGCTTAGAACCCGGAGCCTGCTTCACCTTCTGTGTCTCCCTTTCTGTCTGTCCCTCCCCCACTTGTGCTTGCTCACTGGCTCTCGCTTGCTCGTTCTCTCTCAAACATTAAAAAAATTTTTTAAATATATTTAATAGATTTTTTTAGCACAACTTTGGAAATGTATTCATGGGATTCATATGTTTGTAGTCACTGTATGCTAGTAGCACCATGTAATAAGCAGAATCCGCAAAGACGTGATAATTTCGTTGCTGGGTCTGGTCCTCTTTAAATGAACTTTATGGGACATCAGAAGCAGCAGAACAGAACTGTAGTGTAGTGATGGAACCTGGGTTTTGTATGATTAAATGGAGTGACGTAGGAGATGATCACGTAATCCTAGGCCTTCTTCCCTACAGCCTGTTTGGCCCATTTGTAGATGCCTTCATGGGGAAATGACGCCCGTGCTGCTAGAAGGTGGGCTTCCTCAGGATGGGAAGGTGAGGCGGGGCTGCCTCTTCAGCCAGCGCACCGGGCCCTGTTACACTTGCCAACTCACTTCTGTTTCTGCTGCCTGGGTTTTAAGACTATTTGTGTTCTTTGTTTCTGCTGGCTTGCCTTGACAGACTCTGAACCCACCCCAATATGTGCCTCTGACCCTCGGTCGCTTTTTTTTCACTCTTGACTTCACACCAGCGTTCTTGGCTTCTGCACACCTGCTGTGCATGATTTGCTTGCCACCCGTGGCCTGGCAACAATAGTGTGACGGAAGCTTTGTCTTAGTGCCTGACTAGAAGTTGATATGAATCCATAGCACTTTTCTTTTGTGTCCTGCTGCCCCCAACTTGCAGTCTTGAAAAAGAAAAATGGCTCCCGGTAGGCCTCACTTTATCCCCATTACACCACATTATCCCCTTTAAAGTAACATGATTGCATTTTGCAGACGTTGCAGGGGGTTGTAGATCATTGCTGCCTGTTGTGGCACACCTGCCCCTTACGAGACAGCCAGGTTGTTTTCTTCTTTCTGTTCTATTCTAAGTTTGTATTTGCCTGCTTGGGTGGGTGGAGGGTGGGGAAAGCTTGTCCTGGATAGTGTCAGTCAGGTCCACACAACCCTAAAACTATAAAAGTGGTGCTTCGTATGCCAAGAAAAATATGGTGTGATTCTGTTTCTCCACCTCACTGCAGATATAAACTGCAGTTCAACAATTTCAGCAAAAAGCTTAACCCACATGTCAAAGATTAGCTTACTTAGATCCACTTGATCACTAGATTTGAGGATTTCATCTCCTTTGCAGACAGAATGATTTTTTTAAGGTAGGGGCCCTGTTTTCTACTCATTACCCTAGACCTTTATTAGAGTTAGATCACCTCTGTCTTAGACATCTGTACTCACACATATAAAAGAGCCCTTTAGCCAACTTTTAGGATTTAATTTTTTTTTTAACATTTATTTATTTTTGAGACAGAGAGAGACAGAGCACGAATGGGGGAGGGTCAGAGAGAGGGAGACACAGAATCTGAAACAGGCTCCAGGCTCTGAGCTGTCAGCACAGAGCCCGACGCGGGGCTCAAACTCATGAACCGCGAGATCGTGACCTGAGCTGAAGTCGGCCGCTTAACCTACTGAGCCACCCAGGCGCCCCAACTTTTAGGATTTAGACAGTGCCATGTTAGGTTCTTGGTATAGGTATATCCATTAGTTAGGCCCAGTGCCTAATCAAATTCTAGCAAAACCTCCCACTAATATGATGATGCTAATCTTCCAGTATTTGCATTAGGCAGAACTTCTTCCAGGCCAGTGGGAGGAGTTCCCATCTTATCTACTAGTTCCTGAGGGAAAATGAGGTCATTGTCGTCGCCATGATTGACACGGGATGTCATCATAATATATGCTTGCTCTATTTATGTGCCATGGAAGGAAGTAGAACCTCACCAAGAAGGTATCTCTTTTGGTTGGAAGATACAAGATTTGATAATTCCCCCAAACTGACCATATCACTCTGTGAAATTCAAACACTCCTTTTCAAGGAAAAAGGTTGGTTTTAGGAGCTGCCTTTAAAATAAGAAAGAACACTGCTTCTGTCTCCACCTATACCAGATCTTTTTGGTTGTTTTTACCTCCATGTTTTCTGCCTGTCTTTACAAAAACAAAACAAAAAATAAAACAAAGATGAGTTCCCATTACCTTAGAAAGAAGGTAAAAGCAACTGTCGATTTTTACTTGAATCTGGCACTCTGTCTTAGCTCCGGACTTGCCACATTTTTTCAAGCTTCTTGATCTGTTTTCCTCACTTGAATTTGATGCCCACCTACCTGACTCCATAATGATAGCTTTATCTGTTCATTTTCTCAAATCTGGCTAACCCTTGGCCATCTTACTTTTATGTCCTCTGATGTCTCTGCTTTGAACCGTGTCTTTTGCAAGCTAAGTTTTCTCTCTCTTTTTTAAGTTTAATTATTTATTTTTGAGAGAGAGAAAGAGAGAGGGTGCATGTGAACAGGGGTGGGGCAGAGAGAAAGGGAGTAAGAGAATCCCAAGCAGGCTCTGCACTGTCAGCATGGAGCACAATGTGGGGCTCGAATTCACAAACTGTGAGATTATGACCTGGGCCGAAATCAATCGGGTGTTTAACTGACTGAGCCACCCAGGTGCCCCAAGTTTCTCTTTTTTAATGTGTGGTTTATCTCTTCTTTGTAGCCTCCTGTTAATAGCATTTAATGTGAGAAGCATTCGTTTTGATATTCAGCTGTGACTAATTTACTCTAGCCTCTGTGTTTAAAAATAGGGGTGCTGTGTGGTTCAGTCAGTTAAGCATCTGACTCTTGATTTCAGCTCAGGTCGTGATCTCAGGGTGGTGATATTGAGCCCTGCATGGGGCTCCATCCTAAGCGTGGAACCTGCTTGGGATTCTTTCCCTCTTTCTCTGCCCCTCCCCAGCTCTCTTGGGTGTATGCTTGCTCTCTCAAAAAAAATAAAAATAAATTACACAATGTAACGTATTAATATAAGAATCAAGTATTTTTCCATGTTAATCTAATTATGTTTGAATGTCAAACCTTTAGTTTTGACGTATAAAATTGATCTGCATTAAATGTTGTCTGGTACTGGGATTGTACTAACACAAATACTGCCCCAGCTACCTTATGCTGCTGATTGGCCACAGTATCTAACCAACTATGTAGAATGCTTGAGTCCTAGGACTCACTGGATATATCCTCTGGCAGGAAGGTGATGTGGATGGGTACTTCCAGTCAGGTGAATGTGTTTGAGAATGTTTTGCAGTGTTGAACTGAGTCTTCAGAGAAGCCCAGGAATCTTTGCTATATTGGCAAACTTAAGGCTTATTTGAGGAGTGTAGAAAAGAATAAAGCACTGTGTATTAAAAGGAGCACAAATAAAAGTGACAGATTAAATGAGAACTTCAAGCAAAATTCCATTCCACATTCTTTGCTTTTCATTAATTATACAGTTGACTATGAAAACAATTTACAGATCATATTAATTCATATTTTAAATATACTTTGGGAGATGAGTGCTTCAGGGAAAGCAGTGTTTTATAATTCTGTGAGAAGTCATTTATGTTTTTTAAAATGAATTTTCTCTTTTTTGAATTGTAGCCTATGCATTATTATTCACTGGAAAATTCTATTGTAACCAGATGAGCAAAGCACTTTCATGAGCCATCAAATGAACATTGAAATTATATTATTATATAGAACTCATTTTTATAGTGCTATTTGGCAAAATGGAATTTTGCCTTCTCTTTGGGAAGAAGATATTTTTAAAATGTTAATAACCATTATGTACAATCTCAAAATGAGGGACATGACTTTGAAAACTTGTAAAGGTAATATTATTATGAAATCAGTGATGAAAAAAATCTTTGCTCTTAAGTACTGTCCCCCACCACTGGTCCTTCTGTCATCCTCTTTTCTTTAGATCCTCTTGTGTCCTTCCTTAGTGGTGACATGGTGTGGAGGAAAGAGAAGGGAGCCTGAACAGCAGGACAGGATATATGATGGTTCATAGGAGCAAATGCTGTTTCTTAGTATATTGATTGTAAATTAGGGACGGAGGACTCTTTCATGTTGCACATTTTTCACATTAAACAGTTCTGAAGTCAGGGTATGTCTTAAAATCATGGTAGTGTTTTGTCTTAGTGGCTTATAAGATGATGTATGTTATAGTTGATGCTGTCTCAGATTTGATGAAATATTTGAGCAGTTCTGTGAGCTGCTACCTTCATACCACCAGAAAATAAAATTAACAGATATAGGGAGAGGAAGAAAGGGAGCCTGGGGTGAGGAGCCATATTCAGCAGTTTTAAGCTCTGGCTACTGCATATTAGAATGATCTATTGAAGTTATAAAGATACCACCATCTCTTGCCCCCATAAGCCACTTAGAGTAGAATTTCTGGCTTTGGGCCCAGTAGTTTTTGTTGTTTTTGTTGTTGTTTTTTTAATTAAAAAAAATTTTTTTGTTTATTTTTGACAGAGAGGGAGAGACAGAACATGAGTGGGGAGGGGCAAGGGAGAGAGGGAGATACAGAAACCCAAGCAGGCTCCAGGCTCTGAGCTGTCAGCACAGAGCCCAACGCAGGGCTTGAACTCACAGAGTGCGAGATCATGACCTGAGCCAAAGTCGGACGCTTAACTGACTGAGCCACCCAGGTGCCCCTGGGCCCAGTAGTTTTTAAAAAGCTCCCCAGGTGATTATTCTAATGATCAAGCAGAATTGAAAAACCACCATATGAAGGTAATTCATGAGTTCAGGAAAGGGAACTTATCTCAGAGGAGTTCTTAATGATGGGGACATAACTTCTGCCCTGTAGTTGTGGAGATAACTTTGTTAAATTATCTTGAAAACCATAAAGAACTAGTGTATGGCATCCACTGCTGTTACCAATTAAACATGGTGAAGAGAACAGGAGGTACTGAAGATGAAGTTAATGAAATACTTGAATCCTATTGACTTGATTTGAAAATAGGTGCCGTCGGATTGTCTATAAGTATTTCATTAATATTGTATCCCTCAACCCTGCTGCAGTCTTTCTATGTGCAGTGGTCTGTATTTTTCTTCCTTGGTATCACTCATCCTATCAAGCACCGTGTTTGGCACTATTTAATAATACTATAGCATTGTAGTGAAAGTCTGTTCTCTAGGAGACTTAATCTTTCCTGGAAGGATTTGTTTTTTGTTTTAATTCATTTAATTACCTTTGCTATTTTTTTTAATGTTTATTTATTTATTTATTAGTGTTTATTTTTGAGAGAGAGAGAGAGAGAGACAGAGTGCCAGCAGGGGAGGGGCCGAGAGAGAGGGAGACACAGAATCTGAAGCAGGCTCCAGGCTCCAAGCTGTCAGCACGGAGCCCGATGCAGGGCTTGAACTCACAAACCATGAGATCATGACCTGAGCCAAAGTCGGATGCTTAACCAGCTGAGCGACCCAGGTGCCCTGCTTTTCCTATTGTTTTTAAGTCATTTCTAATTTCAAGTGCAGCAGCCAAAGCTGGATTGCACCCTTTGATGAAGGTCTAACTAAAACAAACGATTATATTATTAGGATTTTCCTGCCTTATTTCATTTATTGTTAAACATAGCATTACTTTATGTTTTTTATAAAGCTGTGTTTTATTTCTGGGTTTTATCCAGCCTCTTATTCTTGAAAGCAGCTTTGAGGTTAGAAATTATGTCTGTTTACAAGTCAAAACATCATGCCCACATCTGTATTCAAGAGGTTTTTATATTGGCTAATTACATATATGATGTAACAAGCATAAAAGAGACTGTAGTCTGAAGTATAGGAGGAATAATAACTTGTGGACTTCATTTGTAAACATTAAAACATACAAATATTTGTTTTTAAAAAGCTCATTCACTAAGTTACTTCTTTGATCTAAAGTCTGTTATGGCTTTTGTCGACTGATAGAACAATCCAGATTCCTTTGTGCCTTTAGGCCTCCATCTTTGATTTTGTACTTTAGCTAGCTACTTTTCTTTGTACTCCTGGGCAACCATTCTTGTCATTCACAGATGCTTTTTGATCATCATTACAGTGTCCTTTTTTTTTTCTTTAAAGTTTATTTATTTTGAGAGATAGTGTGGGAGAGGGGCAGAGAGTCGGGGGGAGAGAGAGAGAGAAAATACCAAGCTGACGTGAGGCTCGGACTCACGAACTGTGAGATCATGACCTGAGCCAAAATCTAGAGGCAGATGCTTAACCAACTGAGCCACCCAGGTGCCCCTCAATTTCCCTTTTATAGGAATGTATATACAGCCTTCTTTCTCACAGTCCATAGGTGAACAGTTGAAGAGCAGTGCTATGCGTCAGGAGGTTGAGATGTTTTCTAAATCTTTGGTCTAGTCCTCAAAATCTTGTTTCAGTATTTGTTTAAAATTGGGAATTTCCAGTGCATTAGGTGTATTTCTAATTTGAATATTATATGAAAACATATTACATAAATAGACAACTTTGGGGAATATTTATATTACTGCTCCTTTGTTACTTTTGAGGTAAATAATCAAATGCTAACTCTGTAGGTTTACTGAAATCTGAACATGATCTTTCATTCCTAAAATTTTTGAAGGTTAGAGATCAGAACATCCGTTGCCAAATTTGAATAGAATAAGGATCACTTTCTTAATAATATAGAGATTGCAAGTTTGTGTAACTGGTTTGTTAAGATACCAAGTAGTTTATATTGATTTGCCTTACCCTGTGAACCACAGGCAAAAAACTTCCATGAAAAGATTTTAAATGAGAAGAATGGAAATTAATAGGAATATTAAAAATGGTTTACCTTTTAAATTCACCAGCTCTGTGAAAATATTTTTTCTTCAGTCCTCTTCTGATGATAGACACAGATGTGATATAAATAAGAATCAGGAAAATAGCTTCAGAAGTCACAGGAACAGTTCAAAATCTTGGTTCTGGCTCACTTACCTGTGTTTTAACTGGAATTGGAAGTGCTCTTAAAGGCCTCCACACTGAAGTGGATCTGGAGTGGCTTTGTGGAAATGAATGCCTATAACTTCCTGATGCCTAGCATCTTCCTAATATAGCTGGTATCATTAATTACATGCCAATGCTAATAAGCACCCTCCCTGCTTATTACTGTAACTTGTTTAAACTAGGTATGCCCTTAACTTGTAAAAAGTGCCTGTCGGTTTTCTTGAGTTCTTTAACATAGAGTCTATCTCAATTGAGATAAAGAGCTGGAAGGTCTTGGTTAGAGCTGAAATTTCTCAACATTTTGTTGTTGTTTCAAGAAACAGTTTCTAATTTCTCCTCAAAGAAAATTTGATTATATCTAGGTCTTATTAGAAAGTTATCAGCGCAGGGGTGCCTGGGTGGCTCACTCGGTTATGCGTCTGACTTTGGCTCAGGTCATGATGTCGCGATTTGTTTTGTGGGTTCGAACCCTGTGTCAGGCTCTGTGCTGACAGCTCTGAGCCTGGGGCTTGCTTCAGATTGTATCTCCCTCTCTCTCTGACCCTTCCCATGCTCGAGCTCTCTCTTTCACTCTCTCTCTAAAAAGAAGGAAGGAAGGAAGGAAGGAAGGAAGGAAGGAAGGAAGGAAGGAAGGAAGGAAGGAAGGAAGGAAGGAGAAAGAAAGAAAGAAAGAAAGAAAGAAAGAAAGAAAGAAAGAAAGAAAGAAAGAGTGAATCAGCCCACACAAAAGAAACACTAATGGAGTAATAAAACATCCCCAGTTGGAAGTGAAGGCCAGTTGTTGTTTTTTTTTTCTTTCTTTGTTTATTAAGTGAAAGAGAATTGGAACTAGATCTCAGAGATCCCCGTCACTTCATTATGTACATGCTGAGGCCCAGAGATGTGAAGTAGTCTTGCCAAAGTGACATCACTATTTACTGACAGAATCAGAACTGGAACTCTTCAGTTCTTCTTTATGGCATATGTTTTATATATTTACCCTGTAAGTTTTTCTTAATTTTTTCTTATTTATTTATTCATTTATTTTAATTCTTATTTTTGAGAGAGAGAGAGAGACAGAGCGTGAGCAGGGGAGGAGCAGGGAGAGATGGAGACACAGATCCAAAGCAGGCTCCAGTTCTGAGCTGTCAGCACAGAGCCCGACGCGGGACTTGAACTTGTGAACCGCAAGATCATGACCTGAACTGAAGTCGGATGCTTAACCGACTGAGCCTTCCAGGCACCTCTTTCTCAATTTTTTTCTGAAACTAGGTGGTAGGATATAGATAAATAAAACTATTATCAAAGTTGTGTGTTCATATTCTTTAAGATTCTTTTGGTTACAAGTAACAGAAACCAGGAAGTAAATGGATCTTGCAAAAAAGGACGGGGGATAGGTGATGAGGAGAAAATATAGGAAGGATTCTGGAATATTATCCAGAATCCAATTCTGGTGTGGGTCCCTTGGTTTGAAATTCAGAGAGAGAGAAAAACACACACAGGGAGAAAGAGAAAGAGGAAGGAGATGAAAGCCATTGTTCACTCTATTCCTACCACCTTCAGTGTCTTTCTGCCTTACCTCCTGTCTAAATTCCACCTGTTTTTCAAGATCTAACATAAACAGGGTGCCTGGGTGGCTCAGTCGGTTAAGCGTCCGACTTGAGCTCAGGTCATGATCTCACAGTTCATGAGTTCGAGCCCCATGTCAGGCTCTGTGCTGACAGATTGAGGCCTGTAGTCTGTTTTGGATTCTGTGTCTCCCTCCCCCCCACCCTCCCTCCCTCCCTCTCTCTCTCTCTCTCTCTCTCTCTCTCTCTCTGCCCTTTCCCTGCTTGGGCTCTGTCTCTTTCTCTCTAAAAAATAAACAAACATTAAAAAAAAAATCCAACATAAACATCGTTTTCTCTATCAAACCTTTTCTTGAACCTCAGCTAGGCATAATCTCTTTGTGTGTTTTAGTCTCTGTATTCTGTGTGTATCTGTCTTATCACTGTTAAAAAAATTCTGCATTGTGCAGTAGAGTCCCATAGCCCATAGGGAAGGACCGGTAGTCTGTCAGGTAAATTCAAAGGTAGGGAATCATAATGTGCATTCCTAGTGCCTTAAACATTTTACCTTAAGGGTTAAAATGTACATTTAGCTACCAGTGTACATGTAGGACAAGGCCTTTGATTACAGTATAGTATGCTGATTGAGCATCTGCTCTCTGTTTCTTGGGAAAATTCAACTCGTAATCTAGTTTAGATTTACAATTTTGGCTTCTTAGAAAAGAGCAAGAACTTAGACACTGAAACAGTAGGAATGCAGAATCCTTCTAGACTTGCATGTTTCTCTTCTAGTCTCCTGTTCATTTCTCCAGTGTCTACTTTGACAGTAGTTTTTTTAGCAACTTACTTTTATACCATGCCTTGCCAAGGCACTAAACCTGGTTTTCATAGAAACATCTCCTTCCCCCATACTCATAATTAATAGGATTATATAATATATAATCAAATTGCATAATTACTAACAGTAACACTAGCATAAACAACTACTAATATAGTTAGAACAGAAGTGTGTGGGAGTACCAGAGATGAACCTAACTGCCCACTATGGGCAAGCTATGGGCATCTGTCACTGTATTTAAAAGAGGGGACTTGAGAGCCTTGGTAATCTAGAAGTGGGTTAAGTGGAGGTCTATTAAAAGTGATTCTGGTGTTGGGGTGCCTGAGTGGCTCATTTAGTTGAGTGTGCAACTCTTGGTTTTGGCTCAGGTCATGATCTCATGGTTTGTGGGTTCAAGCCCTGTGTCAGGCTTTGTGGAGCCTGCTTGGGATAAGTGATTCTGGTGTATTCAAAATGATTATATACCTGTCTTAGATTCCCACTAGACCAGCAACTCTCAAAATGTGACCTGGAAACTTTTGGGTAGAGGGATTCCTGAAACCTTTTCAAGGGACCTATGAAATCAAAACAATTATTCATAATAATACCAAGGCTTTTTGTCTTTTTCAATTCTGATTTTCTAAACATTTCTTAGTTTAATTTCTAATATCAATAGCAATAGATAAAACCCACATCAAAGCTCTTGGGGGGGGGGGTCCTCAGTACATTTTAAAAAATATATGCCACAGAATCATTTGAATGGCTGCACTAGACTCTACTCCTTGAGGACAGGAGTCATGTTTTATTTATTTTTGTTATTCCTGATGCATTGCAAGTATTTATGGTCTTTTAAATTGGGCCAACAAAGTGGTTTTGTTTTGTATTTTTTTAGAAAGGGAGAGGGAGAGTGCGCTGAGCTGTGTGGAGGGGCAGAGGGAGAGAGAATCCCAAGCAGGCTCCCTGCCCAATCTCTCAAAGTCGCAAGCCGTGAGATCATGATCTGAAGAAACAAAATCAAGAGTCAGTCACTTAACTAACTGAACCACCCCTCACCCCCAACAAAGTGGTTTTAAGTAATGAATGAAAATGGTCTGTAATAAACAACAGTGGTGTGCAAGTAGGTGCTTTCAAATGCCTTTAAAATATAATGCAATATTTAAAGCATGGTTAGTGAAAAGAATATGAAAACATTTTCCTATGAGGCTTTAAAATGTGTGTGAAGGCTTTAAATCCTGCTTAGGAGGCTTTCTCATAAGTAATTGGCTTTTTAAAATTTATTTAAGAAGAGAAGGGGAATGAGCTAACAGAGATGTGGGGTTATTTAAGAGCAGCCAATCAGTGGGAAAATTCATTGCTGATGATTAAGACTTTTCTTTCATTTGAGAATCATTGGAAAGCTATTTTAGGTTTGAAAAGGGGATATGATGGACAGGAAATTATGGTTTGGGGAAGTGAATTTTGTTGCTTTATGAGAATGACCTTGATTGAAGAATAGTGATGAGAGTAGTGGCCAAGGTGAAATGGGCAGGTGCTTTGGATGCTTCTTACCCTTTCAGGTATTATATGGAGAACACTGACAGCAGAATCCTTTAAAAATTAAATTCACCCTGTCTACGTGGTGTAGATACTGCTAGACACGTGGGGAACATTAACAGATGGTATTAACAGGTAGCTCCTTTAGTATTCAACATTAATAGACACATGGATATAAAAGTAAATTATTTTCAGGAGTCATGTGGTATTCTAAATTTGTTTTTTAAAAAGGATTGATTTATGTTTCAATAGAGGACTTTCTCATGCACTTAAGATACTTTATACATAGGAATTTCCCAAATCTTGTTCTTGTTATGACAGTAATTGTTCTAGATAGACTATTCATCTTCAGTGGAGAGGCAAACTCAAACATAAGATTTGGGAAATTCAGATTTTTAATCTCAATCTTACTAAACTGATTAACAAGAAGAAATTATTTCTAGACAGCTAAATTTCATATAAAATATTTATGGCTTTATTTCCTTTCTGACATATTTTGATGTAAGGTAGGCATGCTTCTCATCATTGCTTTTTACAGACATCTGTTAGTCTGTACTTGAGATTTGTTGTGTATCTCACACGCATTGAGGGACTCTTCAACTACTGAATTACGCATGTGTTCACAGGTTAGGGACTACAGTAAGGAGTCTTCTGGAGTTTGGAGACACAATCAAGAAAAGTCACCATAAAGAAGATTTTCTAATATAAATCATGTGGGTGTGGTACTATCTGCACCCTACATTTTGGTCAGTTTTTCTGCCCCCCACCCCACCCCCCAGTGAACTGTGTGTCTCTTGAAAAGAATACCATATCTTTTGTTGTGTTTTTTTCACATTTTAAATTATTTTTTAAATTAAATTTTATTTTTTTAAATTTATATCCAATTTAGCATAGAGTGCAACAATGATTTCAGGGGTAGATTCCTTAATTCCCCTTATCCATTTAGCTCATCCCTCCCCCCCCCCCCCACACACACAACCCCTCTAGTAACCCTCTGTTTGTTCTCCATATTTATGAGTCTGTTATGTTTGTCCCCCTCCCTTTTTTTTTAAATATTGTTTTTGTTGCCCTTCCCTTGTGTTCATCTGTTCTGTGTCTTAAAGTCCTCATATGAGTGAAGTCATATGATACTTGTCTTTCTCTTGAGTAATTTCGCTTAGCATAATACCCTCTAGTTCCATCCACGTAGTTGCAAATGGCAAGATTTCATTCTTTTTTTTGATTGCCAAGTAATACTCCATTGTATATATATATATATACACCACATTTTCTTTATCCATTCATCTATCGATGGACATTTGAGCTCTTTCCAACTTTGGCTATTGTTGATAGTGCTGCTATAAACATTGGGGTACACGTGCCCCTTCGAAACAGCATACCTGTATCCCTTGGATAAATACCTAGTAGTGCAATTGCTGGGTTGTAGGGTAGTTCTGTTTTTAATTGAGGAACCTCCATACTGTTTTCCAGAGTGGCTGCACCAGTTTGCATTCCCGCCAGCAGTGCAAAAGAGATCCTCTTTCTCTGCATCCTTGCCAACATCTGTTGTTGCCTGAGTTGTTAATATTAGCCATTCTGACTGGTGTGAGGTGGTATCTCATTGTGGTTTTGATTTGTATTTCCCTGGTGATGAGTGAGTGATGGTGAGCATTTTTTCATGTGTTGGTTGGCCATCTGGATGTCTTTGGGAAAATGTGCCCATTTCTTTTGCCCATTTCTTCACTGGATTATTTTTTGGGTGTTGAGTTTGATAAGTTTTTTATAGACTTTGGATACTAACCCTTTATCTGATGTGTCATTTGCAAATATCTTCTCCCATTCTGTCGGTTGCCTTTAGTTTTGCTGATTGTTTCCTTCACTCTGCAGAATCTTTTTATCTTGATGTGGTCCCAGTAGTTCATTTTTGCTTTTGTTTCCCTTGCCTCTGGAGACTCGTTGAGTAAGAAGTTCCTGCAGCCAAGATCAAAGAGGTTTTTGCCTGCTTTCTTCTCCAGGATTTTGATGGCTTCCTGTTTTACATTTAGGTCTTTCATCCATTTTGAGTTTATTTTTGTGTGTGGTATAAGAAAGTGGTCCAGGTTCATTCTTCTGCATGTCGCTGTCCAATTTTCCCAGCACCACTTGCTAAAGAGACTGTCTTAATTCCATTGGATAGTCTTTCCTGCTTTGTCAAAGATTAGTTGGCCATACGTTTGTGGGTCCATTTCTGGGTTCTCTATTCTGTTCCATTGATCTGAGTGTCTGTTTTTGTGCCAGAAAATAGTACTGTATCTTAATCATCTTTGATTCCAAATGCCTAGATGGTGCCCTTTACCTAGTAGGCACTTAGTTCATATTAGTGGAATGCATGAAGTCATTCACCCTGACGAGATGAATCATAAATACATTGCTGATGAGCCAAAGGATTTCCTGAATTTCTTCTCAAAACCCGGGTGAATTTGCATGGAAATAAGACTGAACCATAACTTCCTAACCATAGACATAAATCTTTTCAGACCATAGGAAAGCTAGTGCCATCATGGGACAGTCATATATGTGCTATCAAATAAAATAACGTCTGTAAAGTGACTTTACAGCAATGTTTGGTGCCTGGTAGTCATGTTGTAAGTGCTAACTTTTGTTTACTTTTTCAGTTTCTCTCAAATTTTGTGTCAGGGTCACCATAAGAATTCTTACTAATGGTAGGAAAAATTGCCCTTTTGTTTGAACAGATGTCCATAGCAGTTAAAGCTCTTATTTGGACACACCCAACTTAATAATTCTGCTTGAAAATAGAAGTCAGAGCAACTGGCAGGCAGAACTGGTACACAGCATAGCCTAGACAATGATCTGTTCAATTTCACAGTATTCTAGTCATAGTGTATTCTAGAATTTTATTTGCCTACATGTATGTGTGAGTGTGCACACCCACACATGCAAATATGTATTATCTTTGATTTTAGTGGTTTAGACTAGCTGAGTTTTTAGAAGTTACTTCTCTGCCAAAGATGAGATAGCCTCCACACCCTTCAGATTTTTTAAATTTGATTTTATGCCCTTACATTTAAGCCACCCTCTCTAGAAAAAATAAATAGAAGTTGTTATTGGCAAGTGGCTGCAGCAGCCCAGTAAACCTGACAAGCTCAGTTTTTCACTAGCCAAGAGTAAGGTTTTTCTCTATTCTGACTAATGATGGTACTATAAACTTACCAGTATTCCTTTTGTTTCATTGATTTTTATTATTATATTTGATGCTGATCATTATTACTGTGGTTAGGATGTCAAAGTAAAATCTTAAAAATAATCCGTGTAATCTCTGAATACATTTGTTAATTTTTTTTCTTTCCATTCAAGATAAACTTTCATTGGAAGGAATAGTCGTACAAAGAGCTGAATGTCGACCTGCTGCCAGTGAAAACTACATGAGATTAAAGAGGTTGGTGTTTTTTAACTTTAAAATAATACCTGATATTTCCTCTTGGGGATTGAAATACATAGATTACTTATTGGCTGCATGAAGACTATAGTTATGTTAAAAGTGTTTTCTTCAAAGGCTGTTTGGTTTTAAACCTAAGAACAAACTTCTAGTTACAAAATAAGTCCTGGGGATATAGTGTACAGCTTGGTGACTATAGTTAGTATTACTATTTTGCATATTTGAAAATTGCTAAGAGAATAGATCTTAAAAGTTCTCATCACAAGAAAACCTGTAAATATGATGAACAGTTAACTAGACTCATTGTGGTGATCATTTTGTAATGTCTGTAAAGTTTGAATCATTATGTTGTATACTTGAAACAACATATAATATAATGTTATATGTCAATTATATTTCAATTAAAGAAAAAAAAAACCCAGGTAAGAGTTTCTTTGCTAAGAGAACTTTCACAACTTGGGCTGTTTATCTGGGATGTTTTAAGCTACTCTCTTAATATAACCTGAAATCACACTTTTTATACTTCTTTTTTCTAGTCATCTTTATAGATTTTGATTCTCTAAAGATATGTAATAAGATATTTGTACTATTTTATTTTCAAAGGCTGTAATTTTCCCATAATGAACATGTCTAAAATACTATACAGGATAAAGCAAGTAGAGCTGCTAGAATATCATCCTTTTCTCTTGATTACAGAGAACTTTTTGTAAACTTACTCCTTGTTAGAGATTTTTCATAAGGTCTTCCCCACTGTTGTATATGGTTAACATTTTATAATTAATATTGGAAGATGACTGCAAATTCTCGATAGTCCAAATTTTGACTTTCAAAGAGCAATTTTTTAAATGCTGAGAAGTGGAATATACTTGCTTTAAACTTTCTAAAACATTTTTTATTTTAAGTAAACTCCATGCCACCTGTGAGACTCGAACTCACAACCCTGAGACCAAGAGTCACATGCCCTACCAACCGAGCCAGCCAGGAGCCCCTTGGTTTATACTTTTTGTCGAATATATTTCAGCTCCATGTAGTTTAGAATTATAACTTTGTTCATTCATTCAGCACTTACTGTGTGAAAGGGTAGTGAACAAAACAGGTAAAACTCTCTGTCCTCGTGGAACTTCTGTTTCAGCCAATCATAGCTGTACAGAGCTCATAACGGGGAGCACACTGTTCAGGCTATAATGACAGCCTCTCTGAAAATAAGTGTTCTCGTGCTTTAAAGTGGCTGCTTGAGCCACATCCTCTCTAATGTCATGTCATCTTCTTAATTTCCCCACCTTCTCAATTAAATTATTGTGTGTCTCTCGGGAATGAAACAAAAAGACTGTTATTTTTTTTGTGTCCAATAATTCTTCTCATTTAAATGCCTCCCCGGGGCAAGTAAAAGGATGACAACCAAAATGAAGACTTTTTATAACAGAAAATAACTTTCATAACAAAGTAACTTTGGAGAGGTGTTTCTCTCTTTGGGTGTAGCCTATAAAGTTGATCGTACAATGCAAGTCTTTTTTGTAGACTTCTCTTCTTCAAGTACTGAAATGGAAGAATGCAAAATCTGGTTATTGAGCGGCCTGACAAGATCTTTTTTTGTGGTTCTAATTTTCTTTAAAGGTTTCTAGACCTTTTTAATGATGCGATTAGGCAAGTCACCTGTTGTGTTAATGAAATGTCTGCTTTTTTCTGACCAAAAAAGATAGGAAGATTGTTTAGCCTTTTGACTCTTGCTAAAAGACCAGCCATTACATATTTCAGTTACTTACATGACTTAAGGACACAGAGTGATTCAGGAGATGATAATCATGTGAGTTTCATAAAATAGGCGATACATGACGCGTCTTGAATACTGAGATTGTTTTGACCAAGTAGAAAAAGAGAGGAGTAAGAACACCCTCAACAGAGAGACATGCATGCATAAAGACTTGAGGCCTCTTTCACACCTCACATCCAAAGTGTCAGAAAAATTTTATTGACCGTTCCTTCAAAATATTACACATCTGCATTCCGACCATCTCCCCTCCCCCCACCCCCATGATGTGTTGTCATCTCTCACCTGGATCACTGCAGTAGCCTCCTATAGCAGACTTCCTGCTTCTGTCCTTGCCCCACTGTGATCTGCACAGCTGTCAGACCACTTCTCAGATCTGTTAAGTCATGCCATTCCTTTGCTCCTGGGTCACTTGCAGTGTGTCCTTTATCACTCAGAATAAAATTTGAGTCCTTGGAATCATCTGCAAGGATCTACATGATCACCCTCCTACTCCTTCCCACTTCTCCCTATCCTTTGATCCTCTCCCTCACTCCCCTCACTCCCCTCACTCCCCTCACTCCCCTCACTCTGCTTTCACCACCCTGACCTCCTCTAACAGTCATGAGTACTCTAGGTACTTCCATATTAGGGCCTTTACACCAGATTTTCTTTCCTGCCTGGAATGTCCTTTCTGCAGATAGCAACATGGCTCACTCCTTGTCTCTTTCAAGTCTCTTCTCAGATTCTACTTTTCCAATAGTGCCTACCCTGACCAGCCTACTTCTTTCTATACTTGTATTTTCTTATAGACCATATCACCTCCTAATATACTGTATAATTTATTTATATTTATTGCTATCTTCGCCCTTGTGTGATTTAAACTTCCGTGGTTGGTTCTTTGGTGTGTGGGCGTGCGCACACACGAGCACACAATCATCTATTTTGTTCACTTATACACACATATACCCAAGTGCTTAGAACAGTTCATGACATGTAGTAGGTAGTAAATATCTGTTCAGTGAATAAATGGCAGGAGATAAGGTTTAAAATGTTAAATACCTTTACGTTCTTGCTAAATTATTTGTTAAAGAGTCTATGTTGTGGTAAGAAATTTGGACTTTGTGCTGTGGTTATTAGGGAGGCACTGAAGAATTCTAAGCAGCGTGGAAAGCAAAGTTTTGGATAAGCCTTTCTGTCCACAATAAAAGACTGAAAGCAGGGAAATAAGCTAGAGGCAGATGTGATAGCCCAGGTACAAAACGTCTGAATGACTAAACGTTAAAGTAGTTCTAGTCGGAAGGGAGATGAAAGACTAGGTTTTGAGGATACTTGGAGGTAGAGTCGATAGGATTTAATGAACTCATCTCCTACTTAAGTGGTTGCGGGACAGGAGATTTCGCTACAACCAGACTGATGGTGGCCTGGGTGCACTTCTGCTACGAGTCCTCAGACTGATTCCATACCAACCTGTGTGTTGCACAGGATGGGCAACACTGATGAGAGGGAGGGGTGAGGCTTTATAGACCCCATGTCCGTTTTACTTTAAATCCTGGTTGACAGTTTACATAAAAACTTAAAAGAGCAGAAAGTACTTAAACTGCAAGAAGAGTACTGATGGGTAGATTATCAAAATAGGAAAGTGATGCGAGTCATAAGTTGTATCTCATGTACAGTTGACACTTGAACAACGAGAGGGTTGGGGTGCTGACCCTTTGCAGAGTTGAAAATCTGTGTAGAACTTTTGACTTTCTCCAAAACTACCAATAGCCGACCATTGACTGGAAGCCTCACCAATAACGTAAACAGTTGATTAAACATATTTTATATGGTCTGTGTATTATTACTGTATTCTTATGATAAAGTAAGCCATAGAAAAGAAAATGTTAAGAAAATCATAAGGAAGAGAAAATACATTTACAGTGCTGTACTGTAAGGTATCCATGTATAAGTGGACCTGTACACCTGAGACTAGTGCTGTTCAAGGGTCAACCTGTACTTTGTTTATCGCCATTCAACATTTTTCAAATGCCAAATGTGATCACTGAGGTAAGGCTCAATTTAAAGAAAATCACTAGATACTCTTCTTGCTCCAGAGAATTTACAGTTTGTAAACCTGAAGGAACACACACACACACACACACACACGATTATCTAAAACATCTATTTACTGATGATATGGTAGGAGGCAGAGAATGTGGTGGTGCTGGGGCACCTAGGTGGCTCAGTCGGCTAAGTGTCCAACTCTTGATTTCGGCTCAGGTCATGATCTCACGGTTTGTGAGATCGAACCCTGGGTCATGTTATGCACTGACAGCACAGAGCCTGGTTGGGATTGTCTCTTTCTGTCCATGTAGAACTTTTGACTTCCCCCAAAACTTCTCTCTCTCTCTCTCTCTCTCTCTCTCTCTCTCTCTCTCTCTCTCTCTCTCTCTCACACACACACACACACACAAACTTAGAAAAAGAAAAGAAATGTGGTGGAGATCAAATGGAAAGGCAGATTTCCAGATGTAGGTGACATCAAAGTAGGACTGTTTGAGAGCAGACCTGGCAGCCCAGTACCTAAGATACACTATCCCTCATATTTCACACATACGCTCAAAGTTTTTCAGGGCCTACTGACTGCTTGGTCCTTAATGACATTCAAGTTTGTGGATAATCTGGCTTTGTTTTTAGCTGTTTTCCTTTTGGCAGACATCAGCTAGTTCTGCCACACTACACATGGTTACCCTGGATGTACTGGGCACTTTTAAGTTTTTATGCCTTTGTTACATGCTGTGTCCTATACCTAGAATGCCTCATCTATCTTCTGCCAAGATCCTCTGAGCTCTTACATCCAACCCAGGTGTCACTTACTCAGTGAAGCCTTCTCATGTCTTCCATTCCCCACTCTAGTTAGGATCTGCCATACCCTTTTCCACATTCCCACGTACTTACTTATTCTTCTTTAATGGTATGTATGAATGTCTATGTGTTCTTTTTTCTTTCTTTTTTTTTTTTTTTAATGTTTATTCATTTTTGAGAGAGAGTGTGAGCTGGGGAGGGGCAGAGAGAGAGAGAGAGAGAGAGGGAGACCCAGAATCTGAAAGAGACTCCAGGCTCTGAGCTGTCAGCACAGAGCCTGACGCGGGGCTGGAATCCACAAACAGTGAGATCATGACCTGAGCTGAAGTCGGACGCCTAACCAACTGAGCCACCCAGGCGCCCCATAAATGTCTCTGTTTTCTGCTGTTTAAATGTGCATGGTTGCATATTCTACAAGATTAAGAACTTCATAAGAACAGGGGTTGTAGGTTTTATCTTCTTTCTTTCACACTGTCTCTCCCTACCTTCCTTTTTTTATTCTGAGCACTTAGCGTAGTGCATTACAAATACTAAATACCCAGAAGTATTTGTTGAGTTGAAATAAAAAGGAATGGCAAAACTAGGTGCAGAAGCTTAGGAATCAACAGCATCCAGCTTTAATTTTTTTTTTACTCAGAACTGCACTTGAAACCTGGACTTGATTTTTTAGTTAATTTACACATGTGTATGTGGACCCGCACACATACATACATATCTTCCTTTCAAAAGGGGAAAGTGATGATAAAGCAAATATAGAAGTATATCATCAACAACAAAAGGTTTTCAAAATATAAAGTAAGAGTTAAATAGTTTTCCATTTGCAGAGGACTGGAAGAGAAAGCCTTTTTATCAAAGAAGACCTTTCCTTAAGTCAGTGAGGTTTTTTCTTTAACCATGCGTCTTTACTGTATTATATTTGCAAATAGTGGCTGAACTACACTTTTAGTAACATAAATAGATATATTACAAAGTATATTTTATATTTACATATAATACTCTTTAAGAATGATCAGTACTACTTTAGTGGGAATTTAGTTTTAGTAATAAAATTAAATTTTAGTTGATAAATTAGCTACATGTGATGAGAATTACAATTGCCATATTAATCACATGTAAGTAAGATTCTGTTGGTTTGTAAGATGCTGTCAATTCATTTAGATAAAGGTGGAGATAAATATTTTTACTATTTATTTATTTTGTGTGAGAGAGAGAGCATCCCAAGCAAGCTCTGCACTGTCAGTGCACAGCCCGACGTGGGGCTTGATCTCACAAACTGAGCTTATGACCTGAGCCAAAATCAAGAGCCAGATGCTCAACTGACTGAGCTACTCAGGCACCCCATGGTGGAAATAAGTATTGCAGTAAACCCAAGGAATATGGGAACCCCTCCAGTCAATAAAATTCAAGCCAAGGAAGAAAAATTCATCCTATGCTGTAATTTTCTTTTGTCCAGTCCCATCACATAATATAAAATTCTGCAAGCATCCATTTAGCCACCAAGAAAACACAAAAGGGAAAAAGAATTCCACTGCTTCTATTACTTTCTGTTTATCTGACATAAATTTGGATGGATCTAAGTGATATTTTATTAGGAGGAAGTTTATTTTGAATTAGTAAATGTGAATATATTTGATATCAGTTCACATTGGTTTACTAATTTTAATTTAAATTGTGTTTTATTAAGTATAACTTTAATGATCGTGAGGCTTTTTAAAAAAAACTAATCTCTGTGCCCAATGTGGAACTTGAACTCATGACCCCAAAGTCAAGAGTTACATGCTTCACTGACTGAGCCAGGCAGGCACCCCTTAAGGCTTTTTAAATAATCAAATGATAAATTAATACATTCACCCTGCTTATAATTCATGTTGTACTTTTTAAAATATAATGGGGACATAAAGGTAAGGCAGTCACCGTAGTGGGTGTTTTCTTGTAGGAAAGTCATAGTAATAGGAAAATATGTGGCTTTTTAACTTGTGCATGTTTATGTCACCAATTCATCTAAAAGTACTTGTCTCAAAAGTTTTTATTTTTAATTCTTTCAGTGTTTGTGGGCTTTCTTCAAAAACCTAAGAAAAGCCTTTCTCTTTGGGAACAGAACATTGGCTGTGGAGAGGTGGAAAAGAGAAAAATCAGAGTCTCTTTTTCTATGCTAAGACACCAGATAGTAGAAAGCAAGTTGTGATTCTCTTTCTTTCCTGGGGAGAGGTTACCAGGCTGTAGCTGCCTAGATTCCTGATGTCTCATATTATGATAAAAGATGTCTTAGAATGTCTTCTTATAAGGGAGGAAGAAAAGTACCCCCTCACTCAGTAAACCTTTATGTAATTTGTGGGTGATGTGATTCATATGGGTGAACTAGATTCATGCCTGAAGAAGTTTCTGCAAATAAAATTTTTGCTCAATGCAATAATAACACCGAAGCATTTTCTTTTCTTTTCATTTAAACTAGTATGTGGATATATTTAGTACTTGTAATTTTGACTCTTCTCCATAGATAAATTTCATAAAGAATAATTACTTTGTAAGTGGTTTTTCTTACATATTAGGATGATAATCTTATAGCTGTGTCCCTTTATATTTAAAAAAGAAATACAAGGTGAATTATAAATAGGATTATCACATCATTTATCATTCAAAACAGGATACTTTTGAGAATGAAAGCGGGCACTAACCAGAGAAGATGCCACACTGGGACATAGAAGTGTAAACTGCCAGATAAAATTGGGATATAAGGTCACCCTTATTATGAATAGCCCAGATACACTGAAATGCTAACCTTTTAAAATGAGAACTAAAAGGTAAGAGTCAAATAATGAAAGTGCTGGCAGTTAGGAAATGTATACAGTACCAGATGTTCTAGACTAGGTGAAACTGCTATGACTGAATGTAAACCTTGTGCGCTCCTCAGTAGCCACAGCAAGTTGGGCATACCATAGAGCTGGGTTAATGTCTCCATGTAAATTTTTATATGAAGTTTATTAAAACAGCAAAATCTGTAATCATTTTTCTGTTAATCCTCAATAAAATTTGAAGTCATAACAGCAGCTCAGAATTCTATAAAGATAATTTTATGTCCAGGGAAACGTAGTATTAGATTTTAGCTTTATGATAGTCTCATTTGAAACACAATTTTTGGTGAACGTTGAGGTTAATGATTAATATATTTATATCTGTTACGACAACTTTCATTTGCTGGTATCAGAAAACCCAGGGCAGACTGGCTTAAAAATCAAAGAAATTCATTGACTCACATAAATAAAACGCAGTGGTATTGTGGGCTTTAGCCATACTTTATCTAGAAGTTCTCCACATCATCAGTGCTTGAGCTGTGCTTCTAATTTTCTTGGGTCTTTCTTCAGCTTGACTGTCTTCAGGCTGGTATTTCTCCTGGTAGCAAGATGGCCACCTGCAGCTGCCAGGATTATCTGCCTCTTTATTCATATGAAGCCCCAAGAGTTAAGTGACCTTGTCTTTAACCGATGGTTAAACAGATAGACCCTTCACTTCCTTCTTTGGGCCAGCGTGGGTTCTGAGTCTATCCCCGAATCAGTAAATGCAACGGTGAAGATGGAATATGTGATTAACAGTTGGGAACCACCTGTGGAAATGTGTAGGTGGTGGGGTCAGTTCCATCTAAAGCGTGCTCCTCAGTAGGGAGGGGGTAAAGTGGATGCTAGGGAGACAATCATGAGGTCCACAGCCAAACCATTTTTACCAGAAAGCATCTTAGGGACAGGAAACATTTGCCAAAGACATTCTCATGCTTGATTGCTTCCTTTGAGGAATGACCATTTTATCCTCTAAAGAGGATCAAGAGTTTTATTAGAAAGCAAATCTTTATCTATGAAGATAATAGTAGGGTCAGGTAGTTAAGAGGTTGGACTCTAGAGTCAGACAGCCTGGGTTTAAAAACTGGCTTCGCCATTTACTGGCTATGTGACCTTTCTGTGCCTTTGTTTCTTCATCTGTAAAATGGGATAGTGGCATTTATCTGTTATGATAAAGACAAAATTATATAGTATGTGAGGTGTCTTCCACAGAGTAGGTACTTGGTAAGTATTAACTCTTACACTGACAATAATTACCTGAGTAAGAACTCTTGCCCTAAAACTCTGCTGGAGATACTTCCAACCCTACCCAGTCTGTCTTAGTTCTCATGATAAGAGACTTACAACAAGGATTCTTTTTGAATCCCTACCTTGAGGTAGATCAATTACTTCAATCAAGTGTAAATTAGAAATAGAGCAGAAAGAGAACTGTTCCTGAGAGAAAGAATCTGAAGATTTTGTTATAGAGTCCATGATAATCTCTTTTCAAAATAATCCTAAAGTGATAATTTAGAACTATCTAGATATTAACCAGATTCAGACACAGGGAACTGCGTTAACTCTCTCTTCATAGTCTTTTCATCTACTTTTTTCTCTGTCCTCAGGGACTCCTTAATGTGGCCACCATAAATTACATGTGTATATTAGAAACCCATGGGTTTTTAGTTTATAAATCTGGATATTCAGAATCTTCATGAACAGCGTGAGGGGTAATAATCCTGACATTTTCCCAAGGTTTCTTTGGAAACAGTCCTGTCCTCCTCTCCTGCAGTGATGCTTGGGCTAAAGACTCTCCTAAGGTACCCAAATGTATGATTTTTAAAATGTGGAACTATAAATCTTTTTTAATCAAAGATATTTTTTAAGTGCCAGGGAACAGGAAGTCCTTCTGAAGAGCTAATCCAAGAAGGCAGCTGGCCTTCTTTGCCTTAAGCGTGCTGTTGTTCTCACATCCTTTCCCCTGTACTGCTCCTTTTTAGTTATCACTTTAAGTGAAGGAGCTGATGTATAAGGAGCTGGTGTCATCATTAAAATACAATTTTTAAATGTATTATGAGTAGTGTAGTAAAAGTACAAAAATATCAGTGGGATAAAACTACCATAAGAAACTAGGCAAGGTGTTTTACTTAGAATTTTTAAAAAGACTAAAACAGCCCCTCACAGGGAATGCTATTTGGTGCAAGGAAGACATCTTAGTCCATGATAAGAATCGTCTTTTATTATTTTTTTTTATAGATTCATTTATCTATTTTGAGAGAGAGAAAGAGAAGAGCTCAAGTCCCAAGCAGGCTCTGTGCTGTCAGTCCAGAGCCTGTCTCAGGGCTCACATTCACAAACCATAAGATCATGATATTAGCTGAAAATCCAGAGTTAGATGCTTAACTGATTGGGCCACCCAGGCACCCCAACAATCCTCTTTTCAAAAAAAAAAAAATCTTAGGGACATTGATGGTGAGGATGCCACCATTTCCTCTGAAGAGCCATAGCAAGCTGTCCTCCATAGCTCTTGAGCTATAGACTACACTTGAAGATTTGGTATCTTGATAAAAGAATGGTTTCTAAAGGATTGTAAAAAGCTATTGGGAATATATATATATAAAGAATTAAAGTGGGGCGCCTGGGTGGCTCCGTCAGTTAAGTGTCTGACTCTTGATCTCAGCTCAGGTCTTGATCTCAGGGTCATGACTTCAAGCCTGGTGTTGGGCTCCTCACTGGAGCACTGGCATAATTATCAACCAAGTTTTCATTATGATTTCCTTCTTCAGAGTTCTCTGATATTTTTACTGTAAGATAGGAATAGGAGAGGAACTTTTTGAGTACCTGGGAACTGTCTCACCCTAAGCGGCTCTCGTCTTTGGAGTTTCATACCTCCTCTGCCCTTTCTCTTGGTCTTCCTTGGGGTTCCAGCCCTTTCTTATTATACTGCCAATTCCGACTCAAGTGTGCACTGTATCAAAACCGGTCACTTTCACTCTTCCCAGGTGTGTCATGTCATAGCCCTCTGCTTGCTGTGCTCTGTTCTTGGGTTTCTGCTTGCCAGAATCCCTGTTAATCCTTTAAGATTCGCTTCAAATGTGCAATGTCGCCAGCTATTTTTCTCCACACAGGATAATCACCATCATCACCAAGCTCCTGCTACACTTTTTCTAATAAACTGCTAATCACATTTTTCTTTTTAGTTTGTTTTTTATTACTTTTGTTTCTCTCTACTAGATAGATCGTGAGCTTCTTGAGGTCAGGGAATAGATCTGGTTCATCTTTGTGCTAACAGCTTTATGTTCAGTAAATTCTCATAATTGACCAAAACCCAGCATTTTGAAGTTAAGGATTTATAGTTCTCGTATGATTAATGAATCTCTTCAGGATTAATACACCTTTAACAATGTGCTTAGCTGTGTCTAAATTTAAATTAGAAGTCCAAAGAAGCCGTACTGGCATGTGGTGGTGTTTCTACAAAGCCTCACAGCTTTGTAGGATAAAAATACTTCAGTATACAATTTCTCTTTGTTCACTCACAGTTGAAAATCAACAAGGCTAACCTTAGGTAAAACTGTGAAGTATGGAAAGTTTATCTTTATTATCCAGGCATCTCCTTTTTTCACCCCTTTCCCCCTTAGTAATGTCTATCTTTAGGCATCTACTTTTTATCATGTTCTGATCTTTTCTGTTCTCTCAATTCTGAATACACTCCGAGAATGAATAGGTATAAGTCAAAGTGGGTATTTGATTTTAGACCATTTATTACCACATGTGAAATAATAGCCATTAGATTACCTGTTCAAGGTATTTGAGTAGGCAGATTTTTTTTTTTTTTTTTTTTTTTTTTTTTTTAATGGGAGAGGAAGGAAAGTCATTGAAATTACACTGAATAGGTTGGCCCTGAGCACAATATTGAGTAGTCCTTTTTGTTCGTGGTGAGACTTGTCACCAGGACAACCATCTCTGCTTCCTGGGCCGAGTGGGTAGATCTGGCCTGCCTGCATTTGTTGGAGGTATCTTCTGAGAGTTTAAAACTTACTGCTGAATGTGAGCCACAGAAATGGCCAAGTTCCCTTATGCAGGATCAGGACCATCACTAGTCCATATAGTGTCTTTGTACAAATTTATAAAAGGTGATCCTTCGTTAAGTGTTTTTATTTTATCGGTCAGAAAATTATGGCAGTTTACATATTTTGTTAAATGACGTTATTGTCATCTGCCAGAAGTCACAATAATCATACAAATCTTTGCTGTTTCTTTGAATGTGCCCCTTCAGTGGGACCCTACAGTGCGCTGCGAACTGGGCAAACCTGGGGATGCACCGCACTCTGTCTGGTTTGCTGCAGGCCCACATGTCCTGTTTACTTACCGATTGGCTTAAAGTGTAAGTTGCTTGTCTGGTCCTTGTAGGCACTGAAATTTTTGACCCTAAGGCTGTGATTTCCTGAAGTACTTAAGGAAAGATCATACGTTCCTTTATTAGGGAACAAGGGTCCCATTTACCATTTAGTACGTTGAATCAGCAGTAACGATGATAATCTATAGTCTCTAACTTACTAGTAGGAGGGACTGATGTAAACTTTGGGATGATCAGGTGTTAAGTACAAGAAGACCTTACTCATAAACATCTTACAGACTATCCCTCTTGCTTGAGACTCTAATGAACTTGCCATCAGATAGATTGTGAACAAAACTTGAATTTTAAGCAAGAATCCTAGATAAGTTGAGAAAGAGAAGATAATGTTTAAAAAAACGTTTAAAGTCTGCCTAGGAGAATTGATTTTCAGGCCAGACAGCTTAGCTTAGTCCACATGGTAGGTCATGTACTCTTAAATGGCTTCGTATTATATGAAATGTTCATTTTAGTTACTTTTTTTAAAAATCTTGTTTCCATTTTCACAAATGAAAAAATTGAGTTGTAGTTAAGTGATTTGCCCAGGCTCAATTTTGTAAATGGCAAAACTGAAATTTGAACCCACATTCTGTTGATTCCAGTGCATTAGACGACAGGATACCTCTTCTAGCCGTAGTGTTTTCAAAAGATTGCTTGGCTTATCAGTAGGAAAAGGGAAGGGAGTTCTCTTTTTCTTCTCTCTTGTATAGGATGATCTTCACCCTAATGCCTTATGACTTACACTAATACTGTTAGTATTGTGGGTCTGTTACATTATAAAATAAATAGTAGGATAACATTTATAGGATTTATACAAGCTATGTAACTGCTTCATTGTTTCATTTTAGAATTCTTATCTAATTTCAGATCCTGCGACTTAAAAATGAACTTTGATAGCATAACTTAATTGAATTTCAAAGCTCCATATATCCGCAGGGGAGAGATAGAATATTAAATAATTTTACATGTCTGTGAAGATTATTATTTTACTTCTGTGAAGTTTATGTGAAATCTTTAATGCTTTGGGTAGTTTTGATGCACTTAGTAGTTACGCTGTTTTGAAGATGTGCTTCTCTATAATATATCCTAGTATGACAGTTGTCACATACCATGTACTGATTTTTTTTTTTTACAACATTGAAGGCCTCCGAATGTGTAAAACCCTTTTCTTATAATGTGTTATGTATTCGAGAAAAACTGAAAGCATGGAATTACTACTACTACTACTAATGTTCAGGCAAAAACTTCTCAAACTGAAAAATAGTAGGCATGTAGGGAAAACAGGAGAGGAAAGTGCGGGCTTAATAAGCTTATGCAAAACATAACATGCCAGCGAATGGTATTTTCACTAAAATGTCGCTCCATGAGGGCAGGACCTTTTGTCTACTTTATTGGATGGTGTATCTCTAATAACTGGAACGGTGCCTGGCACCTAGTAGGTGCGCAATAAATACTTGTTGAATGAAGAAGGAATGAAAGGTATGAGACTTAGCCTTTTGTCTCGCAGGCTGCCCAGGACTTAGATCATAATGAGTCATTTCTTTTTAAACTGTTACGTGCCAGATTGATTTATCTACTTCTGTTACTTCCCCATATTTCATAGCTTCAAGGTGTTATTTATTACTCATTTGTTCAACAGATGTATATTAAGCATCTGATGTATACTACACAATGTAACATTAAAAGTGAACTAGAGCTTATCTGTTTTGGGAAATGGATCATAGACTATTAAATAATAATTTAGGGTAGTATATTATTATATGCAACATAGGAGGTTGACACAGGTATTAAATGCCGAGTTTCTGAAAATGCTGATTTGGTGAAGTCAGGGAAAAGAATCATAGGCTTTGAATAGATAAAGAGTGGGAGGGAGAGATTCTAGGAGGAACGGGCACATCACAATCTGGGGTACATCAATAGGAGTGCTTGAGGAAACATAGTAGATCATCCTGGTAGGTTGAGTAGACAAAGGGCTGATTATAGTGTACTGCAGTGTTGGGTTGAACAGGTAGATGAACCAGTGTGTCACAGATTGAGCATATTTCACTCTGAAGGAGGTTATTAGGTATCCTTCAGGGCTCTGTCCTTAGCACATTCTCTTTCCTTGGTTACTGTGACCCTCTTTAATTTTCCTCTGGCCCTTATAGTCTCTGTAGCTTCTGCTTATGTCTTGAACTCTATCCCTCCTATGTTGCAAAGTGATCCCATCCACGTTAAGAATATATACACAACGACTCTGGAATTTGTATCTCCAGCTCAAAACCCCTTTTTGGGCTTTCATACCCATATATTTACAACAGTTCGCTTGAAAGCTCCCTTTGGATGTCTGAAAGGCCTCTTACCTTCACATTCCTAAAATTGAATTCTTGGTTGTTACCCACCTTCCCACCCTTAATGCAGTTCTTTCTCCAGTCTTCCCCATTTTCGCTCACTCAGGCAAAACAAAAACAACCTAGGAGTTTTCCGTGATTCCTCTTTTCTTGACAAGATACATCCAAACCATCTTCGGGTTCTGTCAGCTGTACCAACACTACAGATGCTGCCCTACTTATCACTCCTGCCACTCTACAGGTCTAAGCTGCCTGTATTATTTAGTCACCTATATTTAAGACCAACCACATAATTCGTAGGGCCTGGTGCAAAACAAAATTCTACAGCCCCTTATTGATAAACGAAGAATTTCAAAACAGTGACAGCATTGCATTAAATCAAGTGTAAGACCCTTCTGAGTGCAGGACCAGTGCACTGGAGCGAGCTCTTGCCCCTGCAGCTGCTACTACAACCGCCTAGTAGTAACTGGTGGCCGCCTGCTAACCCCTGTGGGCCATTCTTCACATAGCAGTCATTAGCCTGGATGACGTCATACCACTCCCGTACTTAGAATGTACAGATCCTGTATGACCTACCTTCTGAGCTTTATGTGCTCTGACCTTGAAGCTTCCTCGTCCTCCTCTCCCACCACACTCCTGTTCTCATGCACTAGGCGGCAGCCAAAATGGCCCCTCCTTTGTCCCTCAGAACAAGAACAAGTCCGATCTTTCAGTGTAAGCACAAGTCTTTCAGGAGGTCTTAGTCAGCCTCCTTTCTATCAGGCAGTCCTCAGGCCATATGCCACCTTTTCAGACAGGCCTCTCCTGACCACTCGTGAATGAAATAACATAGCCATCTCCCCACCACCACGGCCTAGTTGTTTGTCATGCCATTACTCAGTTTTATCGTATTTTTAGCACTTATTACTGCCTGGCACTATCTTTCTTGTATTGACTTATCACCTAGCATGGTGCCTGTCATTTGATAATGATCCAATAAATGTTTCATGAATTAATGTTTTTTTATAATTCTTTGAGCCTCTTACATTTTGGAGATTTATCTGAAGAGTAACGGGTTTATTTTTCCTTTGTTAAAGTTCAATAATCTTTTATTTGTTGAATTCTCATAAAATTGAATTACTTATGTTTAATTTACAAACATTCCAAAGTTAATTTAAAATATCAAGTTATTTTCTCTTTAAAATGACACATTTTTGGTGTGACACATACTTACATGTATTGTACTTGGACAAAGACTTACAGATGCTATTGCTCACTGAAACTGAAGTTAAAAAATACCTGGGAATAGGGGCGCCTGGGTGGCTCAGTCAGTTGGGCGTCTGACTTCAGCTCAGGTCATGACCTCATGGTTCATGAGTTCGGGTCCTGTGTCAGGCTCTGTGCTGACAGCTCAGAGCCTGGAGCCTGCCTCGGATTCTGTGTCTCCATCTCTCTCTCTCTGCCCTTCCCCTGCTCACGCTCTGTCTCTCTCTGTCTCAAAATAAATAAACAGTAAAAAAATAAAAATTAAAAAAATACCTAGGAATAAACCTAACCAAAGAGGTGAAAAATCTATACACTGAAAACTATAGAAAGCTTATGCAAGAAATTGAAGAAGACACAAAAAAAATGGAAAAATATTCCATGCTTCTGGATTGGAAGAACAAATATTAAAATGTTGTTACTACCCAAGCAGTCTACATATTCAGTGCAATCCCTATCAAAATAACACCAGCATTCTTCACAGAGTTCGAACAAACAATCCTAAAATTTGTATGGAACCAGCAAGAGACCTGAATAGCCAAAGCAATCCTGAAAAAGAAAGCCAAAGCTGGAGGCATCACAATTCCAGACTTTTAGGATGTATTACAAAGCTGTAATCATCAAGAGTATGGTATTCGCACAAAAAAAAGACACTTAGATCAATGGAACAGAATAGAGAACCCAGAAATGGACCCACAAATGTATGACCAGATAATTTTTGACAAAGCAGGAAAAATATCTAGTGGAGAATAAAGGACAGTCTCTTCAACTGGTATTGGGAAAACTGGACAGCGATATGCAGATTGAACCTGGACCACTTTCTTATACCATACAAAAATAAACTCAAAATGGATGAAAGACCTAAACGTAAGACAGGAAGCCATCAAAATCCTTGAGGAGAAAGCAGGCAAAAACCTCTTTGACCTCAGCCACAGCAACTTCTTATTCAACATGTCTCCAGAGGCAAGGGAAACAAAAGCAAAAATAAACTCTTGGGACCTCATCAAGATAAAAAGCTTCTGCATGGTGAAGGAAACAATCAGCAAAACTAAAAGGCAATCAACAGAATGGGAGAAGATATTTGCAAGTGCTATATCAGATAAAGAGTTAGTATCCAAAATCTATAAAGAACTTTCAAACTCAACACCCAAAAAACAAACAATCCAGTGAAGAAATGGGCAAAAGACACGAATAGACTTTTTTCCAAAGAAGACATCCAGATGGCTAACAGACTCATGAAAAGATGCTCAACATCGCTCCTCACCAGGGAAATACAAATCAAAACCACAATGCGATACCACCTCACACCTGTCAGAATGGCTAACATTAACAACTCAGGCAACAACAGATGTGGGCGAGGATGCAGAGAAAGAAGAACCCTTTTGCATTGCTGGTGGGAATGCAAATTGGTGCAGCTACTCTGGAAAACAGTATGGAGGGTCCTCAAAAAATGAAAAATAGAACTACCCTACAACCCAGCAATTGCACTACTAGGTATTTAATCAAAGGTTACAGGTGTGCTGTTTTGCACCCCATTGTTTATAACAGCACTATTGGCAATAGCCAAAGTATGGAAAGAGCCTAAATGTCCATTGACAGATGAATGGATAAAGATGTGGGTTGTGTGTGTGTATATACATACATATATATGTATACATATATATGTATACACACACACGCATACATACAATGGAGTATTACTCAACAATCAAAAAGAATGAAATCTTGCCATTTCCAACAACGTGGATAGATCTAGAGTGTATTATGCTAAGCAAAGTTAGAGACAAATATGATATGACTCCACTCATGTGGAATTTAAGATATAAGACAGATGAACATAAGGAAGGGAAGCAAAAATAATATAAAAACAGGGAGGGGGACAAAATATAAGAGCCTCTTTTTGAGAACAAACTGAGGGTTGCTGGAGGTGTTGTGGGTGGGAGGATGGCTAAATGGGCAAGGAGCATTAAGGAGAACACTTGTTGGGATGAGCACTGGGTGTTATATGTAGGGGATGAATCACTGGATTCTATTCCAGAAATCATTATTGCACTATATGCTAACAAACTTGGATGTAAAATAAATAAATAGAGAAAGAAAGAAGGAAGGAAGGAAGGAAGGAAAGAAAGAAGAAAAGGAAAGGAAAGAAGGAGAAAGAAAAGGAAGGAGGGAAAAAGAGAGAAAGAGAAGGAAAGAAACTGAAGTTAATACTATGGAGTGAGCAGAGTTCCCCCACCCCCATCAGTATTTTACACCATAATACCAAAGGTTCACAACCCAAGCTTCACAAATGTATGTAAACCTATTCATTCAGTAGACTGGGAGTACCTATTATGTACCCCACACTCAGGAACAAAGGATGAATAAGACGTTTTTCCTGCCCTTGAGTTAGTTGCTCACTGTAGATAATATGTTCTTTGATATGCAGCATTCTGTGTAGTTTTGAAAAATACTAAGTCTGCTTCATAAACTATATGCAATCTGCTAGCTTTTAAAACTTTAATGCACAACTCAAAATAATGCACTTGTTTTGGGAGTATCACGCACACACATATACACTTTATGAGGCTAACATGAATGTGAAATATTTAAAATTACTTTACAAATCTGTTGTTTACCAGTGCTGTCTGGTACACACACCAGTTTTGGAGAGGGTGGATGTGGTGATGGCCAAATGCTATTGTTCACAGAATTTGCAATGCTTATTATATAATTACATTGAATGCCATATGGCGTTTTATTGCAGCTCATTAAATTACTAGGAGTTTATACTTCTATTTGCGTTATCTTTAGTGACTTTCAGTACTGCTGTTTTTTCTTTTTTTTTTTTTTTTGCAGATTTATTTACTTATTTTTAAATATATGAAATTTATTGTCAAATTGGTTTCCATACAACACCCAGTGCTCATCCCAAAACATGCCCTCTTCAATACCCATCACCCACCCTCCCCTCCCTCCCACCCCCCACCAGCCCTCAGTTTTGTTTTTTCTAATATATACTGTAGATATCCTTTTTATTTATTTTTTTAAATGTTTATTTCTGAGACAGAGAGAGACAGAGCATGAATGGGGCAGGGGCAGAGAGAGAGGGAGACACAGAATCAGAAGCAGGCTCCAGGCTCTGAGCTGTCAGCCCAGAGCCTGACGCGGGGCTCGAACACACAAACCGTGAGATCGTGACCTGAGCCGAAGTCGGTCACTCAACCGACTGAGCCACCCAGGCACCCCTAGATATCCTTTTTAAAATCATAAAATATTATCTTTCAAAATAAACATAATTTATAGAATACAGCACCATGACTTTTTCCAGAAATAATCCCCAGGTGGATTCTAATGGTGACTGAGTGGCAGCGTATGTGCTATATATACACTGTCACTCAGTCACCATTAGAATACAGAAAATAAGAATATTGCTAACCACATCAACAAAGGTAACTGAAATTACTTTTTTCAAGAACATATTGTTTTGAAAATTACCTCTTATTGGTTTGGTACATTAGTGTCTTTTTCCTTCCTGGAACTCTAGAGGAATGAGTTTTTTCTAATAGTTCAGTTTTCCAAAAAGCTGTTACTCAATTCTTTTTTAAAGTTTGTAGCTTTAAACAATTTTTAATTAACTTTAATGAATGAAAATCTTTCTGAAATGTTACCTATTATGCCTGCATCCATACCTCATATACAGAGTTTATTGGGATCGTAATTTAGCCTTCTCTCTAACTTAATTTTTCTTTTGTACACGTGTTTTTGAGTTATACTATAGGAGATGCCTTCAGATCCCGTGAAAGAGAGTAGGGTTATTTACCCTTTCATAAGAGGGCCACAGAGTATTAGGCTTTTTGGGTTCTTTTGGTTATTTTATATAGTTCTTCACTCCCCTGTTAACAGCTTTCATTTTGTCGTGTTGATGGTGTTACTATCTCTTGCAGCCCCTCTCTTCATTCTGATTTAGTGTTTTTAATTTCCTGTGAGCTAGGAAACCGGTTTTAAAATTCTATTAAAATGAATAATGTGTGCAAAAGTAGACTGAATAGACTCTGAGTGAAGGTCTAATGGGCTTGCCTGTGAGTCAAGTGCCCAAAGCTGTCATGCTTGGCCTTGTGACATCTGTTTTGGTTGCTGAGATGTTCTTTTTTGCTTCTTTCCTAGTTCTGCTTAGGGCAGATGTCACTACTTAGAAAATATGTAGAATATCTCATTTTGCAATCTTTCCTTTGGGTCACTCGGTCCTTGTTAACATGATACACTTGTAACATCTATTTCAAACTCAGATATATAATAAAGTATTGCTAATTAAATTCCCTGACATCTTTCCGAGTGCTTTGCTATGAAACTGAGTCAGGCAACTAAATGAACTCTATTTAAGCTGTTGATTGCCAAAGCTTGTTTCTCTGCTCTTTATTCAAATTTCTGTCATCGATGAAGCATACAGTTTCAAAATCAGTTGAGTGTTAATAACAGAGTGAGGTATTCTGCAGTCAGTCCCAACGTACACCGATTAAATCTTCACCATATATTCTGGGATACTTTCTTTGTCAGGCATTGTGCTAGGCACTATGCCTACAATGAATAAGAAGGACAGGGTTTTGGGGTGCCTGGGTGGCTCTGTCGGTTGAGCGTCCCAACTTTGGCTCAGGTCATGATCTCACAGTTCGTGGGTTCGAGCCCGTGTCTGGCTCTGTGTCGACAGCTCGGAGCCTGGAGCCTGCTTCACATTCTGTGTCTCCCCCTCTCTCTGCTTCTCCCCTGCTCACACTCTGTCTCTCAAAAATAAATAAAGATTTAAAAAAAATTAAAAAATAAAAAAGAAAGGGTTTCTGTGGTTATGGCTTTAAATAGTACCCAGTGTTTTTATTATTGTTATTATTTTATTTTTTAATGTGTACTTATTATTTTTGAGAGAGAGAGAGCATGCACACATGCGAGCAAAGGAGGGGTGGGGGGGGTGGAGAGAGGGTCCACAGCAGGCCCTGTGCTAACAGCAGAGACCCCAACACAGGGCTTGAACCCACAAACCACAAGATCATGACCCGAGCCGAAGTTGGACGCTTAACTGACTGAGCCACGCAGGCACCCTATTTTTATTTTAAAAGAGAGAGAGAGAGCGAGCGAGAGGGTGAGTAGGGGAGAGGGGCAGAGGGAGAGAGAGAGAATCCCAAGCAGGTTCTGCACTCAGTGCTGAGCCCGATGCCAGGGCTTGATCCCATGATCCTGGGATCATGACCTGAGCCAAAATCAAGAGTCATTCACTCAACCTACTGAGCCACCAGGCACCCCAGTACCTAGTCTTTCTTAAATTTTAACATGTATGTAGATCACCTGAGAACTTCATTAAAAATGTTGGGCCTAGGGGCGCCTGGGTGGCGCAGTCGGTTAAGCGTCCGACTTCAGCCAGGTCACGATCTCGCGGTCCGTGAGTTCGAGCCCCGCGTCAGGCTCTGGCCTGATGGCTCGGAGCCTGGAGCCTGTTTCCGATTCTGTGTCTCCCTCTCTCTCTGCCCCTCCCCCGTTCATGCTCTGTCTCTCTCTGTCCCAAAAATAAAAAATAAAAAATGTTGAAAAAAAAAAATTAAAAAAAAAAAAAAATGTTGGGCCTAGCCCCAGAGTTTTTGACTTCATAAGTTTTGAGTTAGGATTAGAAATAAGCACTAACAGGCAACCTGATGATTCTGATGTAATGGTCCTCAGAACACATTCTGAGAAATTCTAGTTTGGCAGATAAGAACCTTTTCAAGTAACATGGATAAAAACAGTATAATGCTATATTTAACCTGATTGCTATTTCATCTGTAAACTGTCTCAAAAGTAGTTTTTAAATCATTGGATTCTGTTTCTACTTATTACCTTTATGTTGAGATGAAAGGACTGGAAACTGTGATTAATAAGCATCGTAATTTATTATCTCTTAAATAACCCACCAACAAATTACTCTTTTCCATAAGAATAACGTTACCCTATGGCAAGCTGTCTCTAAGACGGGGTTATTTGACAGCTAGAGCAAAGGCAAAACATTTCCTCTCAACAACTTCTTTAAAAATGAAATGTCATCGAATGCACATGAAATCATTGTCAGAGGTTGCCTCCAGAGAGAAAGATCTAGATGTCTGGAGGAGACTTACTTTTAATCATGTATGCTTTTGCACCTTAACAGTTTTTATACCATGTGACTGCATTACCTAATCCAAAATAAATTTGAGAAGTTATGCTGTTACCTTAGGTCTAAAAGTATACTCTTGGTTACTATTTCACTATAAAAATCTTTTTGACAGCTTTCCCGGTTATTATATACTAGAGGGTGGAGCTTTTCCTCTGCTAAAGCGCTTCATTTGAGTAACTCTTCCCTTCAGAAGTTTGTGAAACCACTTTATCATAAACTTCATTTCTATACATCACAGAGTCTGTTTCTACTTCATTGTTCTAGTTTTATATCAGAAAGGTGCCATTTTAATTATTGTGGCTTAGTAATATAAGTTAATGCCTAGAATATCACGAGCTGCATTGTTGTTCTTTAAGAAACTTTTCTGAATTCTTAACTCATGTGCTCTTTCTTGTTAATTTTAGAACTTTTTTCCCAAGTTCAAAAAATTCCAGTAAAGAGTTTTTTATTTTAAACCTGTTATTTGGGAAGAATCAGCTTCTTAGCATAGTTAATCTTCCTGTTCAGAAACACAGTTATCTTCTCCATTCATTCAAACCTTCTTTTATATCTTTCAGTAATAATTTTTAGTTTTCTTCATAGAAGTTTGAACATTTTTGGTGAGGGTTGCCCTGTGTATTTATATTTTTGTTGCTATGGTAAATGCTGCTTCTTTAAAAAATGTCATGTGTCTGGGGCGCCTGGCTGGCTCATTCGGTGGAGCATGAGACTCTTGATCTCAGGGTCGTGAGTTTGAGCCCTGCGTTGGGAGTAGGGCTTACTTAAAATGGAAATCTTATAAAAAAATGTTACATAGCTACAATATAGGAAAGCTACTTTTGTA